>NC_092117.1:30253677-30616177 GCF_045679555.1 Salvelinus alpinus | reverse complement strand
GTCCAAGATTCACATGATACTGTATTCACTAACAAGTCAAACTAGGTCCAAGAGTCACATAATACTGTATTCACTAACAAGTCAAACTGGATCCAAGAGTCACATAATACTGTATTCACTAACAAGTCAAACTGGATCCAAGATTCACATGATACTGTATTCACTAACAAGTCAAACTGGGTCCAAGATTCAAATACTATATTCCTCACTAACAAGGGAGATGCATGTTTTGTGCTGCCTCTGTGGCCAATACTTAAGATAATCAATCTCTCTCTCTCTCGCTCTCTCTCTCTCTCACTCACCCAAACATTCAGACATGTAATATATGATCTGTATCCTGACTAGAGGGTGTGTAATAAAGAGATGTAAATGCCTTTCATTCGTTGGTAACGGTGCTGAAGTGGTTGAAATAAACAGGAAACTTCAACCGATTAGACTGATCAACTCCTTTATGTAGCCTTCACTTAAATCATGACAACTGTTCCTGGTGCTGAGAGAAAAACGGTCTTCAATACATTATGAAAGTGTGCTTGCCTCTCTCTCTCTCGTTGGTTCACTGAGAGAAGAACGGTCTTCAATACATTATGAAAGCTTGGTTGTCTCTCTCTCTCTCGTTGGTTCACTGAGAGAAGAACGGTCTTCAATACATTATGAAAGCTTGGTTGTCTCTCTCTCTCTCGTTGGTTCACTGAGAGAAGAACGGTCTTCAATACATTATGAAAGCTTGGTTGTCTCTCTCTCTCTCGTTGGTTCACTGAGAGAAGAACTGTCTTCAATACATTATGAAAGCTTGGTTGTCTCTCTCTCTCTCTCGTTGGTTCACAGAGAAGAACTGTATTCAATACATTATGAAAGCTTGGTTGTCTCTCTCTCTCTCTCGTTGGTTCACTGAGAGAAGAACTGTCTTCAATACATTATGAAAGCTTGGTTGTCTCTCTCTCTCTCTCGTTGGTTCACTGAGAGAAGAACTGTATTCAATACATTATGAAAGCTTGGTTGTCTCTCTCTCTCTCTTGTTGGTTCACTGAGAGAAGAACTGTCTTCAATACATTATGAAAGCTTGGTTGTCTCTCTCTCGTTCACTGACATATTGACAGTAGCTACATATTCCCAGCTCAGTTTAATTATAATTCCAGCGCTACATATGAGTGCCCTCCTCTGGATGTCTTGGGCCAAAAGGACAACCCAAGTCATCCAAGCATTACATTCCTCGCTCCCTATAAAGGCTTTCTATAGGCCTTCTGTGAATCTGTGAAATTCCAAAACTGCAAACCTTCTGTCAAATTAAGTAATTACATGATTATGTAAAAGGTCTGTTGTTTGAGAAATCATAGATTAATCCGTAATGTAGTGATATGAATACGTACTCAGAATACGATACTTATCTGTTATGTAACACCTTCAGGAAGTATTCACACCCCTTGACTTATTAAACATTTTGTTGTGTTACTGCCTGAATTGAAAATTGATTAATATATATATTTTATACATAATAGCCCATCATGAAAACATGTTTTTAGAATTGTTTGCACATGTATTGAAAATGATATACAGACATATCTGATTTACATACGTATTCACACCGCTGAGTCAATACATGTTAGAATCACCATTGGCTGTGATTACAGCAGTGAGTCTTTCTGGGAGAGATTACAGCTGTGAGACTCTAACAGCTTTGCACACCTGGATTGTGCAATATTTGCACATTATTATTTTTACAGTTCTTCAAGCTCTGTCAAGTTGGTTGCTGATCATTGCTGGAGAGCAATATTCAAGTCTTGCCATAGATTTTCAAGCCGATTTAAGTCAAAACTGTAACTAGGCCACTCAACATTGTCTCGGTAAGCAACTCCAATGTATATTTGGCCTTGTGCTTCAGGTTATTGTCCTGCTGAAAGGTTAATTTGTCTTCCAGTGTCTGGTGGAATGCAGACTGAACAAGGTTTTCTTCTAGGATTTTGCCTGTGCTAAGCTCTATTATTTTCTTTTTTTTTTATCCTAAAAAACTCATACCCATAACCTGATGCAGTCACCACCATGCTTGTGGAAAATGAGCATTGTACTTTGCCACATTTTTTCTTTGTCACATTTTTTGCTGTTTTACTTTACTTTTTTTGCAAACAGGAAGCATGTTTTGGAATATTTTTTTTCTGTACAGGCTTCTTTCTTTTCACTCTGTCATTTAGGTTAGTATTGTGGAGTAACTACAATGTTGTTGATCCATCCTCAGTTTTCTCCATTAAACTCCGTAACTGTTTTAAAGTCACCATTGGCCTCATGGTGAAATCCCTGAGCCGTTTCCTTCCTCTCAGGCAGCTGAGTTAGGAAGGATGTCTGTATCTTTGTAGTGACTGGGTGTATTATGTGACACGTGAAGCACATTTTCACTCCTGAACATATTTAGGCTTGCCAGAACAAAGGGGTTGAATCCTTCTTGACTCAAGACATTTCAGCTTTTCATTTGTAATTAATTTGTAGAAATGTCCAAAAACATAATTCTTCTTTCACATTATAGAGTATTGTGTGTAGGCCAAAGACACAAACTCTAAATGTAATCCATTTTAAATTCAGGCTGTAACAACAAAATGTGTTAAAAGTCAAGGGAAGTGAACACTTCCTGAAGGCACTATAAGTCTGGTTACTAATCTATTAGCTAATTACACTGTCACGTGATACACTAGATTGACCTCAATGACACAAACACACACACACACACTTTGTAGTTAATTACTCATTTGCTTTAGGACTGACTTTTAACATTCTAATTACTTGTTTTCATTATGCACAAGCTAATATATCAGAGGTCGCAAAATAACAAAAACAACAGCCGACCGGTATGTTTGTTGGCGGTTGATTTTACAAAATCTACATTAGCTCTAATCTAAAATCATTATAATTTCAGTTGGTGCAACCCACCCAGTGTGGGTTAACGATAGCCACGACTTCAACTCCACTAGACCACTGTATCCAACTTCTCACCCTGTGAGCCACCTGCACCAGCTCAGAGCTTCTTTCCTTTCAGCCTCTCTGATGGGGGTTTATTTTGTACTGACTAAAAACAGTCAACTGCTGATTTGGAGTGAAGAGGTGTCTGACAGCGGTAGACGTTACAACTCCAACTTCTCAGAAGTACTGTATCCCCACGTCTCTCCCTCTGAGCCACCTTCGTCACTGAGCACTTACTCTCAAACGTGGAAAACACATTTCCCTCTTCCAGTCAAAGTGCATGCCCCCCCTCCCCTACCCCGCAACACACTCACATTTCAGTCCATTCCTTTCCTCATTAGATTTCAACACCTTCCTCTCCATGGTCACCCGGCCTGACAATGTTCTTGGTGAATCTCTATACTCTCCTCCTGTCCTCTAAACATCTCCCTCTCAGAGGCTACCTCCCAAATGGAATCATATTCCCTATATATAACTCAACTCTGGACCTCCAAGCCAGTTCCACTGAGTTTGTTCATTGTTCCCCTCTAATCAGGGACTGATTTAGACCTGGGACACCAGGTGGGTGATTCCCCTCTAATCAGGGACTGATTTAGACCTGGGACACCAGGTGGGTGATTCCCCTCTAATCAGGGACTGATTTAGACCTGGGACACCAGGTGGGTGATTCCCCTCTAATCAGGGACTGATTTAGACCTGGGACACCAGGTGGGTGATTACCCTCTAATCAGGGACTGATTTAGACCTGGGACACCAGGTGAGTGATCCTCCTCTAATCAGGGACTGACTTAGACCTGGGACACCAGGTGGGTGATTCTCCTCTAATCAGGGACTGATTTAGACCTGGGACACCAGGTGGGTGATTCTCCTCTAATCAGGGACTGATTTAGACCTGGGACACCAGGTGGGTGATTCCCCTCTAATCAGGGACTGATTTAGACCTGGGACACCAGGTGGGTGATTCCCCTCTAATCAGGGACTGATTTAGACCTGGGACACCAGGTGGGTGCAATTCATAATCAGGTAGAACAGAAAACCCCGCAGGCTCCGGACCTCGTAGGGTAAGAGTTGAATACCCCTGCCCTATATAGTGCACTACTTTTGATAAGGCTCTCTGTCTAATGTAGTGCACTACGTAAGGAATAGGGTGCCATTTGGGAAACATACACTATCTAAGACAGGCCCGCTCTGCCTGGAGCATTAGGCAGGATGAATAAATGCATGTGATCCAGCTCGCTGGAATAGGAGTGATGCATATTCCCGTTTGTGTCTGCATGGCTGACTTCACCGTAGTAACTGTTGAGGAGGCTAGGAGGCCATGGAATCCATCAGTAAATGCTTGTCCTTGACATGAATTCATCCTGGTTGAATAATGAATGATACCGAAGAAGGTCTTGTGTACCACTGTTGGGCATGAGGATAACTCACCTCTACACCACCATCTCTTTGTTCTGTGTCCAAAATGCCACCCCAGTCCTTATTTAGTGCAATACTTTTGACCAAGGCCCATGGTAGAAAGTAGTGCACTAAATAGGGAATAGGGTGCCATTTGGGACATAGCCCCTTTTGTGCGATATTAAACATTGATCATATATTCTAATGTGTTTATTATATATTACATGCTTCCTTCTTTATCTCAAGTCTTCTTTCCTCTGATGGACTGGTAGGTCTCTACATATGGGAAAAATATAGCATCTTGCTGTACTGCTAAAGATAGTCTCTGTGTGTGTGTGTGTGTGTGTGTGTGTGTGTGTGTGTGTGTGTGTGTGTGTGTGTGTGTGTGTGTGTGTGTGTGTGTGTGTGTGTGTGTGTGTGTATGTGTGTGTGTGTGTGTGGTGTGTGTAGCTGGCAGTCTTACCTTGAGGTGCGTCGGCATCGCAGGTCTTGGTAGTCCAAGTGGTATTATTCCCTAGTGGCATCGGGCTCTGATCAAACACACAAAAAGAGGCATGTTTCTCTTCTCCATAGCAAACAGAGTATCCAGTACTGTTTGTTTGCTATAATATGAAGGATGTGCACTTAAACTAACTAAGCGTACACAGTTTTCCATTCAACTCAACTGCAATCCAGAAAATAAAACATGTATGGTCATCATTGTGTTCCACCAAGGTGTGTAGCTAAGGCAGCTAATTGAGGCTAATGCGGCTAATGAGCCTAAGGCAGCTAATGTAGCTAATGCACTAACGCAGCTAATACAATAACTGTCCGTTATCATATTTTGTTGTGCTGCCATTTACATTTAAAAGCACATGTTTATCCTTCAACCAATCATGAACCAAAGCCAAGTTTATGTCCATGACAATTGGCCAATACCCCAGACAATACAACAACAACAGCAGGACATAACCATTATGAAGGAGAAACAAAGAACTGGAACAATAGAGAGATTCAAATAAAAAGGAATGGCAGCTGTTTAACCAGACCAAAATACATTTCACTGTCAGTACTATATATTATATCCATCAATTTAGAAGGATTTAACCAAACATCACTCCTTCAGGAGGATTCAGGAGGATGTAACCCTCACTCCTTCAGGAGGATTCAGGAGAATGTAACCCTCACTCCTTCAGGAGGATTCAGGAGAATGTAACCCTCACTCCTTCAGGAGGATTCAGGAGAATGTAACCCTCACTCCTTCAGGAGGATTCAGGAGAATGTAACCCTCACTCCTTCAGGAGGATTCAGGAGGATGGAACCCTCACTCCTTCAGGAGGATTCAGGAGGACGGAACCCTCACTCCTTCAGGAGGATTCAGGAGGATGTAACCCTCACTCCTTCAGGAGGATTCAGGAGAATGTAACCCTCACTCCTTCAGGAGGATTCAGGAGAATGGAACCCTCACTCCTTCAGGAGGATTCAGGAGGATGGAACCCTCACTCCTTCATGAGGATTCAGGAGGACGGAACCCTCACTCCTTCAGGAGGATTCAGGAGAACGGAACCCTCACTCCTTCAGGAGGATTCAGGAGGATGGAACCCTCACTCCTTCAGGAGGATTCAGGAGGACGGAACCCTCACTCCTTCAGGAGGATTCAGGAGGACGGAACCCTCACTCCTTCAGGAGGATTCAGGAGGACGGAACCCTCACTCCCTCAGGAGGATTCAGGAGAATGTAACCCTCACTCCTTCAGGAGAATGTAACCCTCACTCCTTCAGGAGGATTCAGGAGGATGGAACCCTCACTCCTTTAGGAGGTTTCAGGAGAATGGAACCCTCACTCCTTCAGGAGGATTCAGGAGGATGGAACCCTCACTCATTTAGGAGGATTCAGGAAGATGGAACCCTCACTCCTTCAGGATGATTCAGGAGGATGGAACCCTCACTCCTTCAGGAGGATTCAGGAGGATGTAACCCTCACTCCTTCAGGAGGATCCAGGAGGATGGAACCCTCACTCCTTCAGGAGGATTCAGGAGGATGGAACCCTCACTCCTTCAGGAGGATTCAGGAGGATGGAACCCTCACTCCTTCAGGAGGATTCAGGAGGATGGAACCCTCACTCCTTCAGGAGGATTCAGGAGGATGGAACCCTCACTCCTTCAGGAGGATTCAAGAGGATGGAACCCTCACTCCTTCAGGAGGATTCAGGAGGATGGAACCCTCACTCCTTCCTTCAGAGTTTGTTGGATTTAATCCACCCAAATTGACAGTGAAACCTAAATGGAAGAATGTTAGAGCAGGGCTCAAGTTATAAATCCCCTGGTTCCCTGCTCCAATGGATCAGAAGGAGACGATGGTATTAAGGACAGAGAGAGATGATGAATGAGGCTGGGTATACAGGTGAACAGTATTGGTGTGCGTGTGTGATGTGGATTTACGCTCATTAAAATATCTTTCCTTAGAGTTCTAACATTATTAATGACTTTATTTTTTACACAAGATATGACCCCTCCCCCCACCTCCTCCCCAGACACTCTCAACCCCTCCCCCACACACACACACACCCTCCCCAGACACCCCCAACCCCTCCCCAGATCCCCCAAGCCCACCCCCAGCCCCTCCGAGGTCCCCCCACACACACCCTGACCCCTTCTCCAGATCCCCAAACATACACCCACCCCCTCCGCAGTCCCACCCCACACACACCCACCAGACCCCCCAGACACACCCAGGCCTCCCCCACACAGCAGCTCACCTGCAGCAGGTAGTTCTGGCTCCCGTACATGACGTACTGCGGGGCCAGGCTGTAGATCATGAAGCTGGTGTGAAGGACAATCAGCAGTAGAATCATGCAGAGGAAGAGGAGGGCCTGGGGACGGGTTCTCTTGGGTCTGATCTTGTACAGCTGTCAGACAACACATTACAGTTAGATTAGTATGTCTGCTGTCAGACAACACATTACAGTTAGATTAGTATGTCTGCTGTCAGACAACACATTACAGTTAGATTAGTATGTCTGCTGTCAGACAACACATTACAGTTAGATTAGTATGTCTGCTGTCAGGTGATTATGTCTGCCGTCAGTTAGATGATTACGTCTGTTGTCAGTTAGGTGATTACGTCTGCTGTCAGTTAGGTGATTACGTCTGCCGTCAGTTAGGTGATTATGTCTGCCGTCAGTTAGGTGATTACGTCTGCCGTCAGTTAGGTGATTACGTCTGCAGTCTGTTAGGTGATTACGTCTGCCGTCAGTTAGGTGATTACGTCTGCAGTCTGTTAGGTGATTACGTCTGCCGTCAGTTAGGTGATTACGTCTGCAGTCTGTTAGGTGATTACGTCTGCAGTCTGTTAGGTGATTACGTCTGCCGTCAGTTAGGTGATTACGTCTGCAGTCAGTTAGGTGATTACGTCTGCCGTCAGTTAGGTGATTACGTCTGCCGTCAGTTAGGTGATTACGTCTGCCGTCAGTTAGGTGATTACGTCTGCTGTCAGTTAGGTGATTACGTCTGCCGTCAGTTAGGTGATTACGTCTGCCGTCAGTTAGGTGATTACGTCTGCAGTCAGTTAGGTGATTACGTCTGCCGTCAGTTAGGTGATTACGTCTGCCGTCAGTTAGGTGATTACGTCTGCCGTCAGTTAGGTGATTACGTCTGTTGTCAGTTAGGTGATTACGTCTGTTGTCAGTTAGGTGATTACGTCTGTTGTCAGTTAGGTGATTACGTCTGCCGTCAGTTAGGTGATTACGTCTGTTGTCAGTTAGGTGATTACGTCTGCCGTCAGTTAGGTGATTACGTCTGCAGTCAGTTAGGTGATTACGTCTGCCGTCAGTTAGGTGATTACGTCTGCCGTCAGTTAGGTGATTACGTCTGCAGTCAGTTAGGTGATTACGTCTGCCGTCAGTTAGGTGATTACGTCTGCCGTCAGTTAGGTGATTACGTCTGCCGTCAGTTAGGTGATTACGTCTGTTGTCAGTTAGGTGATTACGTCTGCAGTCAGTTAGGTGATTACGTCTGCAATCAGTTAGGTGATTACGTCTGCCGTCAGTTAGGTGATTACGTCTGCAGTCAGTTAGGTGATTACGTCTGCCGTCAGTTAGGTGATTACGTCTGCAGTCAGTTAGGTGATTACGTCTGCCGTCAGTTAGGTGATTACGTCTGCCGTCAGTTAGGTGATTACGTCTGCCGTCAGTTAGGTGATTACGTCTGCCGTCAGTTAGGTGATTACGTCTGTTGTCAGTTAGGTGATTATGTCTGCCGTCAGTTAGATGATTACGTCTGTTGTCAGTTAGATGATTACGTCTGCCGTCAGTTAGATGATTACGTCTGCCGTCAGTTAGGTGATTACGTCTGCCGTCAGTTAGGTGATTACGTCTGCCGTCAGTTAGGTGATTACGTCTGCAGTCTGTTAGGTGATTACGTCTGCAGTCTGTTAGGTGATTACGTCTGCAGTCTGTTAGGTGATTACGTCTGCAGTCTGTTAGGTGATTACGTCTTCCAGCTAGTTAAAAACAACAGAGAATGTCTCCTAGGAAGTTATAGAGAGACAGGAAACATGCAGTAATAGATAGCATGTCTGAAAGATAATCGTGGAGAAACAGCGAAAGCAGGTTCATCTACCACACATAGATGTAGCAATGAGATGAGACATAATGATACACATCTTCTTTTATGTGATTACTCTATGAACGGGCGAGTGTGTGTGTGTGCCTAGGTGTGTGTGTGTGTGTGTGTGCCTAGGTGTGTGTGTGTGTGTGTGGGGGGGGGGGGGAGCTGACCCGTATCCAGAAGAACCAGATGCCCATGTTCCTGATGCCGGCCATGGAGGTGAACACAAAGTACATGGTGATGACAGTGATCAGGACATAATCCAACGGGAACACCTGGGAGACATCAGGTCAAAGGTTAGAGAGAGAGACACAGAGACAGGGAGACAGTGTGATAGTTCCCAACTCATTCCTCTTCAACAGAGCATCATCCCAATATCCACACACACACACACACACACACACACACACACACACACACACACACACACACACACACACACACACACACACACACACACACACACACACACACACACACACACACACACACACACACACACACACACACACACACACACAGCTGTGTAGTATGCTGTACTGTAACACTCTGTCCTGGCAGTAGTCTGCTGTACTGTAACACTCTGTCCTGGCAGTAGTCTGCTGTACTGTAACACTCTGTCCTAGCAGTAGTCTGCTGTACTGTAACACTCTGTCCTGGTAGTAGTCTGCTGTACTGTAACACTCTGTCCTGGCCCATTAATCCTCAGAGGCATAGTCAAGACAATAGAGAGTGTTGAAATACGAGGTGTGTATGTGAGTCTAGTGGTGTTTCTCCAAATGCATACTACCGTGCTCTGAGCACGCACATTGGAGCATGGGAGGGTCGGAGTAGGAGTCCAAATCAAAGTACGTGAAACGGAGCACGGAGGGCACTTCTCTGATGTGTACTCCGTGTGTACATATTTTGAAGCATCCATCCATGCAAGCTTCAACGGAAAGTATGCAAAGAAATAGGACGCAACCAACAGAAAATTACTCCATTTTTTTTATAGCAATGGCAGTCATTCTTTGAGCTGAAGTGAGAGAAAATAAACTCAGACTTTGGACTGTAACGTTTCCTATTCACATCTCATATGTTGCCTGACTACAACATTTTATCTTGATACGTTAATAAATACATGCTGTGTTAATTTTGGAATGTTTACCTGCCTACAATACCCACTGTAGTGTGCGTAGGTGGCAAGCCCATAGTAAGTCAATAGGGCTAACTAGCTACTAGTACTGAAAGCTACCCACGAAGAATTGACATTTACCATGCATAACATTAGTTTTAGGTCATTTTTGCTTGTTAAAGTATCTGGGTTAGCTATATTATTATAATTCACATATAGCTAGCTGATAGTTATGAAGTAAAATGTTTGCTTTGTCTACATCTTGTTTGGTCTCTATTGTTGCCATTGTCCTGGCTGGAAGAAGGGTCAGTGAATGGGGAGTGCTGCTCAGCGTGAGGTAATACAGCAGGGGGAGTGCTGCTCAGCGTGAGGTAATACAGCAGGGGGAGTGCTGCTCAGCGTGAGGTAATACAGCAGGGGGAGTGCTGCTCAGCGTGAGGTAATACAGCAGGGGGAGTGCTGCTCAGCGTGAGGAATACAGCAGGGGGAGTGCTGCTCAGCGTGAGGTAATACAGCAGGGGGAGTGCTGCTCAGCGTGAGGAATACAGAGGGGGAGTGCTGCTCGGGTAGACAGTAGGGGGAGTGCTGCTCAGCGTGAGGTAATACAGCAGGGGAGTGCTGCTCAGCGTGAGGTAATACAGCAGGGGGGTGCTGCTCAGCGTGAGGTAATACAGCAGGGGGAGTGCTGCTCAGCGTGAGGTAATACAGCAGGGGGAGTGCTGCTCAGCGTGAGGTAATACAGCAGGGGGAGTGCTGCTCAGCGTGAGGTAATACAGCAGGGAGTGCTGCTCAGCGTGGGAATACAGCAGGGGGAGTGCTGCTCAGCGTGAGGTAATACAGCAGGGGGAGTGCTGCTCGGCGTGAGGTAATACAGTAGGGGGAGTGCTGCTCAGCGTGAGGTAATACAGCAGGGGGAGTGCTGCTCAGCGTGAGGTAATACAGCAGGGGGAGTGCTGCTCAGCGTGAGGTAATACAGCAGGGGGAGTGCTTCTCAAATGGAATGTTTCATGTATTCTCCAGAACCTCGCCCTCACAGGAACGTCCTCAGAGAACTCGGAGCATGGTAGTATGGAGCATGGTAGTATGGAGCATGGTAGTATACATAGAGAAACACTGTAGGTGTGTGTGTGTGTGTGTCTAGGTGTGTGTTCGCTTCAGTGGGTCGCTCAAAAAATAATAATACATTTAAAAGTTTTGTGGGTGGAAAACTCTTTGAAAGTCATGCTGACGGAAAATGACTGTCCAATAAGTTGCTTTGGCTGCACGTCACTGTGGAGGAAATGTTAATGCCTGGCACTTTGGCAGCTTTACACTCATAACTCCTACTGGGCTTGACATGCATTTTAAATAGTAGGATACACTGTGACCTTTACAATTCCCATCATCAGATCCTCCTACAAGCCAATCAGGGGCTGGATGATCTCAAATAGCAGCCTATGCTCTATATACAGTTGAAGTCGGAAGTTTACATTCACCTTAGCCAAATACATTTAAACTCAGTTTTTCACAATTCCTGACATTTAATCCCAGTAAAAACTCCCTGTTTTAGGTCAGTTAGGATCACCACTTTATTTTAGGAATGTGAAATGTCAGAATAATAGTAGAGAAAATTATGTATTTCAGCGTTTATTTCTTTTATCACATTAGAAGTGGGTCAGAAGTTTACATACACTCAATTAGTATTTGGTAGCATTGCTCGCACATGCGTTTTCAGTTCTGCCCACACATTTTCTATAGGGTTGAGGACAGGGCTTTGTGATGGCCATTCCAAAACCTTTACTTTGTGTTCCGTAAGCCATTTTGTCACAACTTTGGAAGTTTGTTTGGGGTCATTGTTCATCTGGATGACCCATTTGCGACCAAGCTTTAACTTCCTGACTGATGTCTTGAGATGTTGCTTCAATATATCCACATAATTTTCCATCCTCATGATACCATCTATTTTGTGAAGTGCACCAGTCCCTCCTGCAGAAAAACACCATCACAACATGATGCTGCCACCCCCATGCTTCATGGTTGGGATGGTGTTCTTCGGCTTGCAAGCCTCCCCCTTTTTCCTCCAAACATAACGATGGTCATTATGCCCAAACAGTTCTATTTTTGTTTCATCAGACAAGAGGACATTTCTCCAAAAAGTATGATGTTTGTCCCCATGTGCAGTTGCAAACCGTAGTCTGGCTTTTTTATGGCGGTTTTGGAGCAGTAGCTTCTTCCTTGCTGAGCGGCCTTTCAGGTGATGTCAATATAGGACTCATTTTACTGTGGATATAGACACTTTTGTACCGGTTTCCTTCAGTATCTTCACAAGCTCCTTTGCTGTTGTTCAGGGATTGATTTGCACTTTCCTCACCAAAGTACGTTCATCTCTAGGAGACAGAACGCGTCTCCTTCCTGAGCGGTATGACGGCTACGTGGTCCCACGGTGTTTATACTTGTGTACTATTGTTTGTACAGATGAATGTGGTACCTTCAGGTATTTGGAAATTGCTCCCAAGGATGAACCAGACTTGTGGAGGTCTACAATGTTTTTTCTGAGTTCTTGGCTGATTTCTTTTGAGTTTCCCATGATGTCAAGCAAAGAGGCACTGAGTTTGAAGGTAGGCCTTGAAATACATCCACAGGTACACCTCCAATTGACTCAAATTATGTCAATTAGCCAATCAGAAGCTTCTAAAGCCATGACATCATTTTCTGGAATTTTCCAAGCTGTTTTAAGGCACAGTGACCTTCGTGTATGTAAACTTCTGACCCACTGGAATTGTGATACAGTGAATTATAAGTGAAATAATCTGTCTGTAAACAATTGTTGGAAATATTACTTGTATCATGTACAAAGTAGATGTCCTAACCAACTTGCCAAAACTATAGTTTGTTAACAAGAAATTTGTGGAGTGGTTGAAAAACGACCTAAGTGTATGTAAACTTCCGACTTCAACTGTATATCGACAACTCTCTCTCCCTCCCTCTATCTCTCAAAAGTAGTGCACTATGTTGGGATTAGGAACCCAGGGTTTTGGTCATTCACATCACAGAGAAGACATTATGAATACGCCAGTAATGTGGTGGTGATTATTCTCCTTCACCATGGGTCCTGGGGGAATAATATATTTTAATTAAAGTATCCTACTCTAATTGCAGAAATCAATGGCCAGGACTTCTCTCTGACTGTGTCCCAAATGGCACCATAGGGATCTTGTCAAAAGTAGTGCACTATATAGGGAATGGAGTGCCATTTGGGACCCATGCTCTCTTTAATACTTCTTGATCTAATTAGCTGATTTGAGAACGATGACGCAGGGTGGCTATGGAACGATTATATACCAAAGCACCGGAACACTTACCATTCCACTACTAACAACAAGTTAAAGTAAAATACATTGAACTATTCATTTAAATCTCTACTGAGCCACTTACCATTCCACTACTAACATCAAGTTAAAGTAAAATACATTGAACTACTCATTTAATCTCTACCGAGCCACAACTAACATCAAGTTAAAGTAAAACACATTGAACTACTCATTTAAATCTCTACCGAGCAACTTACCATTCCACTACTAACATCAAGTTAAAGTAAAATACATTGAACTACTCATTTAAATCTCTACCGAGCCACTTACCATTCCACTACTAACATCAAGTTAAAGTAAAATACATTGAACTACTCATTTAAATCTCTACCGAGCCACTTACCATTCCACTACTAACATCAAGTTAAAGTAAAACACATTTAACTACTCATTTAAATCTCTACCGAGCCACTTACCATTCCACTACTAACATCAAGTTAAAGTAAAACACATTGAACTACTCATTTAATCTCTACCGAGCCACTTACCATTCCACACTCATGATAAAGTAAGTTCTAAAAGTAATGTAAAATGGCCTGGAAAATGGCATGTACTTAATAATGTATTATTATGGTAAAAGATACTAATTGACCGCTTGTGACCTGTACTGTTTTAGTAATATAATTCATTATTGTAGATAATATGAGATCGACAAAAATTATGAACATTATCCCACTGAGGCCAATGGCATGGAACATTATCCCACTGAGGCCAACGACATGGAACATTATCCCACTGAGGCCAACGGCATGGAACATTATCCCACTGAGGCCAACGGCATGGAACATTATCCCACTGAGGCCAACGGCATGGAACATTATCCCACTGAGGCCAACGGCATGGAACATTATCCCACTGAGGCCAACGGCATGGAACATTATCCTACTGAGGCCAACGGCATGGAACATTATCCCACTGAGGCCAACGGCATGGAACATTATCCCACTGAGGCCAACGACATGGAACATTATCCCACTGAGGCCAACGGCATGGAACATTATCCCACTGAGGCCAACGGCATGGAACATTATCCCACTGAGGCCAACGGCATGGAACATTATCCCACTGAGGTCAACGGCATGGAACATTATCCCACTGAGGCCAACGGCATGGAACATTATCCCACTGAGGTCAACGGCATGGAACATTATCCCACTGAGGCCAACGGCATGGAACATTATCCCTCTGAGGTCAACGGCATGGAACATTATCCTACTGAGGCCAACGACATGGAACATTATCCCACTGAGGCCAACGGCATGGAACATTATCCCACTGAGGTCAACGGCATGGAACATTATCCTACTGAGGCCAACGACATGGAACATTATCCCACTGAGACCAACGGCATGGAACATTATCCCACTGAGGCCAACGACATGGAACATTATCCCACTGAGGCCAACGACATGGAACATTATCCCACTGAGATCAACGGCATGGAACATTATCCCACTGAGGTCAACGGCATGGACCATTATCCCACTGAGACCAACGGCATGGAACATTATCCCACTGAGGCCAACGGCATGGAACATTATCCTACTGAGGCCAACGACATGGAACATTATCCCACTGAGGCCAACGGCATGGAACATTATCCCACTGAGTTCAACGGCATGGGACATTATCCTACTGAGGCCAACGACATGGAACATTATCCCACTGAGGCCAACGACATGGAACATTATCCCACTGAGGCCAACGGCATGGAACATTATCCCACTGAGGCCAACGGCATGGAACATTATCCCACTGAGGCCAACGGCATGGAACATTATCCCACTGAGACCAACGGCATGGAACATTATCCCACTGAGACCAACGGCATGGAACATTATCCCACTGAGACCAACGGCATGGAACATTATCCCACTGAGGCCAACGGCATGGAACATTATCCCACTGAGGCCAACGGCATGGAACATTATCCCACTGAGACCAACGGCATGGAACATTATCCCACTGAGGCCAACGGCATGGAACATTATCCCACTGAGGCCAACGGCATGGAACATTATCCCACTGAGGCCAACGGCATGGAACATTATCCCACTGAGGCCAACGGCATGGAACATTATCCCACTGAGGCCAACGGCATGGAACATTATCCCACTGAGGCCAACAACATGGAACATTATCCCACTGAGGCCAACGGCATGGAACATTATCCCACTGAGGCCAACGGCATGGAACATTATCCCACTGAGGCCAACAGCTTGAAACATTATCCCACTGAGGCCAACAGCTTGAAACATTATCCCACTTTAAGGAAAGAGGGGCTTCAGTATACTCACAGGCTGCGCGCAGACTCACATGGCATACACATATACACACAAACACTTAAACGTTTTGTCATATAGCAGACGTTCTTATTCAGAGCGACTTACAGTAAGTGCATTCATCTACACACACACACACAAACAGTACTCACAGGCTGGAGAGTCAGCAGGAGTTCATTCAGAGGGTTGGTGAGGTTGGTGCCAAACACCATGAAGCCAGAACTGATGCCAGCAGAGTGAAGAGCTTTGTCCAAACTGCAGAACAGAACAGACTAGTTTAGTTCTCTTCCAAGGAAATTATTGTTCACAGGCGCGTAACAATAACAGACACAAACCATTTAACATGAGTTAAACAACACGTTACTATAACAGACACAAACCATTTCACATTAGTTAAACAACATGTTACAATAACAGACACAAACCATTTCACATTAGTTAAACAACATGTTACAATAACAGACACAAACCATTTCACATTAGTTAAACAACACGTTACTATAACAGACACAAACCATTTCACATTAGTTAAACAACACATTACTATAACAGACACAAACCATTTCACATTAGTTAAACAACATGTTACAATAACAGACACAAACCATTTCACATTAGTTAAACAACATGTTACAATAACAGACACAAACCATTTCACATTAGTTAAACAACATGTTACAATAACAGACACAAACCATTTCACATTAGTTAAACAACACGTTACTATAACAGACACAAACCATTTCACATTAGTTAAACAGCACATTACTATAACAGACACAAACTATTTCACATTAGTTAAACAACACGTTACTATAACAGACACAAACCATTTCACATTAGTTAAACAACACGTTACTATAACAGACACAAACCATTTCACATTAGTTAAACAGCACATTACTATAACAGACACAAACTATTTCACATTAGTTAAACAACACGTTACTATAACAGACACAAACCATTTCACATTAGTTAAACAACACGTTACTATAACAGACACAAACCATTTAACATTCATTAAACAGCATGTTACTATAACAGACACAAACCATTTAACATTCGTTAAACAGCATGTTACTATAACAGACACAAACCATTTCACATTAGTTAAACAACACGTTACTATAACAGACACAAACCATTTCACATTAGTTAAACAGCACATTACTATAACAGACACAAACTATTTCACATTAGTTAAACAACACGTTACTATAACAGACACAAACCATTTCACATTAGTTAAACAACACGTTACTATAACAGACACAAACCATTTCACATTAGTTAAACAGCACATTACTATAACAGACACAAACAATTTCACATTAGTTAAACAACACGTTACTATAACAGACACAAACCATTTCACATTAGTTAAACAACACGTTACTATAACAGACACAAACCATTTAACATTCATTAAACAGCATGTTACTATAACAGACACAAACCATTTAACATTCGTTAAACAGCATGTTACTATAACAGACACAAACCATTTAACATTCGTTAAACAGCATGTTACTATAACAGACACACACCATTTCACATTAACATCATGTTACTATAACAGACACAAATCATTTCACATTAAACAACACGTTACTATAACAGACAGAAAACCATTTAACATGAGTTAAACAACACGTTACTATAACAGACAAACCATTTAACATTAACAGTATGTTACTATAACAGACACAAACCATTTCACATTAGTTTAACCATGCATCATAAATCCATATGAACTTTTATCAGATATGAGATATGACAGCACACTGAAACTTTACTGGCTACACTAACTACAATCACACTGAAAGGACCCTGCAACTTCTCTGGCTACACTAACTACAATCACACTGTCAGGACCCTGCAACTTCTCTGGCTACACTAACTACAATCACACTGTCAGGACCCTGCAACATTACTGGCTACACTAACTACAATCACACTGTCAGGACCCTGCAACATTACTGGCTACACTAACTACAATTACACTGTCAGGACCCTGCAACTTTACTGGCTACACTAACAACAATCACACTGTCAGGACCACACTGTCTGTGTGACTCATGAGTCTTAGTAACAACACTGTCTGTGTGACTCATGAGTCTTAGTAACAACACTGTCTGTGTGACTCATGAGTCTTAGTAACAACACTGTCTGTGTGACTCATGAGTCTTAGTAACAACACTGTCTGTCTGTGTGACTCATGAGTCTTAGTAACAACACTGTCTGTGTGACTCATGAGTCTTAGTAACAACACTGTCTGTGTGACTCATGAGTCTTAGTAACAACACTGTCTGTGTGACTCATGAGTCTTAGTAACAACACTGTCTGTGTGACTCATGAGTCTTAGTAACAACACTGTCTGTGTGACTCATGAGTCTTAGTAACAACACTGTCTGTGTGACTTATGAGTCTTAGTAACAACACTGTCTGTGTGACTCATGAGTCTTAGTAACAACACTGTCTGTGTGACTCATGAGTCTTACTAACAACACTGTCTGTGTGACTCATGAGTCTTAGTAACAACACTGTCTGTGTGACTCATGAGTCTTAGTAACAACACTGTCTGTGTGACTCATGAGTCTTAGTAACAACACTGTCTGTGTGACTCATGAGTCTTAGTAACAACACTGTCTGTGTGACTCATGAGTCTTAGTAACAACACTGTCTGTGTGACTCATGAGTCTTACTAACAACACTGTCTGTGTGACTCATGAGTCTTAGTAACAACACTGTCTGTGTGACTCATGAGTCTTAGTAACAACACTGTCTGTGTGACTCATGAGTCTTAGTAACAACACTGTCTGTGCGACGTGGGCCTGTACTATCTATACTAACTATTACTATCGTACCCAGAAACAGTAATACTTATGTGTTGTAGTAAATAAGAGTGACTCTGCATTACATTTATATGGCAGGTTAGGTGTACATGAGTCTACTTACTTTGAAATGAACAGAGCGACAACAAACAGCAGAGCGAACAGGATGAAGAAAATTCCCAGCAGAATCTGAAGGAGAGACAGAGAGAGAAAGAGAGAGAGAGGAGAAAGGGAGAGAGGAGAAAGAGGGAGAGAAGGAGAGGAGGGAGAGAGAAGGGGGAGGGAGAGGGAGAGAGAGAGAGAGAGAGGAGGGAGAGAAATAGAGGAGGGAGAGGGAGAAAGAGAGAGGAGGGAAAGGGAGAGAAAGAGAGAGGAGGGAGAGGGAGAGAAAGAGAGAAGAGGGAGAGAAAGAGAGAGGAGGGAGAGGGAGAGAAAGAGAGAGGAGGGAGAGGGAGAGAGAGGAGGGGGAGAGAGAGGAGGGAGAGAGAGAGAGAGGAGGAAGAGGGAGAGAAAGAGAGGATGGAGAGGGAGAGAGAGGAGGGGGAGGGAGAGGGAGAGAGAGGAGAGAGAGAGAGGAGGAAGAGGGAGAGAAAGAGAGAGGAGGGAGAGGGAGAGAAAGAAAAGAGAGAAAGAGACAGAAAGAGAAAAGGTGAGAGAAAGAGAGAAGATAAAAGAGAGATGTTATGTTGTTGAAGGCATCAGTCACAAGGGAAGTGTTAGGTATTAATATCCTCCATGCTGTCGACTACATGCAGAGGGGACTGAAACGTGTTAGAATGGCAACTCATGGGCCTTCAGACTTTAACCTAAGGGTCATGTCATTTGTCAAAGCATGGCCATATGGACTGGCCGGGCACAGAGCGCGGTCTGCCACTGCTGCCAAAGATGACGGGGAGGCAGGGGAGGCGAAACAGAGGCCCAGACCAGTGTGTGTGTGTGTGTGTGTGTGTGTGTGTGTGTCTGTCTGCTTGCCAGCCTTCCAGTGGCCCTTCTGGCCTCAGGTCAGCTAAAAATGTCACTTACCAACTTTGGCCACCAGGGACAAAATACAGTCAAACACATGTACACACATATGCCAGATACAGACACCCCACAACACACACACACACCAAACACACGCGCACACAGACACAAATACCATGACATTGCTGAGCCCAATCACATCTGACAGCCTGTGTTAATCTTCTGAGTCTAACTGTGTCTGCTTCAGAAAATGCTGTCTCTCTTTTGTGGGATAAACATAAGGCAATTCTAGGTCTTGTGGTATATTTTGGTTAAACTATCCCCAATTCAATGGAATTGCAACCCTCCGCATGTACAGTGCATTCTTCCATTACATGTACAGCTGACTCTCAAGATCTTGCAAACTAATGAGATGCTATTGAGCCCACGCTACTACACTGTCTGAGCCAAGGACTACATGCTTTCTGGTAAGTTCTTATTACAATACTGGGTGGGGTGAATATTTTATTTTACATACATCATTTTTTTGTTAACTAGTAAATAGTAGCCTACAGCAAAGTGTGTTTAAATAATTTCTAACTTGTTAACAATTTCTGCTAGTTAGTTTTTGCTACCATGTGGGTTTTAGCTTTATTGAGCCTGCTAACTGAGGAGTGTTAATTCACCTGTTTCCATACTTTTCATTTTAAAACATTTAACTTACAAAGGAGTTGTTTTATCTAACTGCTTAAATATTTATCTGTATATGGATTTTGTATTTTAATTTTTTTATTAAAAAAATTCTAATCTTTACATGAAAATGCCACGGGCACTGTCTGATGTGTGGAGACATTTCAGTGCAGATAATGTAGAAGGAAAAGCTGTGTACATTTGCAAATACTGTGTCAAATCATATGTGAGGAATGCAACAAAGATGCAGAATCATCTGGCCAAGTGCATAAAGTTCCCTCAGCGCTCACAACAAGCAACCTCTGACAAAAGTCCCTCTACTTCTATTCGATAGCAACAGCTCATGGTCCTCCTAGAATCAGACGCTTTTTTGACTCAATGGAGGAACGTAGTCAGAGAAATGCTAATGAATATCTTGCTCGAGCTGTGTATGATACTGGTTCACCTCCGTTGCTCACAGGCAATGTGTATTGGAAGATACATACACCCCTCCAACCAGACATGCTTTATCTACTAATTTCCTGGATGCAGAGTTCAAGTGAAGGTCAAGCAAATCATAGAGAAAGCAGACTGTATTGCAATCATCTCTGATGGGTGTTCGTGGGCAAGGAATAATTAACTACATCATCTCCACCCCTCAACCAGTATTCTACAAGAGCACGGACACAAGGGACAACAGACACACCGGTCTCTACATTGTAGATGAGCTGAAGGCAGTCATCAATAACCTTGACCACAGAAGGTATTTGCACTGGTGACAGACAATGCCGCGAACATGAAGGCTGCTTGGTCTAAAGTGGAGGAGTCCTACCCTCAGATCACACCCATTGGCTGTGCTGCTCATGCATGGAATCTGCTCCTCGTGGACATCATGGCACTGAAAACAATGGATACACTCTACAAGAGAGCCAAGGAAAATGTTAGCTATAGGAAGCGTCATCAAGTTATAGCAACAATCTACCCCACCAAGCAAAGTGAGAAGAATAAGAGCACCACATTCTGTTCTGAAATACATCAAAAAGCGTGAAGACTTCTGCCTGAAGCCCAAACACGCTGCAGCATACATGTTGGACCCCAAGTATGCTGGCAAGAGCATCCTGTCTGGTGCAGAGAATCAACAAGGCCTATGGTGTCATCACTACCGTGTCTCGCCACCTTGGCCTGGTTGAAGACAAGGTTCTTGGCAGTCTGGCGAAGTACACTTCCAAGTAAGGGCTTTGGGATGGAGATGCAATATGGCAGTCGTGCCAACATATCTCATCAGCCACCTGGTGGAAGGGACTTTGTGGATGTGAGGCTCTTTCCCCTGTTGCCTCCATCATCCTCCAAATCCCACCAACATCAGCCACCTCAGAGCGCAACTGGTCCTTGTTTGGGAACACACACACCAAAGCACGCAACAGGCAGACCAACACAATGATTGAAAAATTGGTGGCCATCCGGGCAAATTTAAGGCTTTTTGTGCCTTTGAGCCATCCTCAACAAGGTTGGAAAGTGACAGTGAAGATGAGGCCTCAGAGTCTGATGTTCAAGAGGTGGACATTGAGGAGGTCCAGGGAGAAGACATGGAAGCCTGAGAGGAAGACAATTAAAGCTTTTGTTTCTAGACTATCATTTTACAGATGTATGTTGAAAATGTTTTTGGGAGATGGATCATTGGGGATCATTCAATATCATTTATTTTGTTGTTCAGTGAAATCATCCCATGTGAAAAGTCTACTCATTTAATTCAAGTTCAATTCGTAACTAAATTGTTTTATTTTTATTTCTATTGGAAGGATTTAATAATTATGTCTACTTATGATAAGGTAACAGGTTTATGCTTCTGTCTCCATATGATTGGGCAAATATATCCAATGCAAAAAAACATCTACATTTAAATGGTATTAATATTAATTGTGTCTGTGTGTGTCTGTATGTGTCTGTCTGTCTGTCTGTCTGTCTGTCTGTCTGTCTGTCTGTCTGTCTGTCTGTCTGTCTGTCTGTCTGTCTGTCTGTCTGTCTGTCTGTCTGTCTGTCTGTCTGTCTGTCTGTCTGTCTGTCTGTCTGTCTGTCTGTCTGTGTGTGTGTGTCTGTCTGTCTGTCTGTCTGTCTGTGTGTGTGTGTCTGTGTGTGTCTGTGTGTGTGTGTCTGTGTCTGTCTGTGTGTGTCTGTGTGTGTCTGTGTCTGTGTGTGTCTGTGTCTGTCTGTGTCTGTCTGTGTCTGTCTGTGTCTGTCTGTCTGTGTGTGTCTGTGTCTGTCTGTGTCTGTCTGTGTCTGTCTGTGTCTGTCTGTGTGTGTCTGTGTCTGTCTGTGTCTGTCTGTGTCTGTCTGTCTGTGTGTGTCTGTGTGTGTCTGTGTGTGTCTGTGTCTGTCTGTCTGTGTGTGTCTGTGTGTGTCTGTGTCTGTCTGTCTGTGTCTGTCTGTGTCTGTGTGTGTCTGTCTGTGTCTGTCTGTGTGTGTCTGTCTGTGTCTGTCTGTGTCTGTCTGTGTGTGTCTGTCTGTGTCTGTCTGTGTCTGTCTGTGTCTGTATGTCTGTGTCTGTCTGTGTCTGTCTGTGTGTGTCTGTCTATGTGTGTCTGTCTGTGTGTGTCTGTCTGTGTCTGTCTGTCTGTGTCTGTCTGTCTGTGTCTGTCTGTCTGTCTGTCTGTCTGTGTCTGTGTCTGTGTCTGTCTGTGTCTGTCTGTGTCTGCGTGTGTCTGTCTGCGTGTGTCTGTCTGCGTGTGTCTGTCTGCGTGTGTCTGTCTGCGTGTGTCTGTCTGCGTGTGTCTGTCTGCGTGTGTCTGTCTGCGTGTGTCTGTCTGCGTGTGTCTGTCTGCGTGTGTCTGTCTGCGTGTGTCTGTCTGCGTGTGTCTGTCTGCGTGTGTCTGTCTGCGTGTGTCTGTCTGTCGGTGTGTGTCTGTGTGTGTGTCTGCCTGTCTGTCTGTGTGTGTCTGTGTGCACGTTCAGCCTGCCCTTCCTTTTTCTCAATATATATTGATTGGCAGGGTATTGAAGAGAGATGGCCCTGGCCTATCATTTTTTAATAGAGAGAGCGAGAGGTGCCTCCATCCCCTCTGTGATAATGACCAGACAGTATGTGTAGAGAAGGCTCGGTCAGAGGGTTCATCTGTCTGGATAAGTCATATAGTCTTTCGTCTGCCTGGATTGCCAGATGGGTAGGGATCACCATATTGGGGCAAGTGAAATAGTTCCATTGTGCCAGACAAGCTCAATCAAGCACAGATAAAGTATTTTAAATTACTTTAAATAGTATTTGAAGCCAGGTCTGCTCTGCACTGGGATCAGGGCTTTGTCTGTATCAGACAGGAGACGGTACCGGGAGGCTACTGTATGATGGCAATATTGTTATACCTTACTCTGTGTGTGTGTGTGTGTGTGTGTGTGTGTGTGTGTGTGTGTGTGTGTGTGTGTGTGTGTGTGTGTGTGTGGCAGGGTACAGTGTGTTTTCATTAGGAGTATCTCAGGTGCCATGTATTCATATCTTCAAACCGTCCCTAAACCCCACCACAAGGCCTTTGGCCCGGCACAGAGGAGCAGACTAAACCCCACCACAAGGCCTTTGGCCCGGCACAGAGGAGCAGACTAAACTCCACCACAAGGCCTTTGGCCCGGCACAGAGGAGCAGACTAAACCCCACCACAAGGCCTTTGGCCCGGCACAGAGGAGCAGACTAAATCCCACCACAAGGCCTCTGGTCCGGCACAGAGGAGCAGACTAAACCCCACCACAAGGCCTTTGGTCCGGCACAGAGGAGCAGACTAAACCCCACCACAAGGCCTCTGGTCCGGCACAGAGGAGCAGACTAAACCCCACCACAAGGCCTCTGGTCCGGCACAGAGGAGCAGACTAAACCCCAGCACAAGGCCTCTGGTCCGGCACAGAGGAGCAGACTAAACCCCACCACAAGGCCTCTGGTCCGGCACAGAGGAGCAGACTAAACCCCACCACAAGGCCTTTGGTCCGGCACAGAGGAGCAGACTAAACCCCACCACAAGGCCTCTGGCCCGGCACAGAGGAGCAGACTAAATCCCACCACAAGGCCTCTGGTCCGGCACAGAGGAGCAGACTAAACCCCACCACAATGCCTTTGGTCCGGCACAGAGGAGCAGACTAAACCCCACCACAAGGCCTTTGGTCCGGCACAGAGGAACAGACTAAACCCCACCACAATGCCTTTGGTCCGGCACAGAGGAGCAGACTAAACCCCACCACAAGGCCTTTGGTCCGGCACAGAGGAGCAGACTAAACCCCACCACAATGCCTTTGGTCCGGCACAGAGGAGCAGACTAAACCCCACCACAATGCCTTTGGTCCGGCACAGAGGAGCAGACTAAACCCCACCACAAGGCCTCTGGACCGGCACAGAGGAGCAGACTAAACCCCACCACAAGGCCTTTGGTCCGGCACAGAGGAGCAGACTAAACCCCACCACAAGGCCTTTGGTCCGGCACAGAGGAGCAGACTAAACCCCACCACAAGGCCTTTGGTCAGGCACAGAGGAGCAGACTAAACACCACCACAATGCCTTTGGTCCGGCACAGAGGAGCAGACTAAACCCCACCACAAGGCCTTTGGTCCGGCACAGAGGAGCATACTAAACCCCACCACAAGGCCTTTGGTCCGGCACAGAGGAGCAGACTAAACCCCACCACAATGCCTTTGGTCCGGCACAGAGGAGCAGACTAAACACCACCACAATGCCTTTGGTCCGGCACAGAGGAGCAGACTAAACCCCACCACAATGCCTTTGGTCCGGCACAGAGGAGCAGACTAAACCCCACCACAATGCCTTTGGTCCGGCACAGAGGAGCAGACTAAACCCCACCACAAGGCCTCTGGACCGGCACAGAGGAGCAGACTAAACCCCACCACAAGGCCTTTGGTCCGGCACAGAGGAGCAGACTAAACCCCACCACAAGGCCTTTGGTCCGGCACAGAGGAGCAGACTAAACCCCACCACAAGGCCTTTGGCCCAGCACAGAGGAGCAGACTAAACCCCACCACAAGGCCTTTGGCCCGGCACAGATGAGCAGACTAAACCCCACCACAAGGCCTCTGGTCCGGCACAGAGGAGCAGACTAAACCCCACCACAAGGCCTTTGGTCCGGCACACAGGAGCAGACTAAACCCCACCACAAGGCCTTTGGTCCGGCACACAGGAGCAGACTAAACCCCACCACAAGGCCTTTGGTCCGGCACAGAGGAGCAGACTAAACCCCACCACAAGGCCTTTGGACCGGCACAGAGGAGCAGACTAAACCCCACCACAAGGCCTTTGGTCCGGCACAGAGGAGCAGACTAAACCCCACCACAAGGCCTTTGGTCCGGCACAGAGGAGAAGACTAAACCCCACCACAAGGCCTTTGGTCCGGCACAGAGGAGAAGACTAAACCCCACCACAAGGCCTTTGGTCCGGCACAGATGAGCAGACTAAACCCCACCACAAGGCCTTTGGTCCGGCACACAGGAGCAGACTAAACCCCACCACAAGGCCTTTGGTCCGGCACAGAGGAGCAGACTAAACCCCACCACAAGGCCTTTGGTCCGGCACAGATGAGCAGACTAAACCCCAACACAAGGCCTTTGGTCCGGCACAGAGGAGCAGACTAAACCCCACCACAAGGCCTTTGGTCCGGCACAGAGGAGAAGACTAAACCCCACCACAAGGCCTTTGGTCCGGCACAGAGGAGAAGACTAAACCCCACCACAAGGCCTTTAGTCCGGCACAGAGGAGCTGTATTGCAGTGTTGACAGCAGCCTCTGAGACACACTTCAAGGCTGTCATTGTGTTCCTCTTTACATAGTGTTCTATTGGTGTGATGTCACATCTTCTAGGGAACGTTAGCTGCCAGACAACACAATGTTAGTTACAGGAAGGTTGGCCAACAAATTACATTATTTAAGTAGGTTTATAGACAATAGACAATATAGATAGTTTATAGTTTATAGTTTTTAGTTTAAGTTTATACATCTGTAACAAACTGTGATTGTTATTTTGGATCCTGCAAAATAGCGAGCTTTTGTTACCGAATAGTGTAGGCATAAATGCTGAATTGTGCGCCATGGAACAAAGACATCTCCGGTATCTAGACTGAGGCTGTATTGAGGCTATATATCTGAGCATGGACTGGGGCCATCTATTAAACGTTAATGATCACTGCAACCGCCCCACACATGCAGATACAGCAGACTACCTGGAGCAAGGAGAAGTGGTTCCTGCTCTCCATTCACCTCGACAGACAGACAGACAGACAGACAGACAGACAGACAGACTGGGTGGCTGAATAATACATCCTGCTGCATTTAGCTGCCTTTCTGTGTGCTGTTCATCTCATAATGGCACATTCTGATACACCAAGATGATAACAAGAAGCTCTGTTTCTGTCCAAGATCACCCACCGACATCATACAGACAGGTACAGTATGGACATGCTGGTGGGCAGACATGAGTTGGTGTGAAGGTAAATGTTATTGTCTGAGGTGAAGTTACATGGTTATCAGCTAAGCTAATTAACTAATTATCAACCACTTAGTGAATTAGGTCTCATTAAAGTCTCTCTAGGCTCATTAGGGAAGCAGATGACAGTAAATACAGTCAAAATGCAATACAAAAACATCCATCAAAATTAATTAAATCAGATTGAGTTCACTACGGTCACTCACAAACAAGCCTGTCTGTCAATCATCCAAATGTATTTATGAAGCCATTTTAACACCAATACTGGTTACATAATGCTTTCTAATGGCCTAGAGCCCTCAACGAGCAGGCAGCAGCCGACCGACAGACAGACACAGGCTGCAGTAAAGTACTGCTGTGACCGACACACAGACAGACTCTAAGGCATTACAGCAACCACAGCAGAAGAGTGTGCAGGGCTCTACGCTGGCCTTTTTAACAAGGAGCATGTGTGTGCCAAAATTGAAAAATGGAAGCGCACACAAATACATTTAGGAGCAGAATAAAAAGGATGTGAGGTAATAAAGCTAGAATCCTTCATTTATCTAGGCGCACTGGTGCTCCTCAATAAAATGTCCAGGTCGCACAGCTAAATATTTAAGAGCATATGCAGGTAAAATGGTGGCACTGCAGAGCCCTGCTGTGTGAGAGAAACAGAGAAATACCGGTAGGTAACTCTGCTCTGGAAGGATCCCTGCCTGGCACTTGGTGCTCCAAAAGAGAAAACAGACATACAGGTCACAAGAAAAGGTCCTTGGTCCCATTCCAGTCAGATTTCACCGCATTGAAGTGATCCAACACGCCTGGTGTAATATAATCTAACACGCCTGGTGTAATATAATCTAACACGCCTGGTGAAATATAATGTACCACGTCTGGTGTAATATAATCTAACACGCCTGGTGTAATATAATCTAACACGCCTGGTGAAATATAATGTACCACGTCTGGTGTAATATAATCTAACACGCCTGGTGAAATATAATGTACCACGTCTGGTGTAATATAATCTAACACGCCTGGTGTAATATAATCTAACACGCCTGGTGTAATATAATCTAACACGCCTGGTGTAATATAATCTAACACGCCTGGTATAATATAATCTAACACGTCCAGTGTAATATAATCTAACACGCCTGGTGTAATATAATCTAACACGCCTGGTGTAATATAATCTAACACGCCTGGTGTAATATAATCTAACACGCCTGGTGTAATATAATCTAACACGCCTGGTGAAATATAATGTAACACGCCTGGTGTAATATAATCTAACACGCCTGGTGTAATATAATCTAACACGCCTGGTGTAATATAATCTAACACGCCTGGTGAAATATAATGTAACACGCCTGGTGTAATATAATCTAACACGCCTGGTGTAATATAATCTAACACGCCTGGTGTAATATAATCTAACACGCCTGGTGTAATATAATCTAACACGCCTGGTGTAATATAATCTAACACGCCTGGTGTAATATAATCTAACACGCCTGGTGTAATATAATCTAACACGTCCGGTGTAATATAATCTAACACGCCTGGTGAAATATAATGTAACACGTCCAGTGTAATATAATGTAACACGTCTGGTGTAATATAATCTAACACGTCCAGTGTAATATAATCTAACACGTCCAGTGTAATATAATCTAACACGCCTGGTGTAATATAATGTAACACGTCTGGTGTAATATAATCTAACACGTCCGGTGTAATATAATCTAACACGTCCGGTGTAATATAATCTAACACGTCCGGTGTAATATAATCTAACACGCCTGGTGTAATATAATCTAACACGCCTGGTGTAATATAATCTAACACGCCTGGTGTAATATAATCTAACACGCCTGGTGTAATATAATCTAACACGCCTGGTGTAATATAATCTAACACGCCTGGTGTAATATAATCTAACACGCCTGGTGTAATATAATGTAACACGTCTGGTGTAATATAATCTAACACGTCCGGTGTAATATAATCTAACACGTCCAGTGTAATATAATCTAACACGTCCAGTGTAATATAATCTAACACGCCTGGTGTAATATAATCTAACACGCCTGGTGTAATATAATCTAACACGTCCAGTGTAATATAATCTAACACGTCCAGTGTAATATAATCTAACACGCCTGGTGTAATATAATCTAACACGCCTGGTGTAATATAATCTAACACGCCTGGTGTAATATAATGTAACACGTCTGGTGTAATATAATCTAACACGTCCAGTGTAATATAATCTAACACGTCCAGTGTAATATAATCTAACACGCCTGGTGTAATATAATCTAACACGCCTGGTGTAATATAATCTAACACGCCTGGTGTAATATAATCTAACACGCCTGGTGTAATATAATCTAACACGCCTGGTGTAATATAATCTAACACGCCTGGTGTAATATAATCTAACACGCCTGGTGTAATATAATCTAACACGCCTGGTGTAATATAATCTAACACGCCTGGTGTAATATAATCTAACACGCCTGGTGTAATATAATCTAACACGCCTGGTGTAATATAATCTAACACGCCTGGTGTAATATAATCTAACACGCCTGGTATAATATAATCTAACACGTCCAGTGTAATATAATCTAACACGCCTGGTGTAATATAATCTAACACGCCTGGTGTAATATAATCTAACACGCCTGGTGTAATATAATCTAACACGCCTGGTGAAATATAATGTAACACGCCTGGTGTAATATAATCTAACACGCCTGGTGTAATATAATCTAACACGCCTGGTGTAATATAATCTAACACGCCTGGTGAAATATAATGTAACACGCCTGGTGTAATATAATCTAACACGCCTGGTGTAATATAATCTAACACGCCTGGTGTAATATAATCTAACACGCCTGGTGTAATATAATCTAACACGCCTGGTGTAATATAATCTAACACGCCTGGTGTAATATAATCTAACACGTCCAGTGTAATATAATCTAACACGCCTGGTGAAATATAATGTAACACGTCCGGTGTAATATAATGTAACACGTCTGGTGTAATATAATCTAACACGTCCAGTGTAATATAATCTAACACGTCCAGTGTAATATAATCTAACACGCCTGGTGTAATATAATCTAACACGTCCAGTGTAATATAATCTAACACGTCCAGTGTAATATAATCTAACACGTCCAGTGTAATATAATCTAACACGCCTGGTGTAATATAATCTAACACGCCTGGTGTAATATAATCTAACACGCCTGGTGTAATATAATCTAACACGCCTGGTGTAATATAATCTAACACGCCTGGTGTAATATAATCTAACACGCCTGGTGTAATATAATCTAACACGCCTGGTGTAATATAATGTAACACGTCCAGTGTAATATAATCTAACACGTCCAGTGTAATATAATCTAACACGTCCAGTGTAATATAATCTAACACGCCTGGTGTAATATAATCTAACACGCCTGGTGTAATATAATCTAACACGTCCGGTGTAATATAATCTAACACGTCCGGTGTAATATAATCTAACACGCCTGGTGTAATATAATCTAACACGCCTGGTGTAATATAATCTAACACGCCTGGTGTAATATAATCTAACACGCCTGGTGTAATATAATCTAACACGCCTGGTGTAATATAATCTAACACGCCTGGTGTAATATAATCTAACACGCCTGGTGTAATATAATCTAACACGCCTGGTGTAATATAATCTAACACGCCTGGTGTAATATAATCTAACACGCCTGGTGTAATATAATCTAACACGCCTGGTGTAATATAATCTAACACGCCTGGTGTAATATAATCTAACACGCCTGGTGTAATATAATCTAACACGCCTGGTGTAATATAATCTAACACGTCCGGTGTAATATAATCTAACACGTCCGGTGTAATATAATCTAACACGTCCGGTGTAATATAATCTAACACGTCCGGTGTAATATAATCTAACACGCCTAGTGTAATATAATCTAACACGCCTGGTGTAATATAATCTAACACGTCCGGTGTAATATAATCTAACACGCCTGGTGTAATATAATCTAACACGCCTGGTGTAATATAATCTAACACGCCTGGTGTAATATAATCTAACACGCCTGGTGTAATATAATCTAACACGCCTGGTGTAATATAATCTAACACGCCTGGTGTAATATAATCTAACACGTCTGGTGTAATATAATCTAACACGCCTGGTGTAATATAATCTAACACGTCTGGTGTAATATAATCTAACACGCCTGGTGTAATATAATCTAACACGTCTGGTGTAATATAATCTAACACGTCTGGTGTAATATAATCTAACACGTCTGGTGTAATATAATCTAACACGTCTGGTGTAATATAATCTAACACGCCTGGTGTAATATAATCTAACACGCCTGGTGTAATATAATCTAACACGCCTGGTGTAATATAATCTAACACGCCTGGTGTAATATAATCTAACACGCCTGGTGTAATATAATCTAACACGCCTGGTGTAATATAATCTAACACGTCTGGTGTAATATAATCTAACACGCCTGGTGTAATATAATCTAACACGCCTGGTGTAATATAATCTAACACGTCTGGTGTAATATAATCTAACACGCCTGGTGTAATATAATCTAACACACCTGGTGTAATATAATCTAACACGCCTGGTGTAATATAATCTAACACGCCTGGTGTAATATAATCTAACACGCCTGGTGTAATATAATCTAACACGTCTGGTGTAATATAATCTACCACGTCTGGTGTAATATAATCTAACACGTCTGGTGTAATATAATCTAACACGCCTGGTGTAATATAATCTAACACGTCTGGTGTAATATAATCTAACACGTCTGGTGTAATATAATCTAACACGTCTGGTGTAATATAATCTACCACGTCCGGTGTAATATAATCTACCACGTCCGGTGTAATATAATCTAACACGCCCGGTGTAATATAATCTACCACGTCCGGTGTAATATAATCTAACACGTCTGGTGTAATATAATCTAACACGTCTGGTGTAATATAATCTAACACGTCTGGTGTAATATAATCTAACACGCCTGGTGTAATATAATCTAACACGCCTGGTGTAATATAATCTACCACGTCCGGTGTAATATAATCTAACACGTCCGGTGTAATATAATCTACCACGTCCGGTGTAATATAATCTACCACGTCTGGTGTAATATAATCTACCACGTCCGGTGTAATATAATCTACCACGTCCGGTGTAATATAATCTAACACGTCCGGTGTAATATAATCTAACACGCCTGGTGTAATATAATCTAACACGCCTGGTGTAATATAATCTACCACGTCCGGTGTAATATAATCTAACACGTCCGGTGTAATATAATCTACCACGTCCGGTGTAATATAATCTACCACGTCTGGTGTAATATAATCTACCACGTCCGGTGTAATATAATCTACCACGTCCGGTGTAATATAATCTACCACGTCTGGTGTAATATAATCTAACACGTCCGGTGTAATATAATCTACCACGTCCGGTGTAATATAATCTACCACGTCTGGTGTAATATAATCTAACACGTCCGGTGTAATATAATCTACCACGTCCGGTGTAATATAATCTACCACGTCTGGTGTAATATAATCTACCACGTCCGGTGTAATATAATCTAACACGCCTGGTGTAATATAATCTAACACGTCTGGTGTAATATAATCTACCACGCCTGGTGTAATATAATCTAACACGTCTGGTGTAATATAATCTAACACGCCTGGTGTAATATAATCTACCACGTCTGGTGTAATATAATCTAACACGTCTGATGATCAACACACAGCCAATCAGACACTAACACATGACAGGTGATCAACACACAGCCAATCAGACACCAACACATGACAGGTGATCAACACACAGCCAATCAGACACCAACACATGACAGCAGTGGAAACAGAACAGCCAGAAGACTGGTAGGTAGTGTAGCTCTGCTCTTGGGCTCCCTGCTCATCGTTCCTGGCTGGTGCCTGGGAATACAGTAGATATATCTGCCATCTCATTAATGTGTAGATGTGAGTTTTGGGAGTGTCATAAGGACTGGCCCCCCTCGGTTAAAGACACACTGTTACAGAAGCTAGCCGGCTGCTTTAACGTTTCATTAGAGCTTGTGAATAAACAGTGGGCCTGTGGAGATATAAACTGGGAGACGATGAACGGTGGGGAGGACTGTGACACGTGAACCACAGAGAGACACTGAGGTTGGAACACAGAATGAATAACTATATAATATAAAGGTATTTTTATGCCATTAGGAGTCTGTGCTGTTCAGTGGGCCTGTGGAGATGTAAACTGGGAGAGGATGATAAGTGGGGAGGATTGTGACACGTGAACCAAGAGAGGGAGGTTGGAAGGCTCTCTGTTCTATTATCTTCCATTCTACTCTGTGCTGTCCTCAAAATGTGAACCGTTAGAGAATGAACGGTGGGGAGGAGGAGTCGAACACATGAACCATTGTCAAGACAGGTAGGTTGGAACCATTAGAGCAGTAGGATTCAAGGCCGTGGGGCAACGGGGGATCTGCAGTGGGGTCGCCCCCAAAACAATGTATAATAAGATACGTTTTTTTAGAAAGATAATTTGACTGAGTAAATTAACTTATTGGTATTGTTTTCATTTTGATAAGAGATGAAAATGTAATGAATTGAAGGTTGCTGTAAAAATCTACATTTGTGTAATTAGATTTGGGGTGGGGTGGCGATAAATTCAGAAAAGGTTTGAGATAGAACGCAAAGTATTATATTGTATGTTTCATTATTTGGTTTAAAGATAGAAATTGAATGACTATAATATAATGACTATATGTTACTGTGTTTCTATGGTTCAGAAGTTTTCCCATGCGGTTCTAAAACTGTCTCAAAAACATTTAGGTGAGAGATAAAGTCCAAAGAAAATTATGTTGGACTGGTGGACACGGCCCGGTGGACACGGCCCGGTGGACACGGCCCGGTGGACACGGCCCGGTGGACACGGCCCGGTGGACACAGCCCGGTGGACACAGCCTGGTGGACACAGCCTGGTGGACACGGCCTGGTGGACACGGCCTGGTGGACACGGCCTGGTGGACACAGCAATGTTGACTTTATCTTGAATGAATCCCATAGCTAGCATATGGCTGGCTACCTTTCATTTGGACAGGTGTACATGTTTCTTGAACTATTAGATGTTCGGTAGTGACACTTCTTAAAAATACATGAAGATTTACCAACTTGCTCCTTCATTTCCTCCAGAATGCTAGCAGACAGACTACTCACCATGTGGCCGTAGTGTGGAGAGGGATGCAATCCCATCAAAAGGTGGACAGCATTTTGTTTTGAGAAAGATTTTTTTAAATAAACAAAACTAATAAATAGATCAGCATTGTTAAATGTATTGATAGAACGACTCAAGATGTTGTAACAATATAATACTGTTAAAAAAAAGCCAGGGTTTGGGACAGCCACCTCAATAGAAATCGGTGTGTAAACAATGCAGTTTAATTGTATTAATGTAACAATATATTTGTTATTGCCTCAGATTTAATTAGACCATATACTGACATAAATACATTTCCTACGTTTTTTAGGGGTGGTAGAGCAATTTGCACCACTTCTGTAGAAAATACCTACATAGGGAATAGGGAACCATTTGGGATGCACCTTAGATGATGTGTTGACTCATAATCAGTGTGTCTCTTCCTAGTTACTGTATGGAACAGATGACATGATGAGCATAGTCCTTCATCACTGTCAGCTGGGACTGCTGTGTGTGTGTGTGTGTGTGTGTGTGTGTGTGTGTGTGTGTGTGTGTGTGTGTGTGTGTGTGTGTGTGTGTGTGTGTGTGTGTGTGTGTGTGTGTGTGTGTCTTTCCAGTCGGTAAAGAGAGATGACAGTGTTACATTATCAGCACACTTACGTAATATTGATTGTTCAATATCTCTTTAATCTCCGATGTAACACGTAACACCGTATTGGAACCGGTTGAAACTGGAAAATCCATTTAACTTCTCAAAGTGAAAAGTTAAATGACAGACCGGCTTCTGGTTAGATGGGGACCTGAAAGTGTGTGTGTTTCTCACCTTGAGTGGTCTGAGAGCAGATCCAACCTTGGTGCAGCAGTGACTCTCTGCTATCTCCAGGTGTCTGCCCCTCCTCTGGAGCACCTAAAGGACCTCAATGAAAACATTATCTATGTGTTGTTGTTCCCTAAAGAAGCAGTTAATAAGCCCTGAGAGACACGGGCCTCGTCTGTGCCAGAACGGACCATTCTCTGTTCCCTCCTCAGTTATTACTTATGCATCTTGTCTTGGATGTCTGGTTTTTTCATTGTTATATAAACTAATTGAAACAGAGAGAGATGCTTATAAACAGGGCAAGGTGACCGGGGACAAGAGTTTGGTTAAACAGTACAAATACGACCTACGCAGATGGATCAAGATGGTGAAACCCAAGTATAGGAACAAAGTAGAGGAGCAATTCAGCGGGTCGGACACAAGGGGCTCCTAACGGTCTCGGAGTATAAAAAGAAATCCAGCCACATTGAGGTCACCAACGCCACCCTGACCCTGTGCTGCCAAGGAGAGCCGCCGAGGACAACGTGGTCTACACTGAGGACCTATGGAAGTCATTCCAATCACACCTGTAACCCTGAACATGTGACTATTAAACACTCTGAATCTGAACAACAATCTCACCTGTAACCCTGAACATGTGACTATTAAACACTCTGAATCTGAACAACAATCTCACCTGTAACCCTGAACATGTGACTATTAAACACTCTGAATCTGAACAACAATCTCACCTGTAGCCCTGAACATGTGACTATTAAACACTCTGAATCTGAACAACAATCTCACCTGTAGCCCTGAACATGTGACTATTAAACACTCTGAATCTGAACAACAATCTCACCTGTAGCTTGTCCTCAAACTCCTGGAGGTTACAACGGTCCCGCGACGACAGAGGACGCCCGTCCTCACACTGGAAACAAACACACAGACAAAGAGGAGGCATGAGAGGACTGCAGGTGTTCTACAGTTTCAACAGTCTGAAGGTATGAGAGGACTGCAGGTGTTCTACAGTGTAAACAGTCTGAAGGTATGAGAGGACTGTAGGTGTTCTACAGTTTCAACAGTCTGAAGGTATGAGAGGACTGCAGGTGTTCTACAGTTTCAACAGTCTGAAGGTATGAGAGGACTGTAGGTGTTCTACAGTTTCAACAGTCTGAAGGTATGAGAGGACTGCAGGTGTTCTACAGTTTCAACAGTCTGAAGGTATGAGAGGACTGCAGGTGTTCTACAGTTTCAATAGTCTGAAGGTATGAGAGGACTGCAGGTGTTCTACAGTTTCAACAGTCTGAAGGTATGAGAGGACTGCAGGTGTTCTATAGTTTCAACAGTCTGAAGGTATGAGAGGACTGCAGGTGTTCTACAGTTTCAACAGTTTGAAGGTATGAGAGGACTGCAGGTGTTCTACAGTTTCAACAGTCTGAAGGTATAAGAGGACTGCAGGTGTTTTACAGTTTCAACAGTCTGAAGGTATGAGAGGACTGCAGGTGTTTTACAGTTTCAACAGTTTGAAGGTATGAGAGGACTGCAGGTGTTCTACAGTTTCAACAGTCTGAAGGTATAAGAGGACTGCAGGTGTTTTACAGTGTCAACAGTCTGAAGGTATGAGAGGACTGCAGGTGTTTTACAGTTTCAACAGTTTGAAGGTATGAGAGGACTGCAGGTGTTCTACAGTTTCAACAGTCTGAAGGTATAAGAGGACTGCAGGTGTTTTACAGTGTCAACAGTCTGAAGGTATGAGAGGACTGCAGGTGTTCTACAGTTTCAACAGTCTGAAGGTATGAGAGGACTGCAGGTGTTCTACAGTTTCAACAGTCTGAAGGTATGAGAGGACTGCAGGTGTTCTACAGTGTCAACAGTCTGAAGGTATGAGAGGACTGCAGGTGTTCTACAGTGTCAACAGTCTGAAGGTATGAGAGGACTGCAGGTGTTCTACAGTTTCAACAGTCTGAAGGTATGAGAGGACTGCAGGTGTTCTACAGTCTGAAGGTATGAGAGGACTGCAGGTGTTCTACAGTTTCAACAGTCTGAAGGTATGAGAGGACTGCAGGTGTTCTACAGTTTCAACAGTCTGAAGGTATGAGAGGACTGCAGGTGTTCTACAGTTTCAACAGTCTGAAGGTATGAGAGGACTGCAGGTGTTCTACAGTTTCAACAGTCTGAAGGTATGAGAGGACTGCAGGTGTTCTATAGTTTCAACAGTCTGAAGGTATGAGAGGACTGCAGGTGTTCTACAGTTTCAACAGTTTGAAGGTATGAGAGGACTGCAGGTGTTCTACAGTTTCAACAGTCTGAAGGTATGAGAGGAATGCAGGTGTTCTATAGTTTCAACAGTCTGAAGGTATGAGAGGACTGCAGGTGTTCTACAGTGTAAACAGTCTGAAGGTATGAGAGGACTGCAGGTGTTCTATAGTTTCAACAGTCTGAAGGTATAAGAGGACTGCAGGTGTTTTACAGTTTCAACAGTCTGAAGGTATGAGAGGACTGCAGGTGTTCTACAGTTTCAACAGTCTGAAGGTATGAGAGGACTGCAGGTGTTCTACAGTTTCAACAGTCTGAAGGTATGAGAGGACTGCAGGTGTTCTACAGTTTCAACAGTCTGAAGGTATGAGAGGACTGCAGGTGTTCTACAGTTTCAACAGTCTGAAGGTATGAGAGGACTGCAGGTGTTTTACAGTTTCAACAGTCTGAAGGTATGAGAGGACTGCAGGTGTTCTACAGTTTCAACAGTCTGAAGGTATGAGAGGACTGCAGGTGTTCTACAGTTTCAACAGTCTGAAGGTATGAGAAGACTGCAGGTGTTCTACAGTTTCAACAGTCTGAAGGTATGAGAGGACTGCAGGTGTTCTACAGTTTCAACAGTCTGAAGGTATGAGAGGACTGCAGGTGTTCTACAGTTTCAACAGTCTGAAGGTATGAGAGGACTGCAGGTGTTCTACAGTTTCAACAGTCTGAAGGTATGAGAGGACTGCAGGTGTTCTACAGTGTCAACAGTCTGAAGGTATGAGAGGACTGCAGGTGTTCTACAGTTTCAACAGTTTGAAGGTATGAGAGGACTGCAGGTGTTCTACAGTTTCAACAGTCTGAAGGTATGAGAGGACTGCAGGTGTTTTACAGTTTCAACAGTCTGAAGGTATGAGAGGACTGCAGGTGTTCTACAGTGTCAACAGTCTGAAGGTATGAGAGGACTGCAGGTGTTCTACAGTTTCAACAGTCTGAAGGTATGAGAGGACTGCAGGTGTTCTACAGTTTCAACAGTCTGAAGGTATGAGAGGACTGCAGGTGTTCTACAGTTTCAACAGTCTGAAGGTATGAGAAGACTGCAGGTGTTCTACAGTTTCAACAGTCTGAAGGTATGAGAGGACTGCAGGTGTTCTACAGTTTCAACAGTCTGAAGGTATGAGAGGACTGCAGGTGTTCTACAGTTTCAACAGTCTGAAGGTATGAGAGGACTGCAGGTGTTCTACAGTTTCAACAGTCTGAAGGTATGAGAGGACTGCAGGTGTTCTACAGTGTCAACAGTCTGAAGGTATGAGAGGACTGCAGGTGTTCTACAGTTTCAACAGTTTGAAGGTATGAGAGGACTGCAGGTGTTCTACAGTTTCAACAGTCTGAAGGTATGAGAGGACTGCAGGTGTTCTACAGTGTCAACAGTCTGAAGGTATGATAGGACTGCAGGTGTTCTACAGTTTCAACAGTCTGAAGGTATGAGAGGACTGCAGGTGTTTTACAGTTTCAACAGTCTGAAGGTATGAGAGGACTGCAGGTGTTCTACAGTTTCAACAGTCTGAAGGTATGAGAGGACTGCAGGTGTTTTACAGTTTCAACAGTCTGAAGGTATGAGAGGACTGCAGGTGTTCTACAGTCTGAAGGTATGAGAGGACTGCAGGTGTTTTACAGTTTCAACAGTCTGAAGGTATGAGAGGACTGCAGGTGTTCTACAGTTTCAACAGTTTGAAGGTATGAGAGGACTGCAGGTGTTTTACAGTTTCAACAGTCTGAAGGTATGAGAGGACTGCAGGTGTTCTACAGTTTCAACAGTCTGAAGGTATGAGAGGACTGCAGGTGTTCTACAGTGTCAACAGTCTGAAGGTATGAGAGGACTGCAGGTGTTCTACAGTGTCAACAGTCTGAAGGTATGAGAGGACTGCAGGTGTTCTACAGTGTCAACAGTCTGAAGGTATGATAGGACTGCAGGTGTTTTACAGATTCAACAGTCTGAAGGTATGAGAGGACTGCAGGTGTTCTACAGTTTCAACAGTCTGAAGGTATGAGAGGACTGCAGGTGTTCTACAGTTTCAACAGTCTGAAGGTATGAGAGGACTGCAGGTGTTCTATAGTTTCAACAGTCTGAAGGTATGAGAGGACTGCAGGTGTTCTACAGTTTCAACAGTCTGAAGGTATGAGAGGACTGCAGGTGTTCTACAGTTTCAACAGTCTGAAGGTATGAGAGGACTGCAGGTGTTCTACAGTTTCAACAGTCTGAAGGTATGAGAGGACTGCAGGTGTTTTACAGTTTCAACAGTCTGAAGGTATGAGAGGACTGCAGGTGTTCTACAGTTTCAACAGTCTGAAGGTATGAGAGGACTGCAGGTGTTCTACAGTTTCAACAGTCTGAAGGTATGAGAGGACTGCAGGTGTTTTACAGTTTCAACAGTCTGAAGGTATGAGAGGACTGCAGGTGTTCTACAGTGTCAACAGTCTGACTCTGGCTCTGGAGGGAAGGGATTTAATAGAGGAGTGAGGAGACGCCCCTTTCTGTTTTTCTAACACCCTTTGTCACATGTTATAATTATGCAAGCTCAGTAAAGCTCAATCAAGCTTAAATAGAGCATTTGAAATGATTTCCAATAGTATTTGAACCCAGGTCTGGCTGCATGCCACCAGCTCACATCAGCTCTGTGGCATCACCTACAACAGGGACCAATGGCAGACTGGCTTTTAGTCATCAACCTCCACATTCCTTACAGCCAGAGGTCATAACCAATTCCATCCCATTCTTATTTAACCCCCCCTCCAAAACAAACCTTTTCACCACAATAGATATGCAGCTGTATGGTTCTCAGCGTTGGTGATAACTAAGACCCACCTTGGCTTTGATCTTTTCCACCTGGTGTTCAACCTCTTCAATATCTTCAGTGTTCTCCAGACGCTCGTACACCACACTGCGTGTCCCTTTAATCAGGTTCAACGGCAGCACGGACATACCATACGCCTGTAGAGAATGAATAACAACATACGTCTCAATAACATAGTACTACACTGACATACCATACACCTGTAGAGAATGAATAACAACATACGTCTCAATAACATAGTACTACACTGACATACCATACGCCTGTAGAGAATGAATAACAACATACGTCTCAATAACATAGTACTACACTGACATACCATACACCTGTAGAGAATGAATAACAACATACGTCTCAATAACATAGTACTACACTGACATACCATACACCTGTAGAGAATGAATAACAACATACGTTATAGTAACATAGTACTACACTGACATACCATACACCTGTAGAGAATGAATAACAACATACGTTACAATAACATAGTACTACACTGACATACCATACACCTGTAGAGAATGAATAACAACATACGTTACAATAACATAGTACTACACTGACATACCATACACCTGTAGAGAATGAATAACAACATACGTTATAGTAACATAGTACTACACTGACATACCATACACCTGTAGAGAATGAATAACAACATACGTCTCAATAACATAGTACTACACTGACATACCATATACCTGTAGAGAATGAATAACAACATACGTCTCAATAACATAGTACTACACTGACATACCATACGCCTGTAGAGAATGAATAACAACATACGTTATAGTAACATAGTACTACACTGACATACCATACACCTGTAGAGAATGAATAACAACATACGTTATAGTAACATAGTACTACACTGACATACCATACACCTGTAGAGAATGAATAACAACATACGTTATAGTAACATAGTACTACACTGACATACCATACACCTGTAGAGAATGAATAACAACATACGTCTCAATAACATAGTACTACACTGACATACCATACACCTGTAGAGAATGAATAACAACATACGTTATAGTAACATAGTACTACACTGACATACCATACACCTGTAGAGAATGAATAACAACATACGTCTCAATAACATAGTACTACACTGACATACCATACACCTGTAGAGAATGAATAACAACATACGTTATAGTAACATAGTACTACACTGACATACCATACACCTGTAGAGAATGAATAACAACATACGTCTCAATAACATAGTACTACACTGACATACCATACACCTGTAGAGAATGAATAACAACATACGTCTCAATAACATAGTACTACACTGACATACCATACACCTGTAGAGAATGAATAACAACATACGTTATAGTAACATAGTACTACACTGACATACCATACACCTGTAGAGAATGAATAACAACATACGTTATAGTAACATAGTACTACACTGACATACCATACACCTGTAGAGAATGAATAACAACATACGTTATAGTAACATAGTACTACACTGACATACCATACACCTGTAGAGAATGAATAACAACATACGTTATAGTAACATAGTACTACACTGACATACCATACACCTGTAGAGAATGAATAACAACATACGTCTCAATAACATAGTACTACACTGACATACCATACACCTGTAGAGAATGAATAACAACATACGTCTCAATAACATAGTACTACACTGACATACCATACGCCTGTAGAGAATGAATAACAACATACGTCTCAATAACATAGTACTACACTGACATACCATACACCTGTAGAGAATGAATAACAACATACGTCTCAATAACATAGTACTACACTGACATACCATACGCCTGTAGAGAATGAATAACAACATACGTCTCAATAACATAGTACTACACTGACATACCATACACCTGTAGAGAATGAATAACAACATACGTCTCAATAACATAGTACTACACTGACATACCATACACCTGTAGAGAATGAATAACAACATACGTTATAGTAACATAGTACTACACTGACATACCATACACCTGTAGAGAATGAATAACAACATACGTTACAATAACATAGTACTACACTGACATACCATACACCTGTAGAGAATGAATAACAACATACGTTACAATAACATAGTACTACACTGACATACCATACACCTGTAGAGAATGAATAACAACATACGTTATAGTAACATAGTACTACACTGACATACCATACACCTGTAGAGAATGAATAACAACATACGTCTCAATAACATAGTACTACACTGACATACCATATACCTGTAGAGAATGAATAACAACATACGTCTCAATAACATAGTACTACACTGACATACCATACGCCTGTAGAGAATGAATAACAACATACGTTATAGTAACATAGTACTACACTGACATACCATACACCTGTAGAGAATGAATAACAACATACGTTATAGTAACATAGTACTACACTGACATACCATACACCTGTAGAGAATGAATAACAACATACGTTATAGTAACATAGTACTACACTGACATACCATACACCTGTAGAGAATGAATAACAACATACGTCTCAATAACATAGTACTACACTGACATACCATACACCTGTAGAGAATGAATAACAACATACGTTATAGTAACATAGTACTACACTGACATACCATACACCTGTAGAGAATGAATAACAACATACGTCTCAATAACATAGTACTACACTGACATACCATACACCTGTAGAGAATGAATAACAACATACGTTATAGTAACATAGTACTACACTGACATACCATACACCTGTAGAGAATGAATAACAACATACGTCTCAATAACATAGTACTACACTGACATACCATACACCTGTAGAGAATGAATAACAACATACGTCTCAATAACATAGTACTACACTGACATACCATACACCTGTAGAGAATGAATAACAACATACGTTATAGTAACATAGTACTACACTGACATACCATACACCTGTAGAGAATGAATAACAACATACGTTATAGTAACATAGTACTACACTGACATACCATACACCTGTAGAGAATGAATAACAACATACGTTATAGTAACATAGTACTACACTGACATACCATACACCTGTAGAGAATGAATAACAACATACGTTATAGTAACATAGTACTACACTGACATACCATACACCTGTAGAGAATGAATAACAACATACGTCTCAATAACATAGTACTACACTGACATACCATACACCTGTAGAGAATGAATAACAACATACGTCTCAATAACATAGTACTACACTGACATACCATACGCCTGTAGAGAATGAATAACAACATACGTCTCAATAACATAGTACTACACTGACATACCATACACCTGTAGAGAATGAATAACAACATACGTCTCAATAACATAGTACTACACTGACATACCATACGCCTGTAGAGAATGAATAACAACATACGTCTCAATAACATAGTACTACACTGACATACCATACACCTGTAGAGAATGAATAACAACATACGTCTCAATAACATAGTACTACACTGACATACCATACACCTGTAGAGAATGAATAACAACATACGTTATAGTAACATAGTACTACACTGACATACCATACACCTGTAGAGAATGAATAACAACATACGTTACAATAACATAGTACTACACTGACATACCATACACCTGTAGAGAATGAATAACAACATACGTTACAATAACATAGTACTACACTGACATACCATACACCTGTAGAGAATGAATAACAACATACGTTATAGTAACATAGTACTACACTGACATACCATACACCTGTAGAGAATGAATAACAACATACGTCTCAATAACATAGTACTACACTGACATACCATATACCTGTAGAGAATGAATAACAACATACGTCTCAATAACATAGTACTACACTGACATACCATACGCCTGTAGAGAATGAATAACAACATACGTTATAGTAACATAGTACTACACTGACATACCATACACCTGTAGAGAATGAATAACAACATACGTTATAGTAACATAGTACTACACTGACATACCATACACCTGTAGAGAATGAATAACAACATACGTCTCAATAACATAGTACTACACTGACATACCATACACCTGTAGAGAATGAATAACAACATACGTCTCAATAACATAGTACTACACTGACATACCATACACCTGTAGAGAATGAATAACAACATACGTCTCAATAACATAGTACTACACTGACATACCATACGCCTGTAGAGAATGAATAACAACATACGTCTCAATAACATAGTACTACACTGACATACCATACACCTGTAGAGAATGAATAACAACATACGTCTCAATAACATAGTACTACACTGACATACCATACACCTGTAGAGAATGAATAACAACATACGTTATAGTAACATAGTACTACACTGACATACCATACACCTGTAGAGAATGAATAACAACATACGTTACAATAACATAGTACTACACTGACATACCATACACCTGTAGAGAATGAATAACAACATACGTTACAATAACATAGTACTACACTGACATACCATACACCTGTAGAGAATGAATAACAACATACGTTATAGTAACATAGTACTACACTGACATACCATACACCTGTAGAGAATGAATAACAACATACGTTATAGTAACATAGTACTACACTGACATACCATACACCTGTAGAGAATGAATAACAACATACGTTATAGTAACATAGTACTACACTGACATACCATACACCTGTAGAGAATGAATAACAACATACGTCTCAATAACATAGTACTACACTGACATACCATACACCTGTAGAGAATGAATAACAACATACGTTATAGTAACATAGTACTACACTGACATACCATACACCTGTAGAGAATGAATAACAACATACGTCTCAATAACATAGTACTACACTGACATACCATACACCTGTAGAGAATGAATAACAACATACGTTATAGTAACATAGTACTACACTGACATACCATACACCTGTAGAGAATGAATAACAACATACGTCTCAATAACATAGTACTACACTGACATACCATACACCTGTAGAGAATGAATAACAACATACGTCTCAATAACATAGTACTACACTGACATACCATACACCTGTAGAGAATGAATAACAACATACGTTACAATAACAAAGTACTACACTGACATACCATACACCTGTAGAGAATGAATAACAACATACGTTATAGTAACATAGTACTACACTGACATACCATACACCTGTAGAGAATGAATAACATCATACGTTATAGTAACATAGTACTACACTGACATACCATACACCTGTAGAGAATGAATAACAACATACGTCTCAATAACATAGTACTACACTGACATACCATACGCCTGTAGAGAATGAATAACAACATACGTCTCAATAACATAGTACTACACTGACATACCATACACCTGTAGAGAATGAATAACAACATACGTCTCAATAACATAGTACTACACTGACATACCATACACCTGTAGAGAATGAATAACAACATACGTTACAATAACATAGTACTACACTGACATACCATACACCTGTAGAGAATGAATAACAACATACGTTATAGTAACATAGTACTACACTGACATACCATACACCTGTAGAGAATGAATAACAACATACGTTATAGTAACATAGTACTACACTGACATACCATACACCTGTAGAGAATGAATAACAACATACGTCTCAATAACATAGTACTACACTGACATACCATACGCCTGTAGAGAATGAATAACAACATACGTCTCAATAACATAGTACTACACTGACATACCATACACCTGTAGAGAATGAATAACAACATACGTCTCAATAACATAGTACTACACTGACATACCATACACCTGTAGAGAATGAATAACAACATACGTTATAGTAACATAGTACTACACTGACATACCATACACCTGTAGAGAATGAATAACAACATACGTTACAATAACATAGTACTACACTGACATACCATACACCTGTAGAGAATGAATAACAACATACGTCTCAATAACATAGTACTACACTGACATACCATACACCTGTAGAGAATGAATAACAACATACGTTACAATAACATAGTACTACACTGACATACCATACACCTGTAGAGAATGAATAACAACATACGTTATAGTAACATAGTACTACACTGACATACCATACACCTGTAGAGAATGAATAACAACATACGTTACAATAACATAGTACTACACTGACATACCATACACCTGTAGAGAATGAATAACAACATACGTTATAGTAACATAGTACTACACTGACATACCATACACCTGTAGAGAATGAATAACAACATACGTCTCAATAACATAGTACTACACTGACATACCATATACCTGTAGAGAATGAATAACAACATACGTCTCAATAACATAGTACTACACTGACATACCATACGCCTGTAGAGAATGAATAACAACATACGTTATAGTAACATAGTACTACACTGACATACCATACACCTGTAGAGAATGAATAACAACATACGTTATAGTAACATAGTACTACACTGACATACCATACACCTGTAGAGAATGAATAACAACATACGTTATAGTAACATAGTACTACACTGACATACCATACACCTGTAGAGAATGAATAACAACATACGTCTCAATAACATAGTACTACACTGACATACCATACACCTGTAGAGAATGAATAACAACATACGTTATAGTAACATAGTACTACACTGACATACCATACACCTGTAGAGAATGAATAACAACATACGTCTCAATAACATAGTACTACACTGACATACCATACACCTGTAGAGAATGAATAACAACATACGTTATAGTAACATAGTACTACACTGACATACCATACACCTGTAGAGAATGAATAACAACATACGTCTCAATAACATAGTACTACACTGACATACCATACACCTGTAGAGAATGAATAACAACATACGTCTCAATAACATAGTACTACACTGACATACCATACACCTGTAGAGAATGAATAACAACATACGTTATAGTAACATAGTACTACACTGACATACCATACACCTGTAGAGAATGAATAACAACATACGTCTCAATAACATAGTACTACACTGACATACCATACACCTGTAGAGAATGAATAACAACATACGTTACAATAACATAGTACTACACTGACATACCATACACCTGTAGAGAATGAATAACAACATACGTTATAGTAACATAGTACTACACTGACATACCATACACCTGTAGAGAATGAATAACAACATACGTTATAGTAACATAGTACTACACTTACATACCATACACCTGTAGAGAATGAATAACAACATACGTCTCAATAACATAGTACTACACTGACATACCATACACCTGTAGAGAATGAATAACAACATACGTTATAGTAACATAGTACTACACTGACATACCATACACCTGTAGAGAATGAATAACAACATACGTTATAGTAACATAGTACTACACTGACATACCATACACCTGTAGAGAATGAATAACAACATACGTCTCAATAACATAGTACTACACTGACATACCATACACCTGTAGAGAATGAATAACAACATACGTCTCAATAACATAGTACTACACTGACATACCATACGCCTGTAGAGAATGAATAACAACATACGTTATAGTAACATAGTACTACACTGACATACCATACACCTGTAGAGAATGAATAACAACATACGTCTCAATAACATAGTACTACACGGACATACCATACACCTGTAGAGAATGAATAACAACATACGTTATAGTACCATAGTACTACACTGACATACCATACGCCTGTAGAGAATGAATAACAACATACGTTATAGTAACATAGTACTACACTGACATACCATACACCTGTAGAGAATGAATAACAACATACGTTATAGTAACATAGTACTACACTGACATACCATACACCTGTAGAGAATGAATAACAACATACGTTATAGTAACATAGTACTACACTGACATACCATACACCTGTAGAGAATGAATAACAACATACGTTATAGTAACATAGTACTACACTGACATACCATACACCTGTAGAGAATGAATAACAACATACGTCTCAATAACATAGTACTACACTGACATACCATACACCTGTAGAGAATGAATAACAACATACGTTATAGTAACATAGTACTACACTGACATACCATACACCTGTAGAGAATGAATAACAACATACGTTATAGTAACATAGTACTACACTGACATACCATACACCTGTAGAGAATGAATAACAACATACGTTATAGTAACATAGTACTACACTGACATACCATACACCTGTAGAGAATGAATAACAACATACGTTATAGTAACATAGTACTACACTGACATACCATACACCTGTAGAGAATGAATAACAACATACGTTATAGTAACATAGTACTACACTGACATACCATACACCTGTAGAGAATGAATAACAACATACGTTATAGTAACATAGTACTACACTGACATACCATACACCTGTAGAGAATGAATAACAACATACGTCTCAATAACATAGTACTACACTGACATACCATACACCTGTAGAGAATGAATAACAACATACGTTATAGTAACATAGTACTACACTGACATACCATACACCTGTAGAGAATGAATAACAACATACGTTATAGTAACATAGTACTACACTGACATACCATACACCTGTAGAGAATGAATAACAACATACGTTATAGTAACATAGTACTACACTGACATACCATACACCTGTAGAGAATGAATAACAACATACGTCTCAATAACATAGTACTACACTGACATACCATACACCTGTAGAGAATGAATAACAACATACGTTATAGTAACATAGTACTACACTGACATACCATACACCTGTAGAGAATGAATAACAACATACGTTATAGTAACATAGTACTACACTGACATACCATACACCTGTAGAGAATGAATAACAACATACGTTATAGTAACATAGTACTACACTGACATACCATACACCTGTAGAGAATGAATAACAACATACGTTATAGTAACATAGTACTACACTGACATACCATACACCTGTAGAGAATGAATAACAACATACGTTATAGTAACATAGTACTACACTGACATACCATACACCTGTAGAGAATGAATAACAACATACGTTATAGTAACATAGTACTACACTGACATACCATACACCTGTAGAGAATGAATAACAACATACGTTATAGTAACATAGTACTACACTGACATTCCATACACCTGTAGAGAATGAATAACAACATACGTTATAGTAACATAGTACTACACGGACATACCATACACCTGTAGAGAATGAATAACAACATACGTTATAGTAACATAGTACTACACTGACATACCATACACCTGTAGAGAATGAATAACAACATACGTTATAGTAACATAGTACTACACTGACATACCAAACACCTGTAGAGAATGAATAACAACATACGTTATAGTAATATAGTACTACACTGACATACCATACACCTGTAGAGAATGAATAACAACATACGTTATAGTAACATAGTACTACACTGACATACCATACACCTGTAGAGAATGAATAACAACATACGTTATAGTAACATAGTACTACACTGACATACCATACACCTGTAGAGAATGAATAACAACATACGTTATAGTAACATAGTACTACACTGACATACCATACACCTGTAGAGAATGAATAACAACATACGTTATAGTAACATAGTAATACACTGACATACCATACACCTGTAGAGAATGAATAACAACATACGTTATAGTAACATAGTACTACACTGACATACCATACACCTGTAGAGAATGAATAACAACATACGTTATAGTAACATAGTACTACACTGACATACCATACACCTGTAGAGAATGAATAACAACATACGTTATAGTAACATAGTACTACACGGACATACCATACACCTGTAGAGAATGAATAACAACATACGTTATAGTAACATAGTACTACACGGACATACCATACACCTGTAGAGAATGAATAACAACATACGTTATAGTAACATAGTACTACACTGACATACCATACACCTGTAGAGAATGAATAACAACATACGTTATAGTAACATAGTACTACACTGACATACCATACACCTGTAGAGAATGAATAACAACATACGTTATAGTAACATAGTACTACACTGACATACCATACACCTGTAGAGAATGAATAACAACATACGTTATAGTAGCATAGTACTACACTGACATACCATACACCTGTAGAGAATGAATAACAACATACGTTATAGTAACATAGTACTACACTGACATACCATACACCTGTAGAGAATGAATAACAACATACGTTATAGTAACATAGTACTACACTGACATTCCATACACCTGTAGAGAATGAATAACAACATACGTCTCAATAACATAGTACTACACTGACATACCATACACCTGTAGAGAATGAATAACAACATACGTTATAGTAACATAGTACTACACTGACATACCATACACCTGTAGAGAATGAATAACAACATACGTTATAGTAACATAGTACTACACTGACATACCATACACCTGTAGAGAATGAATAACAACATACGTTATAGTAACATAGTACTACACTGACATACCATACACCTGTAGAGAATGAATAACAACATACGTTATAGTAACATAGTACTACACTGACATACCATACACCTGTAGAGAATGAATAACAACATACGTTATAGTAACATAGTACTACACTGACATTCCATACACCTGTAGAGAATGAATAACAACATACGTTATAGTAACATAGTACTACACGGACATACCATACACCTGTAGAGAATGAATAACAACATACGTTATAGTAACATAGTACTACACTGACATACCATACACCTGTAGAGAATGAATAACAACATACGTTATAGTAACATAGTACTACACTGACATACCAAACACCTGTAGAGAATGAATAACAACATACGTTATAGTAACATAGTACTACACTGACATACCATACACCTGTAGAGAATGAATAACAACATACGTTATAGTAACATAGTACTACACTGACATACCATACACCTGTAGAGAATGAATAACAACATACGTTATAGTAACATAGTACTACACTGACATACCATACACCTGTAGAGAATGAATAACAACATACGTTATAGTAACATAGTACTACACTGACATACCATACACCTGTAGAGAATGAATAACAACATACGTTATAGTAACATAGTAATACACTGACATACCATACACCTGTAGAGAATGAATAACAACATACGCTATAGTAACATAGTACTACACTGACATACCATACACCTGTAGAGAATGAATAACAACATACGTTATAGTAACATAGTACTACACTGACATACCATACACCTGTAGAGAATGAATAACAACATACGTTATAGTAACATAGTACTACACTGACATACCATACACCTGTAGAGAATGAATAACAACATACGTTATAGTAGCATAGTACTACACTGACATACCATACACCTGTAGAGAATGAATAACAACATACGTTATAGTAACATAGTACTACACTGACATACCATACACCTGTAGAGAATGAATAACAACATACGTTATAGTAACATAGTACTACACTGACATTCCATACACCTGTAGAGAATGAATAACAACATACGTCTCAATAACATAGTACTACACTGACATACCATACACCTGTAGAGAATGAATAACAACATACGTTATAGTAACATAGTACTACACTGACATACCATACACCTGTAGAGAATGAATAAGAACATACGTTATAGTAACATAGTACTACACTGACATACCATACACCTGTAGAGAATGAATAACAACATACGTTATAGTAACATAGTACTACACTGACATTCCATACACCTGTAGAGAATGAATAACAACATACGTCTCAATAACATAGTACTACACTGACATACCATACACCTGTAGAGAATGAATAACAACATACGTTATAGTAACATAGTACTACACTGACATACCATACACCTGTAGAGAATGAATAACAACATACGTTACAATAACATAGTACTACACGGACATACCATACACCTGTAGAGAATGAATAACAACATACGTTATAGTAACATAGTACTACACTGACATACCATACACCTGTAGAGAATGAATAACAACATACGTCTCAATAACATAGTACTACACTGACATACCATACACCTGTAGAGAATGAATAACAACATACGTTATAGTAACATAGTACTACACTGACATACCATACACCTGTAGAGAATGAATAACAACATACGTCTCAATAACATAGTACTACACTGACATACCATACACCTGTAGAGAATGAATAACAACATACGTTATAGTAACATAGTACTACACTGACATACCATACACCTGTAGAGAATGAATAACAACATACGTCTCAATAACATAGTACTACACGGACATACCATACACCTGTAGAGAATGAATAACAACATACGTTATAGTAACATAGTACTACACTGACATACCATACACCTGTAGAGAATGAATAACAACATACGTTATAGTAACATAGTACTACACTGACATACCATACACCTGTAGAGAATGAATAACAACATACGTTATAGTAACATAGTACTACACTGACATTCCATACACCTGTAGAGAATGAATAACAACATACGTTATAGTAACATAGTACTACACGGACATACCATACACCTGTAGAGAATGAATAACAACATACGTTATAGTAACATAGTACTACACTGACATACCATACACCTGTAGAGAATGAATAACAACATACGTTATAGTAACATAGTACTACACTGACATACCAAACACCTGTAGAGAATGAATAACAACATACGTTATAGTAACATAGTACTACACTGACATACCATACACCTGTAGAGAATGAATAACAACATACGTTATAGTAACATAGTACTACACTGACATACCATACACCTGTAGAGAATGAATAACAACATACGTTATAGTAACATAGTACTACACTGACATACCATACACCTGTAGAGAATGAATAACAACATACGTTATAGTAACATAGTACTACACTGACATACCATACACCTGTAGAGAATGAATAACAACATACGTTATAGTAACATAGTAATACACTGACATACCATACACCTGTAGAGAATGAATAACAACATACGCTATAGTAACATAGTACTACACTGACATACCATACACCTGTAGAGAATGAATAACAACATACGTTATAGTAACATAGTACTACACTGACATACCATACACCTGTAGAGAATGAATAACAACATACGTTATAGTAACATAGTACTACACTGACATACCATACACCTGTAGAGAATGAATAACAACATACGTTATAGTAGCATAGTACTACACTGACATACCATACACCTGTAGAGAATGAATAACAACATACGTTATAGTAACATAGTACTACACTGACATACCATACACCTGTAGAGAATGAATAACAACATACGTTATAGTAACATAGTACTACACTGACATTCCATACACCTGTAGAGAATGAATAACAACATACGTCTCAATAACATAGTACTACACTGACATACCATACACCTGTAGAGAATGAATAACAACATACGTTATAGTAACATAGTACTACACTGACATACCATACACCTGTAGAGAATGAATAAGAACATACGTTATAGTAACATAGTACTACACTGACATACCATACACCTGTAGAGAATGAATAACAACATACGTTATAGTAACATAGTACTACACTGACATTCCATACACCTGTAGAGAATGAATAACAACATACGTCTCAATAACATAGTACTACACTGACATACCATACACCTGTAGAGAATGAATAACAACATACGTTATAGTAACATAGTACTACACTGACATACCATACACCTGTAGAGAATGAATAACAACATACGTTACAATAACATAGTACTACACGGACATACCATACACCTGTAGAGAATGAATAACAACATACGTTATAGTAACATAGTACTACACTGACATACCATACACCTGTAGAGAATGAATAACAACATACGTCTCAATAACATAGTACTACACTGACATACCATACACCTGTAGAGAATGAATAACAACATACGTTATAGTAACATAGTACTACACTGACATACCATACACCTGTAGAGAATGAATAACAACATACGTCTCAATAACATAGTACTACACTGACATACCATACACCTGTAGAGAATGAATAACAACATACGTTATAGTAACATAGTACTACACTGACATACCATACACCTGTAGAGAATGAATAACAACATACGTCTCAATAACATAGTACTACACGGACATACCATACACCTGTAGAGAATGAATAACAACATACGTTATAGTAACATAGTACTACACTGACATACCATACACCTGTAGAGAATGAATAACAACATACGTTATAGTAACATAGTACTACACTGACATACCATACACCTGTAGAGAATGAATAACAACATACGTTATAGTAACATAGTACTACACTGACATACCATACACCTGTAGAGAATGAATAACAACATACGTCTCAATAACATAGTACTACACGGACATACCATACACCTGTAGAGAATGAATAACAACATACGTTATAGTAGCATAGTACTACACTGACATACCATACACCTGTAGAGAATGAATAACAACATACGTCTCAATAACATAGTACTACACTGACATACCATACACCTGTAGAGAATGAATAACAACATACGTTATAGTAACATAGTACTACACTGACATACCATACACCTGTAGAGAATGAATAACAACATACGTCTCAATAACATAGTACTACACGGACATACCATACACCTGTAGAGAATGAATAACAACATACGTTATAGTAACATAGTACTACACTGACATACCATACACCTGTAGAGAATGAATAACAACATACGTTATAGTAACATAGTACTACACTGACATACCATACACCTGTAGAGAATGAATAACAACATACGTTATAGTAACATAGTACTACACTGACATACCATACACCTGTAGAGAATGAATAACAACATACGTCTCAATAACATAGTACTACACGGACATACCATACACCTGTAGAGAATGAATAACAACATACGTTATAGTAGCATAGTACTACACTGACATACCATACACCTGTAGAGAATGAATAACAACATACGTTATAGTAACATAGTACTACACTGATATACCATACACCTGTTAAAGAGGCAATCAGCAGTTGAAACAATCACAAAGCCCCCCTGTGTCCGGAATGGCACTCCATTATATATAGTGCACTACTTTTGACCAGGGCCCACAGGGGTGCACTATGTAGGGAATAGGGTGCCATTTGGGCCGCAACCATTAAACAGACCGTTTCAATCACATTATTACAGTGGTGTCAAGGCCCTTTAATGTCTGTGAATCTGTAGCACGCGTATGTGAACACACCTACCTCCTACGACCCACAGTCCATGACGCATGAATGTACAGAGTGGAGATGTATAGGGAGCAATAACACAGACACACACAGCTATATCACATTACAGCTGTACCCCTCTGGCTCCATGTCATTCTTTAAATGGTGCAATTCGCAATTGTGCTGCACGGGGCTTATGTGTGAATCTGCAGCCAGCAACCATTTTGTGTGTAGAGAAATAACATGTAGGCTTTTGGGTCGCTCTCTCTATGCAGCTCCAGACGATATGTACAGCCTAACAGTGCCCCCCAGTGGCAGCACTGAGGAGAGAGGAACGCTCCAGCATTCACAGAGACAATGAATAAACTAATAGAAATTAAAAAAGAACGGACGTTGAGGGCAAGAAATGCCCTTTGAGGGAATAGCTTTTTAAAAACAGCAAATCAGCTGTTATTTGAATAAGGACTGTTGCAACACATCAATAGACTAATTTCTCTTGCTTAAATAAAGAGAGAAAAAGACAGGAAAGAATAAAGGAAAGAGCAGAAAGAGTGGAAAGAGTCAAAAAGATAAGGAGAGGTGAGGAAAGGAGGGAAAGGAATGGAGAGAAATGAGAGATAAGGAGAAAAATGAGAGATAAGGAGAGAAAAGGAGAGAAAAGGAGAGGAAAGAGGAAAGGACAAAAAAGAGGAAATTAGAGAAAAGGGGAGAGATAAGGAGAGGAAAGGAGAGGAGAGAAAAGAGGGGAAAGGAAAGGAAAGGAAAAGAGGGGAAAGGAGAGAAAAGAGGAAAGGACAGAAAAGAGGAAATGAGAGAAAAGGAGAGAAAAGAGAGGAAAGGAGAGGAAAGAGGAAAGGACAAAGAGGAAATGTGAGAAAAGGGGAGAAATGAGAGGAAAGGAGAGGAGAGAAAAGAGGGGAAAGGAAAGGAAAAGAGGGGAAAGGACAGAAAAGAGGAAATGAGAGAAAAGGAGAGGAAAGGAAAGGAAAAGAGGGGAAAGGAGGGAAAATGAGAGGAAAGAGGAAAGGAAAGGAGAGGAAAATAGGTAAGAGAGGAAATGAGAGAAAAGAGGAAAGGAGAGGAAAGGCGAGGAAAATAGGTAAGAGAGGCAATGAGAGAAAAGAGGAAAGGAGAGGAAAGGAGTAGAAAGGAGAGAAAACGAGGTAAGAGAGGAAATGACAGAAAACAGAGGAAAGGAGGTAAGAGAGGAAAGGGGAGAAAAGAGATGGAATTAGAGAAAAGAGGGGAAAAGAGAGGAAATGAGAGAAAAGAGGGGAAATGAGAGGAAAGAGAGGAAATTAGAGAAAATAGGGGAAAGGAGAGAAAAGAGAGAAAGGACTCAGGGTGCTCAGTAGCACAACAGAGTGTTGCCGGGGCAGAGGTGGGGTGAGGCACCTGGCAGGCACAATACAGCTTGAACAACATCAAACATGAGAGGAGAGGGCAATCTCTCTCTCCAATACCCTGCTCAGCGGCCAATCAATACATGTTGAGAATAAATGAAGGGCAGGCCAAACACATACACACACACACACACAAGTACTGCGTGTAAACACCAACCTGGGCGCTGCCATGTTACCAGCTACTTCATAATAAAACAAAAGAGCGTTTTGTGAGATTACACCTTCACCCCGCCAAGAGAGGCTGACCTCGTCAGCCTCTCTTCGTTTCATTCCGAGGCTCTCGACCTCGTTTCATTCCGAGGCTGAAAAGGGAAATGCTGGATCACTCTGAAGTCCCTTTTCCCTGAAAAACAAACTATTTTACTGGCTGGTGAGTGTTAGGTGACATTAGAGGGAGAGAGCATCAGGGGATGAAGGCATGAGGCAGGGCCAGACCTATTATTAGTCCTAGCTTCTTCGGTGGATGGATCTCTGCTAGGGGCTGTGTCGGACCTCCTGCAATGAATCACGGGGCCTCTTAAGGCCGGAGCATGTTCCGAATACCAAGCAGCTCGCTCATAAAAGAAGAACCTGTTCACATCCCTAGGAGTGTGTGTGTGTGTGTGTGTGTGTGTGTGTGTGTGTGTGTGTGTGTGTGTGTGTGTGTGTGTGTGTGTGTGTGTGTGTGAGAGAGAGAAGCACATCCCTCCGATGTGCTGCCTCCTTAACATGAGAAAAATCCAAACCCAAAGCGACCGACCGACACAGGTGCCTCGACTCGTTTCCTCTCCAGCCCAGAGCTGAAACCCTCTGACATGAGTCACAAGTACATGAGGGGGGTGGACTTAAACCCATTGGAAAAAAACATGACAAATAACTGTAGAATATACAGAGACACGTTTAGCATAGAAGTGTCTGTAGAGATTGAGAGAGTGCAATTATTGGTCCGGAATCTTAAAGAGAGATATCTGATTGAGGGAGGGAGTGCTATTGAGAAGGGACCGGACCCCAGGCACAAGACACCTCTTTGTCCCCTTCTCTGGTCTCTGTTAGGGCAGGAGAGGGAGAGGGGGGGTCTCTCTTAGGGGAAGAGCGGGGGGGTCTCTGTCAGGAGAGGAGGGTCTCTGTTAGGAGAGGAGAGGGGGGGTCTCGCTTAAGAGAGGAGAGGGGGGATCTCGCTTAAGAGAGGAGAGGGGGGGTCTCGCTTAAGAGAGGAGAGGGGGGGTCTCGCTTAAGAGAGGAGAGGGTGGGTCTCTGTTAGGAGAGGGGTGGGTCTCTCAAAAGAGGAGGGGGGGGGGGTCTCTCAAAAGAGGAGGGGGGGTCTCTGTTAGGAGAGGAGAGGGGGGTTCTCTGTTAGGAGAGGAGAGGGGGGTTCTCTGTTAGGAGAGGAGAGGGGGGTTCTCTGTTAGGAGAGGAGAGGGGGGTTCTCTGTTAGGGCAGGAGAGGGGGGCTCTCTTAGGAGAGGGGGGGTCTCTCTTTGGAGAGGAGGGGGGTCTCTGTTAGGAGAGGAGAGGGGGGGTCTCTGTTAGGGCAGGAGAGGGGGGCTCTCTTAGGAGAGAGGGGGTCTCTGTTAGGGCAGGAGAGGGGGGCTCTCTTAGGAGAGGGGGGGTCTCTGTTAGGGCAGGAGAGGGGGGGTCTCTGTTAGGAGAGGAGAGGGGTCTCTGTTAGGAGAGGAGAGGGGTCTCTGTTAGGAGAGGAGAGGGGTCTCTGTTAGGAGAGGAGAGGGGGGGGGTCTCTCTTAGGAGAGGAGAGGGGGGGGGGGTCTCTGTTAGGAGAGGAGAGGGGGGGGTCTCTGTTAGGAGAGGAGAGGGGGGGTCTCTGTTAGGAGAGGAGAGGGGGGGTCTCTGTTAGGAGAGGAGAGGGAGGGGTCTCTGTTAGGAGAGGAGAGGTCTCTGTTAGGAGAGGAGAGGTCTCTGTTAGGAGAGGAGAGGGAGGGGTCTCTCTTAGGAGAGGAGAGGGTGGGGTCTCTCTTAGGAGAGGAGAGGGTGGGGTCTCTCTTAGGAGAGGAGAGGGAGGGGTCTCTCTTAGGAGAGGAGAGGGAGGGGTCTCTCTTAGGAGAGGAGAGGGGGGGGGTCTCTCTTAGGAGAGGAGAGGGAGGGGTCTCTCTTAGGAGAGGAGAGGGGGGGGTCTCTCTTAGGAGAGGAGAGGGGGGGGTCTCTCTTAGGAGAGGAGGGGGGGGTCTCTGTTAGGAGAGGAGAGGGGGGGGGTCTCTGTTCGGAGAGGAGAGGGAGGGGTCTCTGTTAGGAGAGTAGAGGGAGGGGTCTCTCTTAGGAGAGGAGAGGGTGGGGTCTCTCTTAGGAGAGGAGAGGGGGGGTCTCTCTTAGGAGAGGAGAGGGAGGGGGTCTCTCTTAGGAGAGGAGAGGGGGGGGGGTCTCTGTTAGGAGAGGAGAGGGGGGGGTCTCTGTTAGGAGAGGAGAGGGGGGGTCTCTGTTAGGAGAGGAGAGGGGGGGTCTCTGTTAGGAGAGGAGAGGGAGGGGTCTCTGTTAGGAGAGGAGAGGGAGGGGTCTCTGTTAGGAGAGGAGAGGTCTCTGTTAGGAGAGGAGAGGGAGGGGTCTCTCTTAGGAGAGGAGAGGGAGGGGTCTCTCTTAGGAGAGGAGAGGGTGGGGTCTCTCTTAGGAGAGGAGAGGGTGGGGTCTCTCTTAGGAGAGGAGAGGGAGGGGTCTCTCTTAGGAGAGGAGAGGGAGGGGTCTCTCTTAGGAGAGGAGAGGGGGGGGGTCTCTCTTAGGAGAGGAGAGGGAGGGGTCTCTCTTAGGAGAGGAGAGGGGGGGTCTCTCTTAGGAGAGGAGAGGGGGGGGTCTCTCTTAGGAGAGGAGGGGGGGGTCTCTGTTAGGAGAGGAGAGGGGGGGGGTCTCTGTTCGGAGAGGAGAGGGAGGGGTCTCTCTTAGGAGAGGAGAGGGTGGGGTCTCTCTTAGGAGAGGAGAGGGGGGGGTCTCTCTTAGGAGAGGAGAGGGAGGGGTCTCTCTTAGGAGAGGAGAGGGTGGGGTCTCTCTTAGGAGAGGAGAGGGAGGGGTCTCTCTTAGGAGAGGAGAGGGGGGGGGTCTCTGTTAGGAGAGGAGAGGGTGGGGTCTCTCTTAGGAGAAGAGAGGGTGGGGTCTCTCTTAGGAGAGGAGGGAGGGGTCTCTCTTAGGAGAGGAGAGGGGGGGGTCTCTGTTAGGAGAGGAGAGGGAGGGGTCTCTCTTAGGAGAGGAGAGGGTGGGGTTTCTGTTAGGAGAGGAGAGGGTCTCTTTAAGCGGCCCGTGGATTTATTTACCCCCCCAAGTTTATTGAGCAAAAAATAATAATTATTGGACATAAACTAAAAACATCAGGAAATCAGATAGTGATTTTAATTGAAGAAATGTGTTCCCAAGCACAATAGAGAGACACATGGGGTGGTATGCAAATGTAAGCAAGGTTTGAAATTGTTATATTTTAGTCAAACATATTTGTTTGGGTTTCTCGCTGTCAATTTGCCAGCTACAAATGATTAGTAATTATGCTCCGGCCCCCCGACCATCCGCTCCAGAAACAAACCGGTCCGTGGCTGAACCTAGGTGATGATCCCTGCGGTAGAATACAGTTAGGAATATAAACAGAAAAAGTTTCAAAGTGACAACCTTCCTGGATGTGTCCCAGAGGGCATCCTTCCCCCCTATATAGTACACTAATGTTGACCACAGCCCTAAATGACCTGGTCAAAAGTAGTGCACTTTATAGGCAATAGGACACCATTTGGGATGTACCCTCGCTCTCTAATTCACCCAGAGGCCCTGGTCTATCCCAGGTCAATTTACTGGTCTCTGATTAGATCCAAGGAAATTAATCTCGTCACCTGGTCTTTCCCCCATCAGCATCTTAACGCCGGCGATTTAAGAGCGAGGGAAGGATGGAAGGAGGGAAGGAGGGGAGAGGAGAGAGGAGGGGGGGGGCACCAGAGGCATAAGTCACAGTGCTAGCCAGGCTTTTAAATCAAGCCAGAGAAGACTTCAGTGATCAGATGACGCATGAGACTGCAGATTTTCAGACACCATTATCCTTGTAGGGTGACGTTTCCCCCAGAGGATGATCTTACACTTTCCCCTCTAATGGTGCAGGTTAGGAGTGGGGGACATTAAACTGATCCTTGATCTGTACCTAGAGGAAACGTCACCCCAGAGCCCTCACCCCTCCTTGAGTCAATCGACTTGAGGCTGAGGATGTCCTAATATGGCCACCGTACAGGACTGGGTGAGGCCCACAGGAGGTTGGTGGTACCTTAATTGGGGAGGACGGGCACGTGGTAATGACTGGAGTGGAATTAGTGGAATGATATCAAATACATCAAAACACATGGTATGATGTCATTCTATTGACTCCGTCCCAGCCATTATTATGAGCCGTCCTCCCCTCGGCAGCCTCCTGTGGTGACGGCCCTCGTCTACTCTGATATGCAACTACCTCAGTCGAACACAGAGTCGGGTAGTCTGGGACTGTGATATACTGCCATACGCATATGGAAATATAATAGACGCATTAAAAAGTCACTGTGCCTATCATTTTCATTGTAATGTCATCTGAAAGGTGAAATGGAACCCTAAGGCGTATTAAACGAGCACTGATTCACAGAGTGAGTGGTTCGATAAACGGAGTAGCGTTATCATGGAATTTCCCAGAAAATCTGTCAGAGAAATAAATTAATTTAGGAGAGATACATTTTGGAGTGGTTCAAGTTGAAATGAAATGTAACCTATGAACTATTTTTATGGATTTGGACCTACACCCACAGAATCCAAGTCAAATATTATGAAAGAAGCAACGTAACAGGAGCGTGTGGGTTGTTTACAAGAAGTAGGTGTCAAATTGTGTGTGGTATGTCACTGTGTAGGTATAATACCAGTGGTATGTCACTGTGTAGGTACAATACCAGTGGTATGTCACTGTGTAGGTACAATACCAGTGGTATGTCACTGTGTAGGTATAATACCAGTGGTATGTCACTGTGTAGGTATAATACCAGTGGTATGTCACTGTGTAGGTATAATACCAGTGGTATGTCACTGTGTAGGTACAATACCAGTGGTATGTCACTGTGTAGGTATAATACCAGTGGTATGTCACTGTGTAGGTATAATACCAGTGGTATGTCACTGTGTAGGTACAATACCAGTGGTATGTCACTGTGTAGGTATAATACCAGTGGTATGTCACTGTGTAGGTATAATACCAGTGGTATGTCACTGTGTAGGTATAATACCAGTGGTATGTCACTGTGTAGGTACAATACCAGTGGTATGTCACTGTGTAGGTATAATACCAGTGGTATGTCACTGTGTAGGTATAATACCAGTGGTATGTCACTGTGTAGGTATAATACCAGTGGTATGTCACTGTGTAGGTATAATACCAGTGGTATGTCACTGTGTAGGTATAATACCAGTGGTATGTCACTGTGTAGGTATAATACCAGTGGTATGTCACTGTGTAGGTATAATACCAGTGGTATGTCACTGTGTAGGTATAATACCAGTGGTATGTCACTGTGTAGGTATAATACCAGTGGTATGTCACTGTGTAGGTAGCAGCAGCATAATACCAGTGGTATGTCACTGTGAAGGTAGCAGCAGCATAATACCAGTGGTATGTCACTGTGAAGGTAGCAGCAACATAATACCAGTGGTATGTCACTGTGAAGGTAGCAGCAGCATAATACCAGTGGTATGTTACTGTGAAGGTAGCAGCAACATAATACCAGTGGTATGTCACTGTGTAGGTAGCAGCAGCATAATACCAGTGGTATGTCACTGTGTAGGTATAATACCAGTGGTATGTCACTGTGTAGGTAGCAGCAGCATAATACCAGTGGTATGTCACTGTGAAGGTAGCAGCAGCATAATACCAGTGGTATGTCACTGTGAAGGTAGCAGCAGCATAATACCAGTGGTATGTCACTGTGAAGGTAGCAGCAACATAATACCAGTGGAATGTCACTGTGAAGGTAGCAGCAGCATAATACCAGTGGTATGTCACTGTGAAGGTAGCAGCAACATAATACCAGTGGTATGTCACTGTGTAGGTAGCATCAACATAATACCAGTGGTATGTCACTGTGTAGGTAGCAGCAACATAATACCAGTGGTATGTCACTGTGAAGGTAGCAGTAACATAATACCAGTGGTATGTCACTGTGTAGGTAGCAGCAACATAATACCAGTGGTATGTCACTGTGAAGGTAGCAGCAACATAATACCAGTGGTATGTCACTGTGTAGGTAGCAGCAGCATAATACCAGTGGTATGTCACTGTGTAGGTAGCAGCAACATAATACCAGTGGTATGTTACTGTGAAGGTAGCAGCAACATAATACCAGTGGTATGTCACTGTGAAGGTAGCAGCAACATAATACCAGTGGTATGTTACTGTGAAGGTAGCAGCAACATAATACCAGTGGTATGTTACTGTGTAGGTAGCAGCAGCATAATACCAGTGGTATGTTACTGTGAAGGTAGCAGCAACATAATACCAGTGGTATGTCACTGTGTAGGTAGCAGCAGCATAATACCAGTGGTGTGTCACTGTGTAGGTAGCAGCAACATAATACCAGTGGTATGTCACTGTGTAGGTAGCAGCAACATAATACCAGTGGTATGTCACTGTGAAGGTAGCAGCAACATAATACCAGTGGTATGTTACTGTGAAGGTAGCAGCAACATAATACCAGTGGTATGTTACTGTGTAGGTAGCAGCAGCATAATACCAGTGGTATGTTACTGTGAAGGTAGCAGCAACATAATACCAGTGGTATGTCACTGTGTAGGTAGCAGCAACATAATACCAGTGGTATGTCACTGTGTAGGTAGCAGCAACATAATACCAGTGGTACGTCACTGTGTAGGTAGCAGCAACATAATACCAGTGGTATGTCACTGTGTAGGTAGCAGCAACATAATACCAGTGGTATGTCACTGTGAAGGTAGCAGCAACATAATACCAGTCTACTAAGGTGAGAGGCTCACTCAGCCTATGTCCCAAATGGGACCCTATTTCCTACATACACAGTGTATGGGCCCTGGTCAAAAGTAGCGCACTATATAGGACAACAGGAATAGAACATTGATGGTTTTGATTATCATGCTTAAAAGACTACACTAATGCCGTCACCATCCTTTTCATGGGTTTGATACAGTGTGAAATGTGTTTTTATCAGACATGAAAAGTCTGCATCCTTCATGTCATTGACATGGTACAGAACAGAACATAGGCTAGTGATCTGGGATCAGGTACAGAACATAACAGAGAGGCTTGTGATCTGGGATCAGGTACATAACATAACAGAGAGGCTTGTGATCTGGGATCAGGTACAGAACAGAGGCGCTAGTTATATAGAATCAGGTACAGAACAGAACAGAGGCTAGTGATCTGGGATCAGGTACAGAACAGAACAGAGAGGCTAGTTATCTAGGATCAGGTACAGAACATAACAGAGAGGCTAGTTGTCTAGGATCAGGTACATAACATAACAGAGAGGCTAGTTGTCTAGAATCAGGTACAGAACATAACAGAGAGGCTAGTTGTCTAGAATCAGGTACAGAACAGAGGCTAGTGATCTGGGATCAGGGTTAGAACAGAACAGAGAAGCTAGTTATCTAGGATCAGGTACAGAACATAACAGAGAGGCTAGTTGTCTAGGATCAGGTACATAACATAACAGAGAGGCTAGTTGTCTAGAATCAGGTACAGAACAGAGGCTAGTGATCTGGGATCAGGGTTAGAACAGAACAGAGAAGCTAGTTATCTAGGATCAGGTACAGAACAGAACAGAGATGCTAGTTATCTAGGATCAGGTGCCTATCTCACTTATTCATTATGATCTAAGAGGCTTAACTGATCCTAGATTAGCCCTCCTACTCTGAGATGCCTTGTGGATAAAGACCCGGGTCCCCCCTGTCCATATAATCGTATTCATTATGATCTAAAAGGCTGATCCTAGATCAGCACTCCTACTCTGAGACACAGTGAATACGTTCTCTGGCCTCTAACCAGTAGCCAGATAGCCTGATAAGATCCACATAATAGGTGATAGCTCCATTCTGCATCTGCTGTGGTCAAATATTAATTGGCTCCCACCTCAGAAAGTGTTGTGTTGGCCGAAAAACACTCTTGTGAAGGTTACAACTTGCTTACTCTTGAATTTAGTTAAAGTGCATCCACCAGTCTGGGACTGGGCTGTAGCAGAGAGAGAGCTGCTCTGTTAGGGAGTTACATAGGACAGTTTATATACACCCTGGGCTGTAGCAGAGAGAGAGCTGCTCTATTAGGGAGTTACATAGGACAGTTTATATACACCCTGGGCTGTAGCAGAGAGAGGAGAGAGAGGATAGAGAGAGGAGAGAGAGAGCAGCCCAGCAGTGTTAGGGAGTTATCTAGGACAGTATATATACACCCTGGGCTGTAGCAGAGAGAGGAGAGAGAGAGCAGCCCAGCGGTGTTAGGGAGTTATCTAGGACAGTATATATACACCCTGGGCTGTAGCAGAGAGAGGAGAGAGAGAGCAGCCCAGCAGTGTTAGGGAGTTATCTAGGACAGTATATATACACCCTGGGCTGTAGCAGAGAGAGCAGAGAGAGAGCAGCCCAGCGGTGTTAGGGAGTTATCTAGGACAGTATATATACACCCTGGGCTGTAGCAGAGAGAGCAGAGAGAGAGCAGTCCAGCAGTGTTAGGGAGTTATCTAGGACAGTATATATACACCCTGGGCTGTAGCAGAGAGAGGAGAGAGAGAGAGCAGCCCAGCAGTGTTAGGGAGTTATCTAGGACAGTATATATACACCCTGGGCTGTAGCAGAGAGAGGAGAGAGAGAGCAGCCCAGCAGTGTTAGGGAGTTATCTAGGACAGTATATATACACCCTGGGCTGTAGCAGAGAGAGAGAGAGAGAGCAGCCCAGCAGTGTTAGGGAGTTATCTAGGACAGTATATATACACCCTGGGCTGTAGCAGAGAGAGGAGAGAGAGAGCAGCCCAGCAGTGTTAGGGAGTTATCTAGGACAGTATATATACACCCTGGGCTGTAGCAGAGAGAGGAGAGAGAGAGCAGCCCAGCAGTGTTAGGGAGTTATCTAGGACAGTATATATACACCCTGGGCTGTAGCAGAGAGAGGAGAGAGAGAGCAGCCCAGCAGTGTTAGGGAGTTATCTAGGACAGTATATATACACCCTGGGCTGTAGCAGAGAGAGCAGAGAGAGAGAGCAGCCCAGCAGTGTTAGGGAGTTATCTAGGACAGTATATATACACCCTGGGCTGTAGCAGAGAGAGGAGAGAGAGAGCAGCCCAGCAGTGTTAGGGAGTTATCTAGGACAGTATATATACACCCTGGGCTGTAGCAGAGAGAGGAGAGAGAGAGAGCAGCCCAGCAGTGTTAGGGAGTTATCTAGGACAGTATATATACACCCTGGGCTGTAGCAGAGAGAGCAGAGAGAGAGAGCAGCCCAGCAGTGTTAGGGAGTTATCTAGGACAGTATATATACACCCTGGGCTGTAGCAGAGAGAGGAGAGAGAGAGCAGCCCAGCAGTGTTAGGGAGTTATCTAGGACAGTATATATACACCCTGGGCTGTAGCAGAGAGAGGAGAGAGAGAGCAGCCCAGCAGTGTTAGGGAGTTATCTAGGACAGTATATATACACCCTGGGCTGTAGCAGAGAGAGAGAGAGAGAAAGAGAGCAGCCCAGCAGTGTTAGGGAGTTATCTAGGACAGTATATATACACCCTGGGCTGTAGCAGAGAGGAGAGAGAGGAGAGAGAGAGCAGCCCAGCAGTGTTAGGGAGTTATCTAGGACAGTATATATACACCCTGGGCTGTAGCAGAGAGAGGAGAGAGAGCTGCTCTGTTAGGGAGTTATCTAGGACAGTATATATACACCCTGGGCTGTAGCAGAGAGAGGAGAGAGAGAGCAGTCCAGCAGTGTTAGGGAGTTATCTAGGACAGTATATATACACCCTGGGCTGTAGCAGAGAGAGGAGAGAGAGAGAGCAGCCCAGCAGTGTTAGGGAGTTATCTAGGACAGTATATATACACCCTGGGCTGTAGCAGAGAGAGGAGAGAGAGAGCAGCCCAGCAGTGTTAGGGAGTTATCTAGGACAGTATATATACACCCTGGGCTGTAGCAGAGAGAGGAGAGAGAGAGAGCAGCCCAGCAGTGTTAGGGAGTTATCTAGGACAGTATATATACACCCTGGGCTGTAGCAGAGAGAGGAGAGAGAGAGAGCAGCCCAGCAGTGTTAGGGAGTTATCTAGGACAGTATATATACACCCTGGGCTGTAGCAGAGAGAGGAGAGAGAGAGCAGTCCAGCAGTGTTAGGGAGTTATCTAGGACAGTATATATACACCCTGGGCTGCAGCAGAGAGAGGACAGAGAGAGCAGTCCAGCAGTGTTAGGGAGTTATCTAGGACAGTATATATACACCCTGGGCTGTAGCAGAGAGAGGAGAGAGAGAGAGCAGCCCAGCAGTGTTAGGGAGTTATCTAGGACAGTATATATACACCCTGGGCTGTAGCAGAGAGAGGAGAGAGAGCTGCTCTGTTAGGGAGTTATCTAGGACAGTATATATACACCCTGGGCTGTAGCAGAGAGAGGAGAGAGAGAGCAGTCCAGCAGTGTTAGGGAGTTATCTAGGACAGTATATATACACCCTGGGCTGTAGCAGAGAGAGGAGAGAGAGAGAGCAGCCCAGCAGTGTTAGGGAGTTATCTAGGACAGTATATATACACCCTGGGCTGTAGCAGAGAGAGGAGAGAGAGAGCAGCCCAGCAGTGTTAGGGAGTTATCTAGGACAGTATATATACACCCTGGGCTGTAGCAGAGAGAGGAGAGAGAGAGCAGCCCAGCAGTGTTAGGGAGTTATCTAGGACAGTATATATACACCCTGGGCTGTAGCAGAGAGAGAGAGAGAGAGCAGCCCAGCAGTGTTAGGGAGTTATCTAGGACAGTATATATACACCCTGGGCTGTAGCAGAGAGAGAGAGAGAGAGCAGTCCAGCAGTGTTAGGGAGTTATCTAGGACAGTATACAGTGGGGAGAACAAGTATTTGATACACTGCCGATTTTGCAGGTTTTCCTACTTACAAAGCATGTAGAGGTCTGTAATTTTTATCATAGGTACACTTCAACTATGAGAGACGGAATCTAAAACAAAAATCCAGAAAATCACATTGTATGATTTTTAAGTAATTAATTTGCATTTTATTGCATGACATAAGTATTTGATACATCAGAAAAGCAGAACTTAATATTTGGTACAGAAACCTTTGTTTGCAATTACAGAGATCATACGTTTCCTGTAGTTCTTGACTAGGTTTGCACACACTGCAGCAGGGATTTTGGCCCACTCCTCCCTACAGATCTTCTCCAGATCCTTCAGGTTTCGGGGCTGTCGCTGGGCAATACGGAGTTTCAGCTCCCTCCAAAGATTTTCTATTGGGTTCAGGTCTGGAGACTGGCTAGGCCACTCCAGGACCTTGAGATGCTTCTTACGGAGCCACTCCTTAGTTGCCATGGCTGTGTACTTCGTGTCGTTGTCATGCTGGAAGACCCAGCCACGACCCATCTTCAATGCTCTTACTGAGGGAAGGAGGTTGTTGGCCAAGATCTCGCGATACATGGCCCCATCCATCCTCCCCTCAATACGGTGCAGTCGTCCTGTCCCCTTTGCAGAAAAGCATCCCCAAAGAATGATGTTTCCACCTCCATGCTTCACGGTTGGGATGGTGTTCTTGGGGTTGTACTCATACTTCTTCTTCCTCCAAACACGGCGAGTGGAGTTAGACCAAAAAGCTCTATTTTTGTCTCATCAGACCACATGACCTTCTCCCATTCCTCCTCTGGATCATCCAGATGGTCATTGGCAAACTTCAGACAGGCCTGGACATGCACTGGCTTAAGCAGGGGGACCTTGCGTGCGCTGCAGGATTTTAATCCATGACGGCGTAGTGTGTTACTAATGGTTTTCTTTGAGACTGTGGTCCCAGCTCTCTTCAGGTCATTGACCAGGTCCTGCCGTGTAGTTCTGGGCTGATCCCTCACCTTCCTCATGATCATTGATGCCCCACGAGGTGAAATCTTGCATGGAGCCCCAGACCGAGGGTGATTGACCGTCATCTTGAACTTCTTCCATTTTCTAATAATTGCGCCAACAGTTGTTTCCTTCTCACCAAGCTGCTTGCCTATTGTCCTGCAGCCCATCCCAGCCTTGTGCAGGTCTACAATTTTATCCCTGATGTCCTTACACAGCTCTCTGGTCTTGGCCATTGTGGAGAGGTTGGAATCTGTTTGATTGAGTGTGTGGACAGGTGTCTTTTATACAGGTAACGAGTTCAAACAGGTGCAGTTAATACAGGTAATGAGTGGAGAACAGGAGGGCTTCTTAAAGAAAAACTAACAGGTCTGTGAGAGCCGGAATTCTTACTGGTTGGTAGGTGATCAAATACTTATGTCATGCAATAAAATGCAAATTAATTATTTAAAAATCATACAATGTGATTTTCTGGATTTTTGTTTTAGATTCCGTCTCTCACAGTTGAAGTGTACCTATGATAAAAATTACAGACCTCTACATGCTTTGTAAGTAGGAAAACCTGCAAAATCGGCAGTGTATCAAATACTTGTTCTCCCCACTGTATATACACCCTGGGCTGTAGCAGAGAGAGAGCGAGAGAGCAGCCCAGCAGTGTTAGGGAGTTATCTAGGACAGTATATATACACCCTGGGCTGTAGCAGAGAGAGAGAGAGAGAGAGCAGCCCAGCAGTGTTAGGGAGTTATCTAGGACAGTATATATACACCCTGGGCTGTAGCAGAGAGAGGAGAGAGAGAGCAGCCCAGCAGTGTTAGGGAGTTATCTAGGACAGTATATATACACCCTGGGCTGTAGCAGAGAGAGGAGAGAGAGAGCAGCCCAGCAGTGTTAGGGAGTTATCTAGGACAGTATATATACACCCTGGGCTGTAGCAGAGAGAGGAGAGAGAGAGCAGCCCAGCAGTGTTAGGGAGTTATCTAGGACAGTATATATACACCCTGGGCTGTAGCAGAGAGAGGAGAGAGAGAGCAGCCCAGCAGTGTTAGGGAGTTATCTAGGACAGTATATATACACCCTGGGCTGTAGCAGAGAGAGGAGAGAGAGCAGCCCAGCAGTGTTAGGGAGTTATCTAGGACAGTATATATACACCCTGGGCTGTAGCAGAGAGAGAGAGAGAGAGAGCAGCCCAGCAGTGTTAGGGAGTTATCTAGGACAGTATATATACACCCTGGGCTGTAGCAGAGAGAGAGAGAGAGAGAGAGCAGTCCAGCAGTGTTAGGGAGTTATCTAGGACAGTATATATACACCCTGGGCTGTAGCAGAGAGAGGAGAGAGAGCAGCCCAGCAGTGTTAGGGAGTTATCTAGGACAGTATATATACACCCTGGGCTGTAGCAGAGAGAGGAGAGAGAGAGCAGCCCAGCAGTGTTAGGGAGTTATCTAGGACAGTATATATACACCCTGGGCTGTAGCAGAGAGAGAGAGAGAGAGAGCAGCCCAGCAGTGTTAGGGAGTTATCTAGGACAGTATATATACACCCTGGGCTGTAGCAGAGAGAGGAGAGAGAGAGCAGCCCAGCAGTGTTAGGGAGTTATCTAGGACAGTATATATACACCCTGGGCTGTAGCAGAGAGAGGAGAGAGAGCAGCCCAGCAGTGTTAGGGAGTTATCTAGGACAGTATATATACACCCTGGGCTGTAGCAGAGAGAGGAGAGAGAGAGCAGCCCAGCAGTGTTAGGGAGTTATCTAGGACAGTATATATACACCCTGGGCTGTAGCAGAGAGAGGAGAGAGAGAGAGCAGCCCAGCAGTGTTAGGGAGTTATCTAGGACAGTATATATACACCCTGGGCTGGGCCGGTTGTTTGAATTAAGGGGGAGTGGCCACCTCGGCACAAAGACAAGTGATAAATAAACCCTGCAGAGTCATGGAGGATACGGGACCTGTCACTTAGGTTCCATTAGGTTAATCATGCAGAATAATAACACACAGCTGCAGTGATAAATCACATGGACTCTGAAGAAACACAGAGAGGCTGTGGTGAGGACTGGAGGCTGGGCTGGAGAGGGAGAGAGGACTCCAGTATGTAGAGACCAGGGTGAGAGGAGAGGGAGAGAGGACTCCAGTATGTAGAGACCAGGGTGAGAGGAGAGGGAGAAAGGACTCCAGTATGGAGAGACCCGGGTGAGAGGAGAGGGAGAGAGGACTCCAGTATGGAGAGACCAGGGTGAGAGGAGAGGGAGAGAGGACTCCAGTATGGAGAGGCCAGGGTGAGAGGAGAGAGAGAGAGGACTCCAGTATGGAGAGACCTGGGTGAGAGGAGAGGGAGAGAGGACTCCAGTATGGAGAGACCAGGGTGAGAGGAGAGGGAGAGAGGACTCCAGTATGGAGAAACCAGGGTGAGAGGAGAGGGAGAGAGGACTCCAGTATGGAGAGACCAGGGTGAGAGGAGAGGGAGAGAGGACTCCAGTATGGAGAGACCAGGGTGAGAGGAGAGGGAGAGAGGACTCCAGTATGGAGAGACCAGGGTGAGAGGAGAGGGAGAGAGGACTCCAGTATGGAGAGACCAGGGTGAGAGGAGAGGGAGAGAGGACTCCAGTATGGAGAGACCAGGGTGAGAGGAGAGGGAGAGAGGACTCCAGTATGTAGAGACCAGGGTGAGAGGAGAGGGAGAAAGGACTCCAGTATGGAGAGACCCGGGTGAGAGGAGAGGGAGAGAGGACTCCAGTATGGAGAGACCAGGGTGAGAGGAGAGGGAGAGAGGACTCCAGTATGGAGAGACCAGGGTGAGAGGAGAGGGAGAGAGGACTCCAGTATGGAGAGACCTGGGTGAGAGGAGAGGGGAGTGAAGGAGAGTAGGGGATTCTGCAGCATTCTCTCCCTACGAACAGAGGGGAGAGAGAAGAGAGGGTGAACATAGGATACAAGAGTGTGTGATACAGAGAGAGACAGAGAGAAATAGAGACGGAATGAAAGAGAGAACTCCCAGCCTCTGATTTGTCTCCCACAAAGAAGCCTATTTGTGTGATTGACTCAGCATCACAACACAGCACATCAAAACACAAAGCTTGCTGGGAGACTTGATTTCCTGCAGGCCTATCTCACCAAGCCCCTTTAACAACATGGGGTCAACCCAGCAAAGCTGGAAAGACCAGCAACGTCTGCATCCCAAATCACACCGTAGTCACTACTCAGTGTATGACTTAGGGCACTATTTTGGGTTCTAGTCAAAGTGCACTATATAGGGAATGAGGTGCCATTTGGAACGCAAGCGACATCTCTATCCTCCAGAAGCTCCCGCATGGCACAGCGGTCTAAGGCACTGCAGCTCAGCGGTCTAAGGCACTGCAGCTCAGCGGTCTAAGGCACTGCAGCTCAGCGGTCTAAGGCACTGCAGCTCAGCGGTCTAAGGCTCTGCAGCTCAGCGGTCTAAGGCTCTGCAGCTCAGCGGTCTAAGGCTCTGCGGCTCAGCGGTCTAAGGCACTGCGGCTCAGCGGTCTAAGGCACTGCAGCTCAGCGGTCTAAGGCACTGCAGCTCAGCGGTCTAAGGCACTGCAGCTCAGCGGTCTAAGGCTCTGCAGCTCAGCGGTCTAAGGCTCTGCAGCTCAGCGGTCTAAGGCACTGCAGCTCAGCGGTCTAAGGCTCTGCAGCTCAGCGGTCTAAGGCTCTGCAGCTCAGCGGTCTAAGGCACTGCGGCTCAGCGGTCTAAGGCTCTGCAGCTCAGCGGTCTAAGGCACTGCGGCTCAGCGGTCTAAGGCACTGCGGCTCAGCGGTCTAAGGCACTGCAGCTCAGCGGTCTAAGGCTCTGCGGCTCAGCGGTCTAAGGCACTGCGGCTCAGCGGTCTAAGGCACTGCAGCTCAGCGGTCTAAGGCACTGCAGCTCAGCGGTCTAAGGCACTGCGGCTCAGCGGTCTAAGGCACTGCAGCTCAGCGGTCTAAGGCACTGCAGCTCAGCGGTCTAAGGCACTGCAGCTCAGCGGTCTAAGGCTCTGCAGCTCAGCGGTCTAAGGCTCTGCGGCTCAGCGGTCTAAGGCTCTGCGGCTCAGCGGTCTAAGGCTCTGCGGCTCAGCGGTCTAAGGCACTGCAGCTCAGCGGTCTAAGGCACTGCAGCTCAGCGGTCTAAGGCACTGCAGCTCAGCGGTCTAAGGCACTGCAGCTCAGCGGTCTAAGGCACTGCGGCTCAGCGGTCTAAGGCTCTGCGGCTCAGCGGTCTAAGGCACTGCAGCTCAGCGGTCTAAGGCACTGCAGCTCAGCGGTCTAAGGCACTGCAGCTCAGCGGTCTAAGGCACTGCAGCTCAGCGGTCTAAGGCTCTGCAGCTCAGCGGTGTAAGGCACTGCAGCTCAGCGGTCTAAGGCTCTGCAGCTCAGCGGTCTAAGGCTCTGCAGCTCAGCGGTCTAAGGCACTGCAGCTCAGCGGTCTAAGGCACTGCAGCTCAGCGGTCTAAGGCACTGCAGCTCAGCGGTCTAAGGCACTGCAGCTCAGCGGTCTAAGGCACTGCAGCTCAGCGGTCTAAGGCTCTGCAGCTCAGCGGTCTAAGGCACTGCAGCTCAGCGGTCTAAGGCACTGCAGCTCAGCGGTCTAAGGCACTGCAGCTCAGCGGTCTAAGGCTCTGCAGCTCAGCGGTCTAAGGCACTGCAGCTCAGCGGTCTAAGGCACTGCAGCTCAGCGGTCTAAGGCACTGCAGCTCAGCGGTCTAAGGCACTGCAGCTCAGCGGTGTAAGGCACTGCAGCTCAGCAGTCTAAGGCTCTGCAGCTCAGCGGTGTAAGGCACTGCAGCTCAGCGGTCTAAGGCACTGCAGCTCAGCGGTCTAAGGCACTGCAGCTCAGCGGTCTAAGGCACTGCAGCTCAGCGGTCTAAGGCACTGCAGCTCAGCGGTCTAAGGCACTGCAGCTCAGCGGTCTAAGGCACTGCAGCTCAGCGGTCTAAGGCACTGCAGCTCAGCGGTCTAAGGCTCTGCAGCTCAGCGGTCTAAGGCACTGCAGCTCAGCGGTGTAAGGCACTGCAGCTCAGCGGTCTAAGGCACTGCAGCTCAGCGGTCTAAGGCTCTGCAGCTCAGCGGTCTAAGGCACTGCAGCTCAGCGGTCTAAGGCACTGCAGCTCAGCGGTCTAAGGCTCTGCGGCTCAGCGGTCTAAGGCTCTGCAGCTCAGCGGTCTAAGGCTCTGCAGCTCAGCGGTCTAAGGCACTGCAGCTCAGCGGTCTAAGGCTCTGCAGCTCAGCGGTCTAAGGCACTGCAGCTCAGCGGTCTAAGGCTCTGCAGCTCAGCGGTCTAAGGCTCTGCAGCTCAGCGGTGTAAGGCACTGCAGCTCAGCGGCCTAAGGCTCTGCAGCTCAGCGGTCTAAGGCTCTGCAGCTCAGCGGTCTAAGGCACTGCAGCTCAGCGGTCTAAGGCTCTGCAGCTCAGCGGTCTAAGGCACTGCAGCTCAGCGGTCTAAGGCTCTGCAGCTCAGCGGTCTAAGGCACTGCAGCTCAGCGGTGTAAGGCACTGCAGCTCAGCGGTGTAAGGCACTGCAGCTCAGCGGTGTAAGGCACTGCAGCTCAGCGGTCTAAGGCACTGCAGCTCAGCGGTCTAAGGCACTGCAGCTCAGTGCTAGAGGCGTCACTACAAACCCTGGTTTGATTCCAGGCCGTATCACAACCGGCCGTGATTGGGAGTCCCATAGGGCGGTGCACAATTGGCCCAGCGTCGTCCGGGTTAGGGTTTGGCCGGTGTAGGGTTAGGGTTAGGGGTAGGGTTTGGCCGGTGTAGGGTTAGGGTTAGGGGTAGGGTTTGGCCGGTGTAAGCCGTCATTGTAAATAATAATTTGTTCTTAATTAACTGAATATAATAGTTAAATAAAGGTTAAAAAGAAGTGGCCAGTGTAATTATCCACTCTTTAAAGAAGGACTGTAGAAAGCAAAGTGAAGCAGAGAGAACAGAATAGTGGGGTTAAATCCATGCTGAGCAGGACTATACATCTTTAAAGAGAGAGAGGCTCTTTAGAAACTCAATCTATGCGATTGTGTATTGTTTATACAAAGAGGCCTGGTCTGCTTCAAATGGAGGACGACATGTCATTTCTTGAATAACAGCATTAAAGGCATTATTTATATATATATATATATATATATATATATATATATATATATATATATATATATATATGTGTGTGTGTGTGTGTGTGTGTATAGAAACGTGCATCCCACCTGAGGATCTGTCTATTTCCTGTGTTTGAGGGGAGCAAAATCCACTTGTCACTTAAATCTCGATGGATTGATTGCTTTCCTTTTACTCCTGCGACTCTTTCATACCCGTCGTGCCTGTCGTTTTTCCCCCTGTTAACATTACGACCGTGGAAATGTTTGTAATGACCTGTCAAACACACCTAGTAATGGCTGTAATGGGCTGAATGGGATACATTGTCTTTCTGTTGATTCTATAAGAACGCTTATGCTTCCTCTTGGGATTTAACGCACCATCTTGACACTGACTGTACGTCACAAGAAAGAGAACTGAACTTTATTTTGATGAGTGTTCATTTAAAAAAAAAAGTGAATTGAAAAAAGTTATAATTTAATACAGTTGGAATGTTTACAAATTAGATGCGCTGAAATGAAAGCAACTTCCAAAAATGAAAACTGGGATGATAGTGATATTATATCTGATCTCACAAACAATTTAAAGTATGTTTAGATCGGTGTAATAGCCAAGCATTTTATTTTAAATCCCATGGGTATCTTCCTTGACATACTTATTAAATAATGCCTGAGAACGTGACACCAGTAATGAATGAGGCAGTCTAGACAGCGCAGGTGAGAGCAGGTAGAGCAGACAGAGCAGTTGTTTGTGGGTGCAGCCTAGCTCCACCCCGTTATGTTAAATTATTAATATATGCAAATACACCTGGTGCATTTATGCAAATATGACACATATAACTCTCTTTAATTTAACACTTTTGTGGTGGAAATTACAGATACAATAAGAAAATATATAAATATATGAGTGCATTCTAAGAAAAAAAAAGACATTTGACAAAAGTGACAATAAATCGAATATCTAAAATCCCACCAAAATCCATGAACTTCATTCATTATTTGTCTGCACCCACCAGTAAAGTATTTTATGTTCTATAATTCAGTCAATATCTGCTGTATTGTAACTATTCTAAGTGTGGAGTATCTTCAACCGCTACACTTGTATTAACATCTGCGAACCATGTGTATGTGACAAATAAAATTTGATTGGAACTGTTGCTTTTACTAGAACTGTTATTAAAACTATTTGATGACCGTTTCTAGTGTACGTACAGTTGAAGTTGGAAGTTTACATACACCTTAGCCAAATCAGAAGTTTACATACACTCAATTAGTATTTGGTAGCATTGCCTTTAAATTGTTCATCTTGGGTCAAACATTTCGGGTAGCCTTCGACAAGCTTCCCACAATAAGTTGGGTGAATTTTGGCCCATTCCTCCTGACAGAGCTGGTGTAACTGAGTCAGGTTTGTGGGCCTCCTTGCTCGCACACACTTTTTCAGTTCTGCCCACACATTTTCTATAGGATTTGAGGTCAGGGCTTTGTGATGGCTCCAATACCTTGACTTTGTTGTCCTTAGGCAATATTGCCACAACTTTGGAAGTATGCTTGGGATCATTGTCCATTTGGAAGATCCATTTGCGACCAAGCTTTAACTTCTTGACTGATGTCTTGAGATGTTGCTTCAATATATCCACGTAATTTTCCATCCACATGATGCCATCTATTTTGTGAAGTGCACCAGTCCCTCCTGCTGCAAAGCATACCCACAACATGATGCTGCCACCCCTGTGCTTCATGGTTGGGATGGTGTTCTTCAGCTTGCAAGCATCCCCCTTTTTCCTCCAAACATAACAATGGTCATTATGACCAAACAGTTCTATTTTTGTTTCATCAGACCTGAGGACATTTCTCCAAAAAGTACGATCTTTGTCCCCATGTGCAGTTGCAAACCGTAGTCTGGCTTTTTTATGGTGGTTTTGGAGCAGTGGCTTCTTCCTTGCTGAGCGGCCTTTCAGGTTATGTCGATATAGGACTCGTTATACTGTGGATATAGATACTTTTGTACTGGTTTCCTCCAGCATCTTCACAAGCTCCTTTGCTGTTGTTCTGGGATTGAATTGCACTTCATGTCTAGGAGACAGAACACGTCTCCATCCTGAGCGGTATGACAGCTGCGTGGTCCCATGGTGTTTATACTTGCGTACTATTGTTTGTACAGATGAACGTGGTACCTTCAGGCGTTTGGAAATTGCTCCCAAGGATGAACCAGACTTGTGGAGGTCTGCAATTTTTTGTCTGAGGTCTTGGCTGATTTCTTTTGATTTTCCCATGATGTCAAGCAAAGATGCACTGAGTTTGAAGGTAGACCTTGAAATACATACACAGGTACACCTCCAATTGACTCAAATGGTGTCAATTAGCCTATCAGAAGCTTTTAAAGCCATGACATCATTTTCTGGAATTTTCCAAGCTGTTTAAAGGCAGCTTGGTGTATGTAAACTTCTGACCCACTGGAATTGTGATGCAGGGAATTATAAGTGAAATAATCTGTCTGTAAATAATTGTCAGAAAAATTACTTGTGTCATGCACGAAGTAGATGTCCTAACCGACTTGCCAAAACTATAGTTTGTTAACAAGAAATTTGTGGAGTGGTTGAAAAGCGAGTTTTAATGATTCCAACCTAAGTGTTTGTAAACTTCTGTACGTACGTGTGTGTGTGTGTTGCTCCCCTCTCCCACTGACACCACCACCCCACCCCCTCCAGACATGTTCAGTTCACAGACTAGGTACCATGATAGCAGCCATGAAAAATAGACAACATTAAGGAGTGTTAGGGCACAGTCAATTTCTCTTATCTGGTAGAAAAACCTGGGACAGCTACAGTATGCTGAGGGAATCAAAATACAGGCCTATATTAAATGGCCCCTGAGCATGACATGTATAAATAGGGGGCGAACAAGTGCGACGGCGGAGCGGGCATATACATCACGTCAAAAGCCCCCAGCACTCTCAGGTGAAAGACGACGGCCAATGTGAGTGATTGAATGCCACATTCCTAGAATCACAAAGCATTACTAATACTGAAAGGCCACTCAATCACTGAGAGCATCTGTAGGTCTCTAAGATGCTGTGATTCATACATGTTCTCTCTTCTCTAACACGTCTCTAACTAAATTCACTGAACCGAATATTTAGTCAAATAGATAGTGTTCACCTTAGGCTAAGACTACACTGTAGTAGTACTAGTAGTAGTAGCAGCAGTAGTGGTTGCAGGGATTTACATTTCTTAAGTAAAAATACTTTAAAGTACTACTTAAGTAGTTTTTTTTGGTATCTGTACTTTACTATTTATATTTTTGACAACTTTTACTTTTACTTCATTACATTCCTAAAGAAAATGATGTACGTTTTACTCCATACATTTTCCCTGACACCCAAAAGCACTCGTTATATTTTGAATTCTTAGCAGGACAGTAAAATGGTCTGACTCACACACGTATCAAGAGAACATTCCTGGTCATCCCTACTGCCTCTGATCTGGCGGACTCACTAAACAAAAATGCTTCGCTTGAAAATGATGTCTGAGTGTTGGAGATAGCCCCTGGCTATGCGTAATTTTAAAAAACAAGAAAATGCTTAAGTATATTTTAGCAATTACATTTACTTTTGATACATAAGTATATTTAAAACCAAATACTTTTAGACTTTTACTTTACTTAGCATTTTACTGGGTGACGTTCACTTTAACTTGAGTCATTTTCCATTAAGGTATCTTTACTTTTACTCAAGTATGACAATTTGGTACTTTTCCACCACTGAGTGGTGGTGGTGGTAGTGGTAGTGGTGGTGGTAGTAGTATTGGTGGTGTGAGTGGTAGTGGTAGTAGTAGTAGTGGTGGTAGTAGTTGTAGTAGTAGTACTGGTAGTGCTGGTAATAATAGTAGTAGTAGTGGTAGTAGCAGTAGTGGTAGTAGTAGTAGTAGTAGTAGTACTGGTAGTGGTAATGGTGGTAGTAGTAGTGGTGGTAGTGTTAGTAGTGGTAATGGTATTAGTAGTGGTAGTAGTGAACCACTACTATCACTACTACTACCACTACCACCACCACCACCATTACCCCTACTAGTAGTAATGGTAGTGGTAGTAGTGGTGGTAGTAGTGGTAGTATTAGTGGTGGTAGTGGTAGTATTAGTGGTGGTAGTGGTGGTAGTAGTGGTGGTAGTGGTAGTAGTAGTGGTGGTGATGGTAGTAGTATTAGTGGTAATGGTAGCACTAGTGGTAGTAGTGGTAATGGAAGTAGTAGTAGTAGTAGTCGTAGTAGTGGTAATGGTAGTAGTAGTGGTAATGTTAGCACTAGTGGTAGTAGTGGTAGTGGAAGTAGTAGTGGTAATGGTAGTAGTGGTGGTGGTAATGGTAGTGGTAATGGTAGTATTAGTGGTAGTAGTAATAGAAGTAGTAGTAGCATTAGTGGTAGTAGTAGTGGTAGTAGTAGCAGTAGTGGTAATGGAGGTTGCAGTAGTAGTGGTAGTAGTAGTAGTAGTGGTAGTAGTAGTAGTAGTAGTAGTAGTAGTAGTAGTAGTCGTAGTAGTAGTCGTAGTAGTAGTAGTAGTAGTAGTAGTAGTAGTAGTAGTAGTAGTAGTAGTGGTAGTAGTAGCAGTAGTAGAAGCAGTGGTAGTTGTAGTAGAAGCAGTGGTAGTAGTAGTAGTAGTAGAAGCAGTGGTAGTAGTTGTAGTAGTAGTAGCAGTAGTAGAAGCAGTGGTAGTAGTAGTAGTAGAAATACTGATGTGTTCTAAATATTTCACTTCAAAACTGTACCCTTTCCAATCCTGTGTAGTTCAGTTGGTTAGAATGTGGCGTTAGCAACACCAAGGTCATGGGTTTCAGCCTACATACATGACTGAACAGACAGGGAGGTCATGTCCCTTTAAGCCACTGGACCGGTAACACTTGGAACCTTTCCCCTTGGAAGATTAGATTATTTTATGTGCGGTTATGGCCCTCTCGAGCCACATGCAAATCAATGAAGTGACAGCGGCCATTGGCCACCCGTCGAAGGTCGCTGGTCCCAACTCACTCACCCTGTAAGTGATCCCTGCCAGGACACACACAATGTAAGTGATCAAAACACACACACACAAACACACACAGACTCACCGTGTAAGTGATCACTGCCAGCATGCCAATCAAGGTCAAGGAGCTGATGGAGAAAGACAGGGCTGGTACACCATCTGTAGGGGAGGGAGAGGGAGAGAGAAAGAGAGAGGGAGGGAGAAAGAAAAGCAAGAGAGATAAAAGGAGAGAGCAGAGAGGGAGAGAGAGAAATAGAAGGGAGGGTGAGAGAGAGAGTGAGAGAGAGAGAGAGAGAGAGAGAGAGAGAGAGAGAGAGAGAGAGAAAGAAAGAAAGAGAAAGAAATAGACGGGAGGGAGAGAGAGAGAGAGAGAGAGAGAGAGAGAGAGAGAGAGAGAGAGAGAGAGAGAGAGAGAGAGAAAGAGAGAGAGAGAAATAGAAGGGAGGGAGAGAGAGAGAGAGAGAGAAATAGAAGGGAGGGAGAGAGAGAGAGAGAGAGAGAGAAAGAAATAGAAGGGAGAGAGAGAGAGAGAGAGAGAGAGAGAGAGAGAGCACAACAAGCATTGTAAGTAGATGTCAAACAGTGAGAGCATGTTCTATTCTGTTCTCTTCCTGTAACTGTAACTGAAATGATGAATGGACACTTGAGGAGATATTTCAATCAGCTGAAAGAGATGCCTGTTTCAGATCATGTACATGTTTGATTTGTTTCCATTTGTTCCCCCATTTCATCTCTGGTTCAAGGGTTGTCACAGAAAGGTCACAGATACTTTTGGCCTCGAAACATCAAACTTTTTCCGTACGTCAGGAAAAATACATTTAGAAATGAAAAAGGACATTTAGAACCGTCTAATATCATTTCAAATGCTGAAGAGAGTGTTATATAAAAAAGGACATTAAGAAAGCACTAATGTTATCCCAGTATATTATTTCAGAGTTCAGCATATTAACAAAAGTGTGCTTTACCATTTGTAAAGAACATTTAAAATGGATGTGCTTTAAGATTTTAGGCTGGGTATCTGTAAAGCACTTTGTGACAACTGCTGATGTAAATACAGCTTTATGAAATACATTTGATTGATTATAAATTGATTGATGTTGAGAAAAATCGAATACTATTATAGATCCTAAACAATCCAAAAGTGCAGTATATTAACAAAGCCAAACGCCTGGCTCGCTGTCCTGTTGATTAGCTTGATGTGTGTCACCTTTGATGGAGAAGAAGAAAGGCCATTTGATGAGAAGGGAAGGGGGGAGAAGGTGGCCGGGGCTACCCGTCAGGGATGAAGGACAGTGGGTGTCAGTCAGACCAGCTGTCAGGGATGGAGCCAGAAGACCCAGAAGACAGAACGATTGATGGGTAGAGTGATCGCCTCTCTCCCATGATAGGATCCCAACTGTCAGGGAAGAGAGGGCTGAAAGCAGCCCCACTGTTGGCCCCTCATGGTTCCCCCTGGTTCTTGCCACAGTTCCCCCTCTGGCCCTCAGAAGCAGGCCTAAGCCCTGAGGTGCCTAGCAACAGACCTGGGATCAAATACTATTTGAAATGGTTTTATTTTATTTAGCCTTAAAATAAATCAAATAAACCCTGACAACCTGGAGTGCCAGATGGTTCTAATGGTTGCCCGTAATTGTTACTCTTCGTGCTGGTTTTACCCTGGTTCTCTGTACTGTTCACCATTACCTGGGTTCGAATATATTTGTAATACTTTAGATGGGCTTAATTGAGCTTTCCTGGCACAACGGAACAGATGTAGAAGTCCCAAAAGTGCAAACCCTGCCCATCTGGCACTCCAGGCAAGCTAAAACAAACACTCAAATTACTGGAAATGATTTCAAATAGTATTTGAACCCAGGTATGCCTAGTGGTGTCGAGATCACCTGTCATGTTGAGCCTAGATATTACAGTATCCTGCTGCCTACCAGGCGGCTCAATCATCCTACTTCAAAACACAAACCCCTATTTCCTACAGAGCAGTCATTTGATCATCAAAAACAACAAACTCCCCTTTATTTATTGATGACATCCCCAAGATAGACGCTGCGTTTCCGTTTCTCGCAAACCACTTTTGTGGGCTAGGACTTCCAGGACACAGACACGGGAGGAAAATGGATATAAATTAAATACTTGCGCTTAATTGTCGTGTGGGCATAACGGGGAAAAGAACAAACGTGTTTGAAGTCTGACAGCCTGAAATGAGCATTAACATTTGAATAGGTGTTTTCCTTTGTGATCTCCTCCAGCTTTTGTTAAGTGTCTGAGTTTGGTAAGTACGAGAGACAATACGCTTGGCAGGTTCTGCAGAGGACAGCATCAGTGAAGTCACCGCACAAAGAGACAGACCGGGGGATGTTATGTCTGCTGCCTCTGTCGGCTTTGGGTTTATTAAATCTGATTTTTCAGGGGATTAGACAGAGAGAATATAGTCTATTACCAGGTGTGGTGCTCCACATCAGACGAAGAAAGCTAGGTTCCATAGACATGGAGAGAAGGCAAATCTCCACCACTCTCAGCATCAGACGAAGAAGAAAGCTAGGTTCCATAGACATGGAGAGAAGGCAAACCTCCACCACTGTCAGCATCAGACGAAGAAGAAAGCTGGGTTCCATAGACATGGAGAGAAGGCAAATCTCCACCACTCTCAGCATCAGACGAAGAAGAAAGCTAGGTTCCATAGACATGGAGAGAAGGCAAACCTCCACCACTCTCATTGGGGGCTATCGCCATTTTACAGTAGTCCATTTTTTTAAATTATTATTCTTCATTGGCGGTTTGTAAACAAACTGAAAATATGCATACCACCACCTACTGTGCTGGACTGTGTAGTCTGAACAGGCATACATCCATAAAGCCTTTAATGCCCATGCAAAACAGGCTTTGTGGAAAATGTGCCTTCTATCCAACTCTGCCGGAATCTCTAAGTGCAGGAATGAGATCAGGAGCCCCTTATCTCCTAGTGCATATAGCCTAGGCCCTTCAGGCTCTGTGTACACCGAGGAGAGGAGCCTTCCTACCTTCCACCGATGCAGTGAGGAGAAGTGTTTATTAAAACAGCTGCTTCAGCCCCAGCACTCCCAGACAGCACTCGGCTGCTTCTCCTCCCTGTCTGTAGCAGAGATGGAATCATGCAGATATGGACACGCACACTAAGCTGCAACTGGATTAGTAGGCATGCAGGTGGTGGTGAGTGGTGGAAGTGGATGTAGAGAGAGAGAGACACACACACACACACACACACACACACACACACACACACACACACACACACACACACACACACACACACAGGTGGAAGTGGATGTAGAGCGAAGGTGAGAAGCTGTCTGAGACATGTTGGTGTAAGACCCGGGGGGGGGGGGGGTCTGTCTGTTCAAATAGCTGGTGAGATTATCATGGCGAACCATGGAAAAATACTGTTGTTATGCCCCTTAAGGTTCAAGCACAAGATATTTATCGAACTGTACATGGATAGTAGGAGATATCCAAGCAATCCTGTCATACAGTATAGCGAGGTGTTTACAGCATGTTTAAAGGGTGAATATGGAACAGGGGTCAAGGAGAATAAAACCATTCACCAGTGACCATAGTATTGTTTTAATCATGTGTCATTACTATTACTGTTGGCTACTGATGGGGGGTTGGTGAGTTGTTCCCTGATAACATGTTTCATATATTTCCTTTAACTCTAAAGGACAGCTTCTTCCACTGCTTCTCAGTATCAAAAGGATAAAACACCCAGATATTGCTGAACATTGACAACAAGCTTTAAAATATTTAGTGATGAGAAGACAATATTGTCTTAAAAAAACAGCTGCACTTTCTTCCAATGCTTCTCAACAGTCTGAGTCACTAACTATTGTTGAACACTGAAACTGCCGACAGGCATCAAAACTCTTCAGTGTGGCGTACTGTGCTCAGTCTTCCATCCTGGTCTTATTAAATGAGTCTGCTTCTCCAGTCTCTTGATCTGGTAAGCAGGAGGGCTAAGGAAAGGGGGAAGGGGTGACCTACTCAGATGCACAACTGAATGCATTCAACCAAAATGTGTCTTTTGCGTTTAACCAAACCCCTCTGAATCAGAGAGGTGAGTGGGGGCTGTTTTGGGACAGTCCCAAAACGCACCCTATTCCCTACAGTTGAAGTCGGAAATTTACATACACTTAGGTTGGAGTCATTAAAACTCATTTTTCAACCACTCCACAATTTTCTTGTTAACGAACTATAGTTTTGGCAAGTCGGTTAGGACATCTACTTTGTGCATGACACAAGTAATTTCTCCAGCAATTGTTTACAGACAGATTATTTACCTTATAACTCATTGTATCACAATTCCAGTGGGTCAGAGGTTTACATACACTAAGTTGACTGTGCCTTTAAACAGCTTGGAAAATTCCAGAGAATTATGTGATGGCTTTAGAAGCTTCTGATAGGCTAATTGACATAATTTGAGTTAATTGGAGGTGTACCTGTGGATGTATTTCTTTGGTGCAAAAAGTGCAAATCGATCCCAGAACAACAGCAAAGGACCTTGTGAAGATGCTGGAGGAAACAGGTACAAAAGTATCTATATCCACAGTAAAACGAGTCCTATATCAACATAACCTGAAAGGCCGCTCAGCAAGGAAGAAGGTACTGCTCCAAAACTGCCATAAAAAGCCAGACTACGGTTTGCAACTGCACATGGGGACAAAGATCATACTTTTTGGAGTAATGTCCTCTGGTCTGATGAAACAAAAATAGAACTGTTTGGTCATAATGACCATCGTTATGTTTGGAGGAAAAAGGGGGAGGCTTGCAAGCTGAAGAACACCATCCCAACCATGAAACACAGGGGTGGCAGTATCATGTTGTGGGGGTGCTTTGCTGCAGGAGGGACTGGTGCACTTCACAAAATAGATGCCATCATGAGGAAGGACAATTACGTGGATATATTGAAGCAACATCTCAAGACATCAGTGAGGAAGTTAAAGCTTAGTCGCAAATGGTTCTTCCAAATGGACAATGACCCCAAGCATACTTCCAAAGTTGTGGTAAAATGGCTTAAGGAACACAAAGTCAAGGTATTGGAGTGGCCATCACAAAGCCCTGACCTCAAACCTATAGAAAATTTGTGGGCAGAACTGAAAAAGCATGTGCGAGCGAGGAGGCCTACAAACCTGACTCAGTTACACCAGCTCTGTCAGGAGGAATGGGCCAAAATTCACCCAACTTGTGGAAGGCTACCTGAAACGTTTGACCCAAGTTAAACAATTTAAAGGCAATGCTACCAAATACTAATTGAGTGTATGTAAACTTCTGACCCACTGGGAATGTGATGAAAGAAATAAAAGCTGAAATAAATTATTCTCTCTACTATTATTCTGACATTTCACATTCTTGAAATAAAAGGCTGATCCTAACTGACCTAAAACAGGGAATTTTTATTAGGATTAAATGTCAGGAATTGTGAAAAACTGAGTTTAAATGTTTTTGGCTAAGGTGTATGTAAACTTCCGACTTCAACTGTATATAGTGCACTACTTTTAACCAGGACCCATGCCATTTGAGATGCAGTCTTGTTCTGTCTATGCTATATATCCAATCCAGACAGACTGAAACCTTCCCCTACGCAACTGAAAACTACCGTAGCCTCATTACTGATAGGAACAAGGAGGCTTTTGCCTTAACAGGCTTTTTATGCTTCTCCAAAACTAAACAGAAACATTCAACGGACCCTGAGAGACGAGACCCAGCCAGAAAAATAAAATAGCTCAAATTGAACTGATCATTAATTTAATTGGAATGAACCACTGACTGATCATTCAAATAATTAATAATTTCATGGCAGTGGACCGCTGAGGATAGAATGTTTCGCAAGCATGAAAGACACAGACGGCTTCTGTTCGCGCGTGTAACCAGTCACCGTAACACCCTGAATCTCTGGGGTGCATCTGACCCCATTTAGTTGATGTGAAACAGAAAGCCCTTCAGGGTAGACATTATGCACTGGGCCAGGGAACACGAACACACACACACACACACACACACACACACACACACACACACACACACACACACACACACACACACCCACACACACACACACACACACACACACACACACACACACACACACACACACACACACACACACACACACACACACACACACACACACACACACACACACACACACACACACACACACACACACACAAAAGCGGTGGTTGTCTGTGGTTGTGTGTGTGTTCCCTGGCCAAGTGCTCTGATCCAGGGAACACAGCTGGAAGGTAATGAAGCATAATGGTAATGAAACATAAGGTGTTTCAGGTGTTGATTGTGAAAAACAAGTTCATTTTAATACTGACTATTAGTAAGAGCGTGGTGCTAGCAAAACCAGGGTATCGATTGACTATTGGTAAGAGGGTGGTGCTAGCAAAACCAGGGTATCGATTGACTATTGGTAAGAGAGTGGTGCTAGCAAAACCAGGGTATCGATTGACTATTGGTAAGAGGGTGGTGCTAGCAAAACTAGGGTATCGATTGACTATTGGTAAGAGGGTGGTGCTAGCGAAGCCAGGGTATCGATTGACTATTGGTAAGAGAGTGGTGCTAGCAAAGCCAGGGTATCGATTGACTATTGGTAAGAGACTGGTGCTAGCAAAACCAGGGTATCGATTGACTATTGGTAAGAGGGTGGTGCTAGCGAAGCCAGGGTATCGATTGACTATTGGTAAGAGAGTGGTGCTAGCAAAGCCAGGGTATCGATTGACTGTTGGTAAGAGACTGGTGCTAGCAAAGCCAGGGTATCGATTGACTGTTGGTAAGAGACTGGTGCTAGCAAAGCCAGGGTATCGATTGACTATTGGTAAGAGACTGGTGCTAGCAAAGCCAGGGTATCGATTGACTATTGGTAAGAGACTGGTGCTAGCAAAGCCAGGGTATCGATTGACTATTGGTAAGAGGGTGGTGCTAGCGAAGCCAGGGTATCGATTGACTATTGGTAAGAGAGTGGTGCTAGCAAAGCCAGGGTTATGGGTGACTGTTGGTAAGAGGGTGGTGCTAGCAAAGCCAGGGTTATGGGTGACTGTTGGTAAGAGGGTGGTGCTAGCGAAGCCAGGGTCGTGGGTGACTGTTGGTAAGAGGGTGGTGCTTGCGAAGCCAGGGTTATGGGTGACTGTTGGTAAGAGAGTGGTGCTAGCGAAGCCAGGGTCGTGGGTGACTGTTGGTAAGAGGGTGGTGCTTGCGAAGCCAGGGTCGTGGGTGACTGTTGGTAAGAGGGTGGTGCTTGCGAAGCCAGGGTCGTGGGTGACTATTGGTAAGAGGGTGGTGATAGCGAAGCCAGGGTCGTGGTGACTATTGGTAAAAGGGTGGTGCTAGCATAGCCAGGGTCGTGTGTCCAATCCCATATATGAAATCATTATACACTCATTATACTCTAACTGGCTTTTGTTAGGAATGTAGAAATAGGCTAGGTGGTTTCGCAAAAACACTTTTGATAAGCACCTTACATATATCCTTTACATTTCGGATGGTTTAAAATGAATGGTTGCGAGGCTCTGCGAGGCTCTGAGAGAGAAAAGACTGGGTGTGGGACCAGGATATGAGAGTCTGCGACAGCCTTAACACCCCTCAGAGGAGAGGACAGTAGTTCTCTGCCACACACAGTCACTCAAGGCTATCATTGGATTACTGTATAGTCTCTTGCTCTCTCTCTCTCTCAAAGACTTGGAGGGGAAGGAGGGAAGAGGGGAGGGGAAGGAGAGTGCATCTATCCACTTTGGGAAATGCAAGGAGAGATAAATGACCACCCTGCCTGATCCTCTCAGAGAAACAGAGGGAAGAATGGTTGACTGGAGAGCATGCCCTTGATCGTATTAAAACCACATCCAGATGACTGGCGTTATAAAGAAAGTGACTTTCAGAGACCAGGTCTAGAAAAGATTGGAACCAATAGTCAGTCTTCACTGCACAAAATAGGAACCAACCCATGTCCCAGATGCAACAGTCCTGCTTCAACCTACAAGCCCTGCTTCAACCTACAAGCCCTGCTTCAACCTACAAGCCCTGCTTCAACCTACAAGCCCTGCTTCAACCTACAAGCCCTGCTTCAACCTACAAGCCCTGCTTCAACCTACAAGCCCTAGTTCAACCTACAAGCCCTAGTTCAACCTACAAGCCCTGCTTCAACCTACACGTCCTGCTTCAACCTACAAGCCCTGCTTCAACCTACAAGCCCTGCTTCAACCTACAAGCCCTGTTTCACCCTACAAGCCCTGCTTCAACCTACAAGCCCTGCAAGAAAGCACAAGCAATTCCAAGCAGCTATTGCATGCGTCCCAAATGGCACCCTGTTCCCTACATAGTGCACTACTTTTGACCAGGGCCCAGAAGGGTAATAGGGAGCAATTTGGGATGTAGCCAAGTCGCTGAGGGGATTTCTACACCGGCATGCCTCATTGCACCATTGTGGATAATGTAATGGCCACCCCATTTGAGCTGCAGTCGCTGCAGTTTGTGGCCTAAATTAGCAGTTTGCCGGGCCGGGGTCGGGAGGCTGAGTTAGTGAGGAGTGTCTTCCCCCTTGCTCAATTAACCTCCCATCTGGAGTAGGAGAGAGAGAGGAGAGAGAGGGGGAATTAGCGGAGGGATGATCCTGCCTTAATGTTTTATGCATCCCAAATTGCACCCTATTCACTATACTGTATATTACACTACTTTTAAAACAGGGCACTGGTCAAAAGTAGTGCACTATGAAGGGAATACGGTGCCATTTGGGGGACAGACGCTTCCTCCTGAGCAACACTGACATTTCCCCACAGGAGGCTGCAGTAGAAGATCAATCGCCCTGAGGAAGGGGTCGGGCATGGTGGGAGGAGTCAGGAAGGGTGAGGAAAGCATTGGAGGGAGGAGAGAGGTGGGAGGACAGTCAGGAAGGGTGAGGAAAGCGTTGGAGAGAGAAGAGAGGTGGGAGGACAGTCAGGAAGGGTGAGGAAAGCGTTGGAGAGAGGGGAGAAGTGGGAGGACAGTCAGGAAGGGTGAGGAAAGGCTTGGAGGGAGGAGAGAGGTGACAGGATAGTCAGGAAGGGTGAGGAAAGCGTTGGAGAGAGGGGAGAGGTGGGAGGACAGTCAGGAAGGGTGAGAAAAGGCTTGGAGGGAGGAGAGAGGTGGCAGGACAGTCAGGAAGGGTGGGGAAAGCGTTGGAGAGAGGGTAGAGGTGGGAGGACAGTCAGGAAGGGTGAGGAAAGGGTCAGAGGGAATTGAGGGGTAGGAGGGGTATCAGAAGGGGGGTGGGGAGGGCCAGGATCTGACTGCAGGCCACAGTGGGAAGAGTGTGACAGATGGGTTGACTTCCTCCCCTGATCCCCAGATGCCCCGGAGAGCCTCCTGATTCCTCTCTTGGAGCTGTGCCCAACACGACCCCGGCTGCTGCCTCTTCATGCTCTGCTCCAACTGTAAACCACCATTAAAGGCCAACTTATTCATTCACCTGGTTGGCTATAAAGCTGGCTCTGTCGCGACTATCTGAAAGCCCAAAATCTAACAAGTACAGTGTACACCGGCATTAGGTCTACATACAGTGTACACAGGCATAAGGTCTACATACAGTGTACACAGGCATTAGGTCTACATACAGTGTACACAGGCATAAGGTCTACATACAGTGTACACCGGCATAAGGTCTACATACAGTGTACACCGGCATTAGGTCTACATGCAGTGTACACAGGCATTAGGTCTACATACAGTGTACACAGGCATAAGGTCTACATACAGTGTACACCGGCATAAGGTCTACATACAGTGTACACCGGCATTAGGTCTACATACAGTGTACACAGGCATTAGGTCTACATACAGTGTACACAGGCATTAGGTCTACATACAGTGTACACAGGCATTAGGTCTACATACAGTGTACACAGGCATTAGGTCTACATACAGTGTACACAGGCATTAGGTCTACATACAGTGTACACAGGCATTAGGTCTACATACAGTGTACACAGGCATTAGGTCTACATACAGTGTACACAGGCATTAGGTCTACATACAGTGTACACAGGCATTAGGTCTACATACAGTGTACACAGGCATTAGGTCTACATACAGTGTACACAGGCATTAGGTCTACATACAGTGTACACAGGCATTAGGTCTACATACAGTGTACAAAGGCATTAGGTCTACATACAGTGTACACAGGCATTAGCTCTACATACAGTGTACACAGGCATTAGGTCCTACATACAGTGTAGATAAGACATTAGGTCTACATACAGTGCAGATAGACATTAGGTATACATACAGTGTAGATAAGACATTAGGTCTACATACAGTGTACATAGACATTATGTCCTACATACAGCATACATAGACATTAGTCCTACATACAGCGTACATAGACATTAGGTCCTACATACACCGTACATAGACATTAGTCCTACATACAGCGTACATAGACATTAGGTCTACATACAGTGTACACAGGCATTAGGTCCTACATACAGTGTAGATAAGACAGTAGGTCTACATACAGTGTACATAGACATTAGCTCTACATACAGTGTACACAGGCATTAGGTCTACATACAGTGTAGATAAGACATTAGGTCCTACATACAGTGTACACAGGCATTAGGTCTACATACAGTGTACACAGACATTAGGTCTACATACAGTGTACACAGACATTAGGTCTACATACAGTGTACACAGGCATTAGGTCCTACATACAGTGTACACAGGCATTAGGTCTACATACAGTGTACACAGACATTAGGTCTACATACAGTGTACACAGGCATTAGGTCTACATACAGTGTACACAGACATTAGGTCTACATACAGTGTACATAGGCATTAGGTCTACATACAGTGTAGATAGACATTAGTCCAACATACAGTGTTCCCAGGCATTAGGTCTACATACAGTGTACACAGGCATTAGGTCTACATACAGTGTACACAGGCATTAGGTCTACATACAGTGTAGATAAGACATTAGGTCTACATACAGTGTAGATAAGGCATTGGGTCTACATACAGTGTACATAGACATTAGGTCCTACATACAGCGTACATAGACATTCACACGGACCCACACACAGACAGCAGACATATGAGGATCATAGAGGACCACTCAACTTGGACTGGCACATTCAAATGCAAGTCACATTAGGAGGAATAGAAATATATAGGTATGAACTGCTGTAGAGGGAAGGGGTCATACTCGTCACAGTTCTGCAGTGAAGAGAGAACCGTCTTTCTTGAGTGACACATCAAAGCAAGGGAGGCTTTCTCCCTTTTTTTCCGGGAGACAGATGGTTGCGAGTGGCACAATGAGGATGGTTGACATTGACGAGGGAAAGTGTTGCCTCTGCCAAGTCCACACGTCACCTCAGTATGCAGCCTTGTGTCAGCCATCCATCCATCGCTCTGTCTGGCCCATACAGCTTTTCAATACCACCACTAAATGGAGATTCATTACCAACCACACTGAGACAAGTGAGTGATGTGGTGGGTCATTCACGAGGGCTATCTGATCAAAGGACTGAGTGTGTAAGCCACACTGGACCATAACTGAGATGGTAACACATCACATTAAGAAGTGTCTGTAAATGGTTTATAAGTAGGTTATAAACAGTTAATATGTAGTTTATAAAATCACTTATAAACAGTTCAAACTTTGTTAGAAATTGTGAAATTGTCGTTTTGGTACAACTTTAAACCATACCTAAATGTAAAGTGTTATTTAAAGAGTACCTTACTGTAAAGTGTTATTTAAAGCGTACCTTACTGTAAAGTGTTATTTAAAGCGTACCTTACTGTAAAGTGTTATTTAAAGCGTACCTTACTGTAAAGTGATATTTAAAGCGTGCCTTACTGTAAAGTGATATTTAAAGAGTACCTTACTGTAAAGTGTTATTTAAAGCAGACCTTACTGTAAAGTGATATTTAAAGCAGACCTTACTGTAAAGTGATATTTAAAGCGTACCTTACTGTGAAGGGATATTTAAAGCGTACCTTACTGTAAAGTGACATTTAAAGCGTACCTTACTGTGAAGTGATATTTAAAGCGTACCTTACTGTGAAGTGTGACCAGTCAGACAATACTTACGGTTGTTCCCCAGCTCCTCAAACAGATACTGCATCTTCTCCCACTGGGTACCATTCTGATTAGGTGGGGCTTCAAGAGGAATGAAGGCCCTGCAAAAAATACTATTCATTAAAACCATTGCCTTTATTAGAAGTAAAATATGATATAGCCTGGTCCCAGATCTGATTGAAGTTTGCTATACAGCACAAACAGATCTGGGACCAGGCAAGTTAAAATAAGCCCAACTGTGAAATGCAGGTTAGAACATGTGATAGCCTACTTTGTAAAGTAAATGTCTTAGAGAAGCCATGACGTTGGGTATCTCCAGTGCATTTCTTAATGGAAACACAATGTTTTGATTACGTCCCTTGATAATAATTGCTTCTATCAACAGCCGTCAGCATCATCAGTAGTGCACAAGAACTTTTAGTTTCCCAAACACTATTTACATAAAGTTGTCTCTGCTAGACAGGTTTATTTACCTAGCATTGAAGGGAATGTATTCAGGGAACTCTCTTCACTGTCAGAACGTCAGACAATACCCCCCAGTCTGAGCCGAGAGACTAGCTAACACCTGCCACTGAAACCAACAGGATGGAGGGAAATATTGAAATATTAATGTTTGTTGTATTGAAAGCCTTCTTCAGGGTTAATGACAAAGATCATTTACTGTAGCATTTCTTTTGGACCCGCAATTAAATGGATCCAAGGTGTGCATTTTGTTGGACTAACATAGACATTACCAAACACTGACTAGAGATGGAACGTATTCCTGGGAAGGGCTGTAACTGTTATTTATTAAGCTGAGTAGGGCAGACCATTTCATTTCCCCAGGAAAACAACTGCATTAATCCAACTACACATTGGTAGAGGGTTTAGTAGTGGAAACAGCATCAATGACTATTGGTAGAGGGTTTAGTAGCGGCAACATTATCAATGACTATTGGTAGAGGGTTTAGTAGTGGCAACAGCATCAATGACTATTGGTAGAGGGTTTAGTAGTGGCAACAGCATCAATGACTATTGGTAGAGGGTTTAGTAGCGGCAACAGCATCAATGACTATTGGTAGAGGGTTTAGTAGCGGCAACAGCATCAATGACTATTGGTAGAGGGTTTAGTAGCGGCAACAGCATCAATGACTATTGGTAGAGGGTTTAGTAGTGGCAACAGCATCAATGACTATTGGTAGAGGGTTTAGTAGTGGCAACAGCATCAATGACTATTGGTAGAGGGTTTAGTAGTGACAACAGCATCAATGACTATTGGTAGAGGGTTTAGTAGTGGCAACAGCATCAATGACTATTGGTAGAGGGTTTAGTAGTGGCAACAGCATCAATGACTATTGGTAGAGGGTTTAGTAGCGGCAACAGCATCAATGACTATTGGTAGAGGGTTTAGTAGTGGCAACAGCATCAATGACTATTGGTAGAGGGTTTAGTAGCGGCAACAGCATCAATGACTATTGGTAGAGGGTTTAGTAGTGGCAACAGCATCAATGACTATTGGTAGAGGGTTTAGTAGTGGCAACAGCATCAATGACTATTGGTAGAGGGTTTAGTAGTGGCAACAGCATCAATGACTATTGGTAGAGGGTTTAGTAGTGGCAACAGCATCAATGACTATTGGTAGAGGGTTTAGTAGTGGCAACAGCATCAATGACTATTGGTAGAGGGTTTAGTAGTGGCAACAACATCAATGACTATTGGTAGAGGGTTTAGTAGTGGCAACAGCATCAATGACTATTGGTAGAGGGTTTAATAGCGGCAACAGCATCAATGACTATAGGTAGAGGGTTTAGTAGCGGCAACAGCATCAATGACTATTCGTAGAGGGTTTAGTAGCGGCAACAGCATCAATGACTATTCGTAGAGGGTTTAGTAGCGGCAACAGCATCAATGACTATTGGTAGAGGGTTTAGTAGCGGCAACAGCATCAATGACTATTGGTAGCGGGTTTAGTAGCGGCAACAGCATCAATGACTATTGGTAGAGGGTTTAGTAGCGGCAACAGCATCAATGACTATTGGTAGAGGGTTTAGTAGCGGCAACAGCATCAATGACTATTGGTAGAGGGTTTAGTAGCGGCAACAGCATCAATGACTATTGGTAGAGGGTTTAGTAGCGGCAACAGCATCAATGACTATTGGTAGAGGGTTTAGTAGCGGCAACAGCATCAATGACTATTGGTAGAGGGTTTAGTAGCGGCAACAGCATCAATGACTATTGGTAGAGGGTTTAGTAGTGGCAACAGCATCAATGACTATTGGTAGAGGGTTTAGTAGTGGCAACAGCATCAATGACTATTGGTAGAGGGTTTAGTAGTGGCAACAGCATCAATGACTATTGGTAGAGGGTTTAGTAGTGGCAACAGCATCAATGACTATTGGTAGAGGGTTTAGTAGTGGCAACAGCATCAATGACTATTGGTAGAGGGTTTAGTAGTGGCAACAACATCAATGACTATTGGTAGAGGGTTTAGTAGTGGCAACAGCATCAATGACTATTGGTAGAGGGTTTAATAGCGGCAACAGCATCAATGACTATAGGTAGAGGGTTTAGTAGCGGCAACAGCATCAATGACTATTCGTAGAGGGTTTAGTAGCGGCAACAGCATCAATGACTATTCGTAGAGGGTTTAGTAGCGGCAACAGCATCAATGACTATTGGTAGAGGGTTTAGTAGCGGCAACAGCATCAATGACTATTGGTAGAGGGTTTAGTAGTGGCAACAGCATCAATGACTATTGGTAGAGGGTTTAGTAGTGGCAACAGCATCAATGACTATTGGCAGAGGGTTTAGTAGTGGCAACAGCATCAATGACTATTGGTAGAGGGTTTAGTAGTGACAACAGCATCAATGACTATTGGTAGAGGGTTTAGTAGTGGCAACAGCATCAATGACTATTGGTAGAGGGTTTAGTAGTGGCAACAGCATCAATGACTATTGGTAGAGGGTTTAGTAGTGGCAACAGCATCAACGACTATTGGTAGAGGGTTTAGTAGTGGCAACAGCATCAATGACTATTGGTAGAGGGTTTAGTAGTGGCAACAACATCAATGACTATTGGTAGAGGGTTTAGTAGTGGCAACAGCATCAATGACTATTGGTAGAGGGTTTAGTAGCGGCAACAGCATCAATGACTATTGGTAGATGGTTTAGTAGCGGCAACAGCATCAATGACTATTGGTAGAGGGTTTAGTAGCGGCAGCAGCATCAATGACTATTCGTAGAGGGTTTAGTAGCGGCAACAGCATCAATGACTATTCGTAGAGGGTTTAGTAGCGGCAACAACATCAATGACTATTGGTAGAGGGTTTAGTAGCGGCAACAACATCAATGACTATTGGTAGAGGGTTTAGTAGCGGCAACAGCATCAATGACTATTGGTAGAGGGTTTAGTAGCGGCAACAGCATCAATGACTATTGGTAGAGGGTTTAGTAGCGGCAACAGCATCAATGACTATTGGTAGAGGGTTTAGTAGCGGCAACAACATCAATGACTATTGGTAGAGGGTTTAGTAGCGGCAACAACATCAATGACTATTGGTAGAGGGTTTAGTAGCGGCAACAGCATCAATGACTATTGGTAGAGGGTTTAGTAGCGGCAACAGCATCAATGACTATTGGTAGAGGGTTTAGTAGCGGCAACAACATCAATGACTATTGGTAGAGGGTTTAGTAGAAAGCAACAGCAACAATGACTATTGGTAGAGGGTTTAGTAGCGGCAACAGCATCAATGACTATTGGTAGAGGGTTTAGTAGCGGCAACAACATCAATGACTATTGGTAGAGGGTTTAGTAGTGGCAACATCATCAATGACTATTGGTAGAGGGTTTAGTAGTGGCAACAGCATCAATGACTATTGGTAGAGGGTTTAGTAGCGGCAACAGCATCAATGACTAGTGGTAGAGGGTTTAGTAGCAGCAACTTCTTGAAATAAATGCAATGCAATAATTTGAAGTGAGAGTAGGTTGTATCTTTGACAATGCTTTTCACACTACCCAAATCTAATCAATAGATAACAGAATGATTCATTTCTTTCTTTGTCTATTTGTCTGTTTGTTTGTGTACAAACCAAAACAAGGCCTTGAACTCATTGTTTTTTTTGCAGTCTATTGTTGAGACCTTTATCTTCTCCGCCGCAGCCTGTCCTACCCATCGAATTACTTTTATAATTAACAGGCAATTCATCTAATTATGATGTTTAAACTATGACCCAAATGGCACCCCATTCCCTTTAGAGTGCACTTCTTTTTCCCATGGCCCATAGGGCTCTGGTCAAAAGTAGTGCACTAATTAGGGAATAGGTGCTATTTAGGATCCCTGACTTTGGGATCTATGTTCTGCTGGCGTTAACACATTGCTAGTGTCAAACCACATTCGGTGGCAATTTTGACAAGTTAAAGCCAGAGCTGTGCTATTTTCAAACTATTGTGCAAGGATTGATAATTGACCTGTTTAATATCAGCACACTTGCGGTCAGATGGGAGGGGTGGAAATATTTGAAGTGTGCCCTTAAAAACATGATCCCGAGTGCTAATTTCAGGGAGCACTGATATTTAAGACCAACCAAAAGCTAGTTTTGATTTGATAGGATCCCTATTAGCCGACACCAATGGCAACAGCTAGTCTTACTGGGGTCCTACACATAACGAAAAATACATTACAGACAAAATACTTTACAATTTACATACATTTATAAACATGTAGTGTCTGTGTGTGTACATCTATTAGTTCCACATACATGTCAGTACATACACACCACAAGTAGGTCACATGGGGGAGAGGCGTTGTGCCGTGAGGTGTTACTTTATTTGTTTTTTGAAACAAGGTTTGCTGTTCACTTGCGCTATATAAGATGGAAGGGAGTTCCATTCACTCTAATGGCTCTGTAAAATACTTTACGTTTTCTTGAACTTTTTATGGACCTGGGGACTGTGAAAAGACCCCTGGTGGCATGTCTGGTGGGGTAAGTGTGTGTCAGAGCTGTGTGTAAGTTGGCTATGCAAACATTATGGAACTTCCAACACATTGGTTCTTATAAAAACAAGAAGTCAGTCGATTGTTATAAAAACTAGAAGTCAGTCTCTCCTCAAGTCTTAGCCAAGCGAGACTGACATGCATAGTATTAATATCAGCACGCTGATTACAATGACGAGCAAGACGTGCCACTTTGTTCTGGGCCAGCTTCAGCTTAACTAGGGATTTCTTTGCAGCACTCGACCACATGACTGGACAATAATCAAGGTAAGATAAAACAAGAGCCTGCAGGACTTGCTTTTTGGTGTCAAAAAAGCAGAGCATTTCTTTATTTTTCTACCCAAGTTATAGACTGTTTTCTCTGCTACCACACAGCAAGCGGTACTGGAGCCCAAAGTCTAGGACAAAAAGTCTCCTCAACATCTTCTACTGCTGAACAATTAATAAAATCGCCATTGGACAATTTACATTGACCCCCACCTCCCTCCCTTTTTGTACACTGCTGCTACTCGCTGTTTATTATCTATGCATAGTCACTTCACCCCCACCTACATGTACAAATTACCTCAACGAACCTGTACCCCCGCACACTGACTCGGTACCGGTGCCCCCTGTATATAGCCTCGTTATTGTTATTCTTATTGTGTTACTTTTTATTAGTACTTTTTATTTTTGTCTACTTGGTAAATATTTTCTTAACTCTTCTTGACCAACTGCACTGTTGGTTAAGGGCTTGTAAGTAAGCACTTCATGGTAAAGTCTACACTTGTTGTATTCGGCGCATGTGACAAAGTTTGATTTGAAACACATGCTTTGTTTAATGCCAGTGGCAGGTCATTTTTGTTTATCCTGGCGATTTTATGACATCATTATATTTTACATGTATTTATTGTTGTTGTTGTAAAAAAAAAAGATTGGCTTTAATTAAATTAAACAAGCAAACTTATTAGAATGATTCACCATCCTGGTTTTAGCGGTAACGCCGTTGGTTATGGCATGAATTTTGACAGCGGAAACACAGACTATCTAGCCAAGATGCACATTGCCCATATGAACATGGAACAGCACTAATGTGGAACAACAGTCATGTGTAGATTAGCCTAATGTGGAACAACAGTCATGTGTAGATTAGCCTAATGTGGAACAACAGTCATGTGTAGATTAGCCTAATGTGGAACAACAGTCATGTGTAGATTAGCCTAATGTGGAACAACAGTCATGTGTAGATTAGCCTAATGTGGAACAACAGTCATGTGTAGATTAGCCTAATGTGGAACAACAGTCATGTGTAGATTAGCCTAATGTGGAACAACAGTCATGTGTAGATTAGCCTAATGTGGAACAACAGTCATGTGTAGATTAGCCTAATGTGGAACAACAGTAATGTGTAACAGTAATGGAATGACTTGGTTTCCTCTATCGTAATCGCTCCTCTTTTACCTCAGCTGCCAAACTAACCCTGATTCAGATGACCATCCTACCCATGCTAGATTACGGAGACATCATTTATATGTCAGCAGGTAAGGGCGCTCTTGAGCGGCTAGATGTTCTTTACCATTCAGCCATAAGATTTACCACCAATGCTCCTTATAGGACACATCACTGCACTCTATACTCCTCTGTAAACTGATCATCTCTGTATACCCGTCGCAAGACCCACTGGTTGATGCTTATTTATAAAACCCTCTTAGGCCTCACTCCCCCCTATCTGAGATATCTACTGCAGCCCTCATCCTCCACATACAGTACAACACCTATTCTGCCAGTCACATTCTGTTAAAGTTCCCCAAAGCACACACATCCCTGGATCGCTCCTCTTTTCAGTTCGCTGCAGCTAGCGACTCGAACGAGCTGCAACAAACACTCAAACTGGACAGTTTTATCTCCATCTCTTAATTCAAAGACTCAATCATGGACACTCTTACTGACACTTGTGGCTGATTCGCGTGATGCATTGTTGTCTCTACCTTCTTGCCTGTGTGCTGTTATCTGTGTCCAATAATGTTTGTACCATGTTTTGTGCTGCTACCATGTTGTGCTGCTGCCATGTTTTTGTCATGTTGTGTTGCTACCATGCTGTATTGTCATGTGTTGCTGTCATGCTTTGTTGTTGTCTTAGGTCTCTCTTTATGTAGTGTCTCTCGTCTTGATGTGCCTTTTGGTAGGCCGTCATTGTAAATAAAAATTAGTTGGAGGCTGACGTGAAATGCCTGGCTGCGGATTTGAAAAAGGTTTAGAGGGATTCTCTCACCTCAATAACCTGAGACTGGTATCGATCCCAGAGTCAGCGGAAATGCCTCGCGCCACGGATAATTATGTTTAGTTATAACATACTAGTCTTGTATAGTCGGGGAGTTGGCGAACCCATTCAGGATTATTTGATGTGATCTAATGTTTTGATCATCTAGTGTGCTTGCCTTACAAGCATTCAGTCATTTTAATTTCATTGTATTAAGGTTTTACTTAACTCCTGTGTTTCTAGGATGTCTCGTTCACCTATTCAGTTTGTTTACATAGTATCTCAGTGACTTAAAATATTTTTGGTTATTTGTTTACTGCATCCGTTTGTACCGACCAAGTAAACAATAAATGTTCCGAAGCTACACGTTTTTGGGGGTCTTCACTTCAATTTTAAAGGTTTTGAACGTCCTTTATGCCCAGCAAACGTTCAACATTGCGCACACGTAATTTTTTGGTCTTGGCTGTAAGTTGTCTTAGCGTCAAACTAGACAATTATTATAATTTTTTGATTGCTTTACTACGATTTGCTTACTTCAAATTAGGTTTTTGGCTGAGAGCCTTTATACATTTTATTTATTTTCTCTCTCAATGCCTGTTATAAGACTGGGAATATAATTATACACATCTACAAGTGGTGCTTTTGTAATTTTGTTTGCACAAGGGATTCACTTTTATTTTTCTCTCTTTTTGCTGCTTGATCCACTAACACAAAACGCGACTTTAAAGAGCGGGACTGTGGGTTTAGGTTTAACACCGCACTCTCACAGGCATACTGTGTGAAGAGAACATGTTCTATTTAGGCTTGTACCTTGTTTGGGGAAGTACTGTCTGGGATGGGGGGAGGTGGTTGAAGTGAGGAAGGAGGTTCAATTGTTCAGTTCTAATGTTGTCATTCATTCTTTTTCCAAATATCTTGCACCGTACATTATTACTCTGAGACAAGTTATTCTGGGGTTTTTGGGTACTCATTGCTTTTCCACTCTATGCTCTAATGACAGGGTTGTATAACGGGAGTGCTCAGGGTGGCCGAAATAATATGATCAAGTGCATTTCGTGGAACATCAAAGGGGTTAACAACCCTGTGAAGCGTAAGAGGGTGCTGACACACTTAAAGGGTTTGAATGCAAATGTTGCATTTCTACAAGAGACTCACTTGAGGACTGGTGAGCATTTAGGATGCGTAGGGACTGGGTTGGTCAAGTGTTCCACTCTAACTTTCATAGTAAATCAAGAGGTGCTGCCATTTTGGTTGATAAATCTACTCCCTTTGTAGCTTCTGAGGTTATTGCTGATCCTAAGGGATGATACGTCATAGTAACCGGTAAACTGTTTTCTACCCCTCTTGTGATGGCTAGTGTTTATGCTCCCAATTGGGATGACACAAGTTAAATGTATTCCTTTTTATCTGCTACACCCAATTTAGATTCTCATTTGTTGATTTTAGGGGGGGGGGGGGGGGGATTTCAACTGTACAATGTCCCCAGTTCTTGACAAGTCCTCACGAAGAACTACAGGCCCATCTAAATGTGCCCTACTTATTCAATCTTTCCTTCAGAAATATGCTGTGTGAGAGGCCTGGCGTTTCCTACACCGTACAGATAGACAGTATTCCTTTTATTCTCATGTTCATCAAACATACTCCCGCATTGATTACTTATTTTTGGACAAGAAACTTCTGCCTAACCTTCGACGGTGTGCTTACAAGAGTATTGTTATTTCTGACCATTCACCATTAGTGCTTGAACTAGTTTACCCAGCGACCTCCTATGCGTTTTCAATGGCGTCTTAACCCCATTTTACTCTCAGATAAGGAGTTTGTCAATTTCATTTCTTCTGAAATCACCTTATTCCTAGAAACTAATTCAATGCCAGGTATGTCCTGCTCTACCATATGGGAGTCTCTCAAAGCATACCTACGTGGCCAAATTATTGCTTATACAGCCAACCAAAACAAAGTTCGCTCTCAGCGACTCCGGGACCTGAGCGAATCCATAGCCACATTGGATGAGAAGTATGCTACGGATCCTTCCTCTGATCTACATAAAGAGCGCCAACTACTCCAATCTGAATTTGATGAGCTTTCTACCAGGCAAGCCGAACAGTTACTCTTGCGAGCTTGATACAGAGTGTATGAACAAGGCGACGAGGCCAGTAAACTCCTTGCACATCAGATCTGTAAATCTGAGGCCTCACGTTTAATCCCACAAATAAGGACCCTGTCTGGTGCCACCACAGTTATACATAAAGAGATCAAGGATCAATTCAAACAATTTTACTCTGCGCTGTACACCTCTGAATCTCCTCAAGAGCCTTTGCTGATTGATTCATTCTTTAATGGCTTGAATATGCCTTCAATTGATACAGACTCCCATGACTGTCTAGAAGAAGAATTTACACCTGAGGAGATTGTAACAGCAGTTTCCGCAATGAAAAGTGGTAAATCATCGGGTCCGGACGGTTTTCCAACCGAATTTTACAGGATGTTTTCTGGTCTGCTTTGCCCATTCTTGTCTCGATTATTTCAGAGTGCCTTAATACCTCAAAGCTACCGCGCCTAGTCTTTATCAGGCTTCAATTTCATTTATATTAAAGAAAAACAAAGATCCCCTGGAATGTGGATCCTATCGCCCAATCTCGCTTTTAAACTGTGATTACAAAATCCTAGCCAAGATTTTAGCCATCCGTATGGAAGGCACGCTGCACCAAGTAATACACTCTGACCAGACTGGCTTTGTGAGAAATAGGTATTTGTTTTTCAATATTAGACGCCTTATGAATATACTGTACTCCCCAGCGTCGGGGGAACCGGAGGTGGTGGTCTCACTTGATGCGGAAAAAGCTTTTGACCGCGTTGAGTTGGACTACCTAACAGCTGCCCTTTATAGATTTGGCTTTGGCCCCAAATTCATTGCGTGGATAAAGAGTATTTATTTTTCCCCCCATGGCTTCAGTATGGACTAACAACTTGTCCTCTGACTATTTTCCCTTGCACTGCCGATCCAGACAGAGTTGTCCACTCTCCCCTTTGTTGTTTGCTTTGGCAATCGAGCCTCTCGCCATTGCACTATGCTCTAGTGATGCCATTCAAGGTATAATCAGGACGGGCTTACAGCAGAAAGTCTCGCTATATGCTGACAACCTCCTTTTGTTTATCTCCAACCCTGATACCTCATTGCCACGTGCCTTATCTGGTCTTAAAAAGTTTGGATAAATCCCAGGGTACAAGCTGAATCTAGGCAAGAGTGAGCTTTTCCCTGTAAATAAGGCTGCTTTAAAGTGCTCTTTTACAAGTTTTCAGTTTAGGATTGTCCGGGATCAATTCACCTACTTGGGAGTTAAAGTGACAAGGAAATATTCAAATTTGTTTCAGGAAAACTTTGTTGCTCTAGCAGACAGTTTGAAACAATCTTTTATTTTTTGGAATTCGCTACCTCTTTCTCTTATTGGAAGGCTTAATGTCATTAAAATGAATGTGTTGCCCAAATGTTTATATTTATTTCAATGTTTACCCATTTTTATTCCAAAATCTTTTTTTAATTCACTGGATCAAGCATTCATGTATTTTATTTGGGATGGCAAGGTACCACAGATTGGTAGAAAACATTTACAGAAGCCTAAGCTCTACCAAATTTTCAGACATACTATTGGGCTGCAAATTTCAGCGCCCTTCTGTATTGGCTGCAGACTGATCCTACTGGCCCTAGACCACTCTGGGTCCAGATGGAGTCTGAATCGTGTAAACCTGCTGCACTTTCTTCTGTGTTGTGCTCGTCTCTTCCAGTGTCCCTAGGCAAAAGGTGTGTCAACCCAATTGTAAAGCAGTATCTTAAAATTTGGAATCAGTTCCGTTTAGCCTTTAGCCTCCGAGGCTTTTCTCTATCAGGCCCAATCAATCAGAACATTTTATTTCCTCCATCTTGAATGATGGGGCTTTTGCCATCTGGCACTCACTAGGCCTCTCCTCACAAGCCCAATTATTCTTTGATGATACATTTGCCTCTTTTGCTCAGCTACAGGAAAAGTTCAACCTCAACCAATCCCACTTTTTCTGCTATCTCCAGACTAGGAACTTTGTCAGAGCTAACACACCTGAATTTCCCCATAGGCCTGCGAATACAGCTATAGAGAGCATCTTTGAGCTGAACAAGCTTCCTAGGGGCGCAATTTCAGATGTATATGCAATCATTGACTTACAGAACCCTTCTTTGGTGCCTTTAAAGACTCGATGGGAAAAGGATTTGGGGGAGGAAGTTGGGGAAGACACATGGGAATCTGTGCTGCACAGGGTGCATTCGTCCTCTTTTAGCACTAGACACAGCCTCATTCAATTCAAGGTGGTTCACCGTATCCACTGGTCCCGGGGCCAAACTTGGAAGAATATTCTCTGATTTTGATATTACCTGTTTCAGAAGTTAAACGGACCCAACCACACTGTTGCATATGTTTTGGGGCTGTCATAAACTGTCAGGTTTCTGGGAATTAATATTTAAATGTTTCTCTGATATATATGACACTGTCATAGATCCGTCTCCCCTTACAGCCCTTTTTGGAGTACTGCCCATAGGTACCCCCCTGTCAAGAATCCAGTTGGACACTGTTGCTTATACAACTATTTTAGCTAGACAGCTAATACTACAGAACTGGAAGATGGCAGCTCCCCCCATCTTATAAATATTGGGTGAGAGATGTGTTGTGCTCTCTGAAACTAGAAAAATGTTAATTCAATACACGTGGGAACCCCAAACTGTTTAATGAGGCTTGGGCTCCATTCCGGTCTTACTTTAAACAGTCCATCCTCTGATGGCATTCATATTAAAACAAAAATAAGTCTGTATTTGACCCCCCTGTGACTTAGGGGTTGGATGAGCATTTCTTTGTGGGGGTTTTTTGAGGGGGGGGGGGGACATTAAGGTTGATGATGTGCTTATTGATTGTGACCTGCGGATGCCTTGTTCATCTTGCCCGGTCGGTCAGAGACTAAAATGTGAGCTTGTATTGCCCTTTTTTTTCTTTTTTTTTTTTTACATTTTGTTCACGGTTACATAAAAAATACAAACATTTATTTTAAAGCATTGTAAACTATATTTTGGGTCCAGTGGATGGTCGGTCTGTGGCCATGACTGTGTGTGAGTGGTTGCATTTCTCCACCCCTATCCCTTGACTGTTTACAGGAAAAATGGGGAGGTGTTTGCTCTGTCCCTGTACTACAGATTGCCCTTTAACCTTTGTAGCCTTCTGCCCGGTGTGTTTAACTTGTCTAAAGTACGGTATCTTTAAAGCTAATTATTTAAAAAATAATAATAATCTAGTTGAGTACATTATTTCAATTGTTTTGTGTTGTCTTGTGTGTAAAACTGAATAAATAGAGCTTTCAAAAAATAAAGGTAAAATAAAAATATATATAAAATATGTATGTTATCTATGTATTGTAGGTAGGCCTACATTATGTTAGCCATGCAGCTCCTATTTAAGACGTGTGTATAACCCCCTCCATGTGTCCATGCCATCATGAAGAGCATCATGAAAGGAGAGAAGAACTTCTGGGAATACCGGTGAACCTCATATACACAAGTTATTTGTCTGTAACAATTGCTTGTTTTCCGTTTGATATGTTGAAAACCCAAGCCCTCCGTAGGCTACCCTAACCCTAGGCCTACTATAATGACGGCTAATTTTAAACATGTTAGGCTAAACCAAGGCTGAAAATATTGGCAATACTTTACTTGAAGCCTGCAAGTATAATGCTTTTTACCTTGTTATAAGCACGTATGAGCTTTTATAATGTCTAATAATAAAGTGTATAATATGTTGTCTCTACGGATCAACATTTCGACTAAGAAACAACATGCTGAATGTAGACCACCCTATTAAAGAACAACCACCTCAAAAGCCCAAGTTTAAAGAATCAGCAGCAGTTGAAAGTTCAATAGTCATTTTAAGAGTTGTGAGTCATGCCTAGCCCTCTAGCCCAGTCACGACAGGCTGCAAACAAAAGACTGTGTTCAAGCAGCAAAGCCCTTGAATGAACAGTCACCCAAACAGTGGCCTGATGTCTCCCTGTACCACAGGGTATCACACAGAGAGGAGAGGAGATGAGTGGAGTGGAAAGGAAAGCAAAGGAGAGGCAGAGCAGGATAAAAGCCATCATGTCGCCTCGCATCAAGAGACCTGAACAACAATCCCCCGGTACAAAGAGGTACAAAGGGCTGACGGTTCAAAAAGGTAAAATAGACACCAAATTGCTTCTGTCTAAAGAATCCCAAAGAGTCCAAACTTTTCAACTTGAAATGGACCATGTGGGCTCGATCCTAGGCTGTGTCTCAAATGTCAACATGTTGTCTAAGGCCCATAGGGCTCTGGTCAAAAGTAGTGCACTATGTAGGGAATAGGGTACCATTTAGGATGACATGTTTCTATCCACCCACCGTCCAATCCAGGCAGCATCCTCTATAGGATCAGAGTGCCATTTAATGGTTGAACGAGCATTACATTACATGACCTGAACAGCAAGCATGTTACTGTGGTGGTGGATAGGAGAAATCCATTATGTTTATGCTGCACAAGCACAGTTCAACACAGAGTAAACTGGAGGTTAAATGGGACATGGTTTCCACCGTGTATCACTATAGATTTAAGCATCAAGTCATCTTCGAGACACTTAATCACGAAAGGGACAGTTCACAATGACTTTATCTGAGACTGAGTGATTAAATAAGTCTAGAGATGGGGCTGGGGATGGGAGCTGAGGATGGGGGATGGAAACTCAGATGTCCCTCCACATAAGGTTAAGCATATTGGGTCAGTAACTATAGCAGAGGGCATATTGGGTCAGTAACTATAGCAGAGGGCATCTTGGGACAGTAACTATAGCAGAGGGCATCTTGGGGCAGTAACTATAGCAGAGGGCATCTTAGGACAGTAACTATAGCAGAGGGCATCTTGGGGCAGTAACTATAGCAGAGGGCATATTGGGTCAGTAACTATAGCAGAGGACATCTTGGGACAGTAACTATAGCAGAGGGCATCTTGGGACAGTAACTATAGCAGAGGGCATATTGGGTCAGTAACTATAGCAGAGGGCATCTTGGGGCAGTAACTATAGCAGAGGACATCTTGGAACAGTAACTATAGCAGAGGGCATCTTGGGACAGTAACTATAGCAGAGGGCATCTTGGGGCAGTAACTACAGCAGAGGACATCTTGGGACAGTAACTATAGCAGAGGGCATCTTGGGACAGTAACTATAGCAGAGGGCATATTGGGTCAGTAACTATAGCAGAGGGCATCTTGGGACAGTAACTATAGCAGAGGGCATCTTGGGGCAGTAACTATAGCAGAGGGCATCTTGGAACAGTAACTACAGCAGAGGGCATCTTGGGTCAGTAACTATAGCAGAGGGCATCTTGGGTCAGTAACTATAGCAGAGGGCATCTTGGGACAGTAACTATAGCAGAGGGCATCTTGGAACAGTAACTATAGCAGAGGGCATCTTGGGACAGTAACTATAGCAGAGGGCATCTTGGGACAGTAACTATAGCAGAGGGCATCTTGGGACAGTAACTATAGCAGAGGACATCTTGGAACAGTAACTATAGCAGAGGGCATCTTGGGACAGTAACTATAGCAGAGGACATCTTGGGACAGTAACTATAGCAGAGGACATCTTGGGACAGTAACTATAGCAGAGGGCATCTTGGGACAGTAACTATAGCAGAGGGCATCTTGGGACAGTAACTATAGCAGAGGGCATCATGGGACAGTAACTAAAGCAGAGGGCATCTTGGGGCAGTAACTATAGCAGAGGGCATCTTGGAACAGTAACTATAGCAGAGGGCATCTTGGGTCAGTAACTATAGCAGAGGGCATCTTGGGACAGTAACTATAGCAGAGGGCATCTTGGGTCAGTAACTATAGCAGAGGGCATCTTGGGTCAGTAACTATAGCAGAGGGCATCTTGGGACAGTAACTATAGCAGAGGGCATCTTGGGTCAGTAACTATAGCAGAGGGCATCTTGGAACAGTAACTATAGCAGAGGGCATCTTGGAACAGTAACTATAGCAGAGGACATCTTGGAACAGTAACTATAGCAGAGGACATCTTGGAACAGTAACTATAGCAGAGGGCATCTTGGGGCAGTAACTATAGCAGAGGGCATATTGGGGCAGTAACTATAGCAGAGGGCATCTTGGGACAGTAACTATAGCAGAGGACATCTTGGAACAGTAACTATAGCAGAGGACATCTTGGAACAGTAACTATAGCAGAGGGCATCTTGGGGCAGTAACTATAGCAGAGGGCATATTGGGGCAGTAACTATAGCAGAGGGCATCTTGGGACAGTAACTATAGCAGAGGGCATCTTGGGTCAGTAACTATAGCAGAGGGCATCTTGGGTCAGTAACTATAGCAGAGGGCATCTTGGGACAGTAACTATAGCAGAGGGCATCTTGGGTCAGTAACTATAGCAGAGGGCATCTTGGAACAGTAACTATAGCAGAGGGCATCTTGGGTCAGTAACTATAGCAGAGGACATCTTGGGACAGTAACTATAGCAGAGGGCATCTTGGGACAGTAACTATAGCAGAGGGCATCTTGGAACAGTAACTATAGCAGAGGACATCTTGGAACAGTAACTATAGCAGAGGACATCTTGGAACAGTAACTATAGCAGAGGGCATCTTGGAACAGTAACTATAGCAGAGGGCATCTTGGAACAGTAACTATAGCAGAGGACATCTTGGAACAGTAACTATAGCAGAGGACATCTTGGAACAGTAACTATAGCAGAGGGCATCTTGGGGCAGTAACTATAGCAGAGGGCATCTTGGAACAGTAACTATAGCAGAGGGCATCTTGGAACAGTAACTATAGCAGAGGGCATCTTGGAACAGTAACTATAGCAGAGGGCATCTTGGAACAGTAACTATAGCAGAGGGCATCTTAGGACAGTAACTATAGCAGAGGGCATCTTGGGGCAGTAACTATAGCAGAGGGCATATTGGGTCAGTAACTATAGCAGAGGACATCTTGGGACAGTAACTATAGCAGAGGGCATATTGGGTCAGTAACTATAGCAGAGGGCATCTTGGGGCAGTAACTATAGCAGAGGGCATCTTGGGGCAGTAACTATAGCAGAGGACATCTTGGGTCAGTAACTATAGCAGAGGGCATCTTGGGACAGTAACTATAGCAGAGGGCATCTTGGGGCAGTAACTACAGCAGAGGACATCTTGGGACAGTAACTATAGCAGAGGGCATCTTGGGACAGTAACTATAGCAGAGGGCATATTGGGTCAGTAACTATAGCAGAGGGCATCTTGGGACAGTAACTATAGCAGAGGGCATCTTGGGGCAGTAACTATAGCAGAGGGCATCTTGGAACAGTAACTACAGCAGAGGGCATCTTGGGTCAGTAACTATAGCAGAGGGCATCTTGGGTCAGTAACTATAGCAGAGGGCATCTTGGGACAGTAACTATAGCAGAGGGCATCTTGGAACAGTAACTATAGCAGAGGGCATCTTGGGACAGTAACTATAGCAGAGGGCATCTTGGGACAGTAACTATAGCAGAGGGCATCTTGGGACAGTAACTATAGCAGAGGACATCTTGGAACAGTAACTATAGCAGAGGGCATCTTGGGACAGTAACTATAGCAGAGGACATCTTGGGACAGTAACTATAGCAGAGGACATCTTGGGACAGTAACTATAGCAGAGGGCATCTTGGGACAGTAACTATAGCAGAGGGCATCTTGGGACAGTAACTATAGCAGAGGGCATCATGGGACAGTAACTAAAGCAGAGGGCATCTTGGGGCAGTAACTATAGCAGAGGGCATCTTGGAACAGTAACTATAGCAGAGGGCATCTTGGGTCAGTAACTATAGCAGAGGGCATCTTGGGTCAGTAACTATAGCAGAGGGCATCTTGGGACAGTAACTATAGCAGAGGGCATCTTGGGTCAGTAACTATAGCAGAGGGCATCTTGGAACAGTAACTATAGCAGAGGGCATCTTGGGTCAGTAACTATAGCAGAGGACATCTTGGGACAGTAACTATAGCAGAGGGCATCTTGGGACAGTAACTATAGCAGAGGGCATCTTGGAACAGTAACTATAGCAGAGGACATCTTGGAACAGTAACTATAGCAGAGGACATCTTGGAACAGTAACTATAGCAGAGGGCATCTTGGAACAGTAACTATAGCAGAGGGCATCTTGGAACAGTAACTATAGCAGAGGACATCTTGGAACAGTAACTATAGCAGAGGACATCTTGGAACAGTAACTATAGCAGAGGGCATCTTGGGGCAGTAACTATAGCAGAGGGCATCTTGGAACAGTAACTATAGCAGAGGGCATCTTGGAACAGTAACTATAGCAGAGGGCATCTTGGAACAGTAACTATAGCAGAGGGCATCTTGGAACAGTAACTATAGCAGAGGACATCTTGGAACAGTAACTATAGCAGAGGGCATCTTGGGGCAGTAACTATAGCAGAGGGCATCTTGGGACAGTAACTATAGCAGAGGGCATCTTGGGGCAGTAACTATAGCAGAGGGCATCTTAGGACAGTAACTATAGCAGAGGGCATCTTGGGGCAGTAACTATAGCAGAGGGCATATTGGGTCAGTAACTATAGCAGAGGACATCTTGGGACAGTAACTATAGCAGAGGGCATCTTGGGACAGTAACTATAGCAGAGGGCATATTGGGTCAGTAACTATAGCAGAGGGCATCTTGGGGCAGTAACTATAGCAGAGGGCATCTTGGGGCAGTAACTATAGCAGAGGACATCTTGGGTCAGTAACTATAGCAGAGGGCATCTTGGGACAGTAACTATAGCAGAGGGCATCTTGGGGCAGTAACTACAGCAGAGGACATCTTGGGACAGTAACTATAGCAGAGGGCATCTTGGGACAGTAACTATAGCAGAGGGCATATTGGGTCAGTAACTATAGCAGAGGGCATCTTGGGACAGTAACTATAGCAGAGGGCATCTTGGGGCAGTAACTATAGCAGAGGGCATCTTGGAACAGTAACTACAGCAGAGGGCATCTTGGGTCAGTAACTATAGCAGAGGGCATCTTGGGTCAGTAACTATAGCAGAGGGCATCTTGGGACAGTAACTATAGCAGAGGGCATCTTGGAACAGTAACTATAGCAGAGGGCATCTTGGGACAGTAACTATAGCAGAGGGCATCTTGGGACAGTAACTATAGCAGAGGGCATCTTGGGACAGTAACTATAGCAGAGGACATCTTGGAACAGTAACTATAGCAGAGGGCATCTTGGGACAGTAACTATAGCAGAGGACATCTTGGGACAGTAACTATAGCAGAGGACATCTTGGGACAGTAACTATAGCAGAGGGCATCTTGGGACAGTAACTATAGCAGAGGGCATCTTGGGACAGTAACTATAGCAGAGGGCATCATGGGACAGTAACTAAAGCAGAGGGCATCTTGGGGCAGTAACTATAGCAGAGGGCATCTTGGAACAGTAACTATAGCAGAGGGCATCTTGGGTCAGTAACTATAGCAGAGGGCATCTTGGGACAGTAACTATAGCAGAGGGCATCTTGGGTCAGTAACTATAGCAGAGGGCATCTTGGGTCAGTAACTATAGCAGAGGGCATCTTGGGACAGTAACTATAGCAGAGGGCATCTTGGGTCAGTAACTATAGCAGAGGGCATCTTGGAACAGTAACTATAGCAGAGGGCATCTTGGAACAGTAACTATAGCAGAGGACATCTTGGAACAGTAACTATAGCAGAGGACATCTTGGAACAGTAACTATAGCAGAGGGCATCTTGGGGCAGTAACTATAGCAGAGGGCATATTGGGGCAGTAACTATAGCAGAGGGCATCTTGGGACAGTAACTATAGCAGAGGACATCTTGGAACAGTAACTATAGCAGAGGACATCTTGGAACAGTAACTATAGCAGAGGGCATCTTGGGGCAGTAACTATAGCAGAGGGCATATTGGGGCAGTAACTATAGCAGAGGGCATCTTGGGACAGTAACTATAGCAGAGGGCATCTTGGGTCAGTAACTATAGCAGAGGGCATCTTGGGTCAGTAACTATAGCAGAGGGCATCTTGGGACAGTAACTATAGCAGAGGGCATCTTGGGTCAGTAACTATAGCAGAGGGCATCTTGGAACAGTAACTATAGCAGAGGGCATCTTGGGTCAGTAACTATAGCAGAGGACATCTTGGGACAGTAACTATAGCAGAGGGCATCTTGGGACAGTAACTATAGCAGAGGGCATCTTGGAACAGTAACTATAGCAGAGGACATCTTGGAACAGTAACTATAGCAGAGGACATCTTGGAACAGTAACTATAGCAGAGGGCATCTTGGAACAGTAACTATAGCAGAGGGCATCTTGGAACAGTAACTATAGCAGAGGACATCTTGGAACAGTAACTATAGCAGAGGACATCTTGGAACAGTAACTATAGCAGAGGGCATCTTGGGGCAGTAACTATAGCAGAGGGCATCTTGGAACAGTAACTATAGCAGAGGGCATCTTGGAACAGTAACTATAGCAGAGGGCATCTTGGAACAGTAACTATAGCAGAGGGCATCTTGGAACAGTAACTATAGCAGAGGACATCTTGGAACAGTAACTATAGCAGAGGACATCTTGGAACAGTAACTATAGCAGAGGGCATCTTGGGGCAGTAACTATAGCAGAGGGCATATTGGGGCAGTAACTATAGCAGAGGGCATCTTGGGACAGTAACTAAAGCAGAGGGCATCTTGGAACAGTAACTATAGCAGAGGGCATCTTGGGGCAGTAACTATAGCAGAGGGCATATTGGGGCAGTAACTATAGCAGAGGGCATCTTGGGACAGTAACTATAGCAGAGGGCATCTTGGGTCAGTAACTATAGCAGAGGGCATCTTGGGTCAGTAACTATAGCAGAGGGCATCTTGGGTCAGTAACTATAGCAGAGGGCATCTTGGGACAGTAACTATAGCAGAGGGCATCTTGGGTCAGTAACTATAGCAGAGGGCATCTTGGGTCAGTAACTATAGCAGAGGGCATCTTGGGTCAGTAACTATAGCAGAGGACATCTTGGGACAGTAACTATAGCAGAGGGCATCTTGGGACAGTAACTATAGCAGAGGGCATCTTGGAACAGTAACTATAGCAGAGGACATCTTGGAACAGTAACTATAGCAGAGGACATCTTGGAACAGTAACTATAGCAGAGGGCATCTTGGAACAGTAACTATAGCAGAGGGCATCTTGGAACAGTAACTATAGCAGAGGACATCTTGGAACAGTAACTATAGCAGAGGACATCTTGGAACAGTAACTATAGCAGAGGGCATCTTGGGGCAGTAACTATAGCAGAGGGCATCTTGGAACAGTAACTATAGCAGAGGGCATCTTGGAACAGTAACTATAGCAGAGGGCATCTTGGAACAGTAACTATAGCAGAGGGCATCTTGGAACAGTAACTATAGCAGAGGACATCTTGGAACAGTAACTATAGCAGAGGACATCTTGGAACAGTAACTATAGCAGAGGGCATCTTGGGGCAGTAACTATAGCAGAGGGCATATTGGGGCAGTAACTATAGCAGAGGGCATCTTGGGACAGTAACTAAAGCAGAGGGCATCTTGGAACAGTAACTATAGCAGAGGGCATCTTGGAACAGTAACTATAGCAGAGGGCATCTTGGAACAGTAACTATAGCAGAGGGCATATTGGGGCAGTAACTATAGCAGAGGACATCTTGGAACAGTAACTATAGCAGAGGGCATCTTGGAACAGTAACTATAGCAGAGGACATCTTGGGTCAGTAACTATAGCAGAGGGCATCTTGGAACAGTAACTATAGCAGAGGGCATCTTGGGTCAGTAACTATAGCAGAGGGCATCTTGGGGCAGTAACTATAGCAGAGGGCATCTTGGGTCAGTAACTATAGCAGAGGGCATCTTGGAACAGTAACTATAGCAGAGGGCATCTTGGAACAGTAACTATAGCAGAGGACATCTTGGGTCAGTAACTATAGCAGAGGGCATCTTGGAACAGTAACTATAGCAGAGGGCATCTTGGGACAGTAACTATAGCAGAGGGCATCTTGGGACAGTAACTATAGCAGAGGGCATCTTGGAACAGTAACTACAGCAGAGGGCATCTTGGAACAGGAACTATAGCAGAGGGCATCTTGGAACAGTAACTATAGCAGAGGGCATCTTGGAACAGTAACTATAGCAGAGGGCATCTTGGAACAGTAACTATAGCAGAGGGCATCTTGGGTCAGTAACTATAGCAGAGGGCATCTTGGAACAGTAACTATAGCAGAGGGCATCTTGGAACAGTAACTATAGCAGAGGGCATCTTGGAACAGTAACTATAGCAGAGGGCATCTTGGAACAGTAACTATAGCAGAGGGCATCTTGGAACAGTAACTATAGCAGAGGGCATCTTGGGTCAGTAACTATAGCAGAGGGCATCTTGGAACAGTAACTATAGCAGAGGGCATCTTGGAACAGTAACTATAGCAGAGGGCATCTTGGAACAGTAACTATAGCAGAGGGCATCTTGGAACAGTAACTATAGCAGAGGGCATCTTGGAACAGTAACTATAGCAGAGGGCATCTTGGGTCAGTAACTATAGCAGAGGGCATATTGGAACAGTAACTATAGCAGAGGACATCTTGGAACAGTAACTATAGCAGAGGGCATCTTGGGACAGTAACTATAGCAGAGGGCATCTTGGGACAGTAACTATAGCAGAGGGCATCTTGGAACAGTAACTATAGCAGAGGGCATCTTGGAACAGTAACTATAGCAGAGGGCATCTTGGAACAGTAACTACAGCAGAGGGCATCTTGGAACAGTAACTATAGCAGAGGGCATCTTGGAACAGTAACTATAGCAGAGGGCATCTTGGGGCAGTAACTATAGCAGAGGGCATCTTGGGGCAGTAACTATAGCAGAGGACATCTTGGGACAGTAACTATAGCAGAGGGCATCTTGGGACAGTAACTATAGCAGAGGACATCTTGGAACAGTAACTATAGCAGAGGGCATCTTGGAACAGTAACTATAGCAGAGGGCATCTTGGAACAGTAACTACAGCAGAGGGCATCTTGGAACAGTAACTATAGCAGAGGGCATCTTGGAACAGTAACTATAGCAGAGGGCATCTTGGGGCAGTAACTATAGCAGAGGACATCTTGGGACAGTAACTATAGCAGAGGGCATCTTGGGACAGTAACTATAGCAGAGGACATCTTGGAACAGTAACTATAGCAGAGGGCATCTTGGAACAGTAACTATAGCAGAGGGCATCTTGGAACAGTAACTATAGCAGAGGGCATCTTGGGACAGTAACTATAGCAGAGGGCATCTTGGAACAGTAACTACAGCAGAGGGCATCTTGGGACAGTAACTATAGCAGAGGGCATCTTGGAACAGTAACTATAGCAGAGGGCATCTTGGGACAGTAACTATAGCAGAGGGCATCTTGGGACAGTAACTATAGCAGAGGACATCTTGGAACAGTAACTATAGCAGAGGGCATCTTGGGACAGTAACTATAGCAGAGGACATCTTGGGACAGTAACTATAGCAGAGGACATCTTGGGACAGTAACTATAGCAGAGGGCATCTTGGGACAGTAACTATAGCAGAGGGCATCTTGGGACAGTAACTATAGCAGAGGGCATCATGGGACAGTAACTAAAGCAGAGGGCATCTTGGGGCAGTAACTATAGCAGAGGGCATCTTGGAACAGTAACTATAGCAGAGGGCATCTTGGGTCAGTAACTATAGCAGAGGGCATCTTGGGACAGTAACTATAGCAGAGGGCATCTTGGGTCAGTAACTATAGCAGAGGGCATCTTGGGTCAGTAACTATAGCAGAGGGCATCTTGGGACAGTAACTATAGCAGAGGGCATCTTGGGTCAGTAACTATAGCAGAGGGCATCTTGGAACAGTAACTATAGCAGAGGGCATCTTGGAACAGTAACTATAGCAGAGGACATCTTGGAACAGTAACTATAGCAGAGGACATCTTGGAACAGTAACTATAGCAGAGGGCATCTTGGGGCAGTAACTATAGCAGAGGGCATATTGGGGCAGTAACTATAGCAGAGGGCATCTTGGGACAGTAACTATAGCAGAGGACATCTTGGAACAGTAACTATAGCAGAGGACATCTTGGAACAGTAACTATAGCAGAGGGCATCTTGGGGCAGTAACTATAGCAGAGGGCATATTGGGGCAGTAACTATAGTAGAGGGCATCTTGGGACAGTAACTATAGCAGAGGGCATCTTGGGTCAGTAACTATAGCAGAGGGCATCTTGGGTCAGTAACTATAGCAGAGGGCATCTTGGGACAGTAACTATAGCAGAGGGCATCTTGGGTCAGTAACTATAGCAGAGGGCATCTTGGAACAGTAACTATAGCAGAGGGCATCTTGGGTCAGTAACTATAGCAGAGGACATCTTGGGACAGTAACTATAGCAGAGGGCATCTTGGGACAGTAACTATAGCAGAGGGCATCTTGGAACAGTAACTATAGCAGAGGACATCTTGGAACAGTAACTATAGCAGAGGACATCTTGGAACAGTAACTATAGCAGAGGGCATCTTGGAACAGTAACTATAGCAGAGGGCATCTTGGAACAGTAACTATAGCAGAGGACATCTTGGAACAGTAACTATAGCAGAGGACATCTTGGAACAGTAACTATAGCAGAGGGCATCTTGGGGCAGTAACTATAGCAGAGGGCATCTTGGAACAGTAACTATAGCAGAGGGCATCTTGGAACAGTAACTATAGCAGAGGGCATCTTGGAACAGTAACTATAGCAGAGGGCATCTTGGAACAGTAACTATAGCAGAGGACATCTTGGAACAGTAACTATAGCAGAGGACATCTTGGAACAGTAACTATAGCAGAGGGCATCTTGGGGCAGTAACTATAGCAGAGGGCATATTGGGGCAGTAACTATAGCAGAGGGCATCTTGGGACAGTAACTAAAGCAGAGGGCATCTTGGAACAGTAACTATAGCAGAGGGCATCTTGGGGCAGTAACTATAGCAGAGGGCATATTGGGGCAGTAACTATAGCAGAGGGCATCTTGGGACAGTAACTATAGCAGAGGGCATCTTGGGTCAGTAACTATAGCAGAGGGCATCTTGGGTCAGTAACTATAGCAGAGGGCATCTTGGGTCAGTAACTATAGCAGAGGGCATCTTGGGACAGTAACTATAGCAGAGGGCATCTTGGGTCAGTAACTATAGCAGAGGGCATCTTGGGTCAGTAACTATAGCAGAGGGCATCTTGGGTCAGTAACTATAGCAGAGGACATCTTGGGACAGTAACTATAGCAGAGGGCATCTTGGGACAGTAACTATAGCAGAGGGCATCTTGGAACAGTAACTATAGCAGAGGACATCTTGGAACAGTAACTATAGCAGAGGACATCTTGGAACAGTAACTATAGCAGAGGGCATCTTGGAACAGTAACTATAGCAGAGGGCATCTTGGAACAGTAACTATAGCAGAGGACATCTTGGAACAGTAACTATAGCAGAGGACATCTTGGAACAGTAACTATAGCAGAGGGCATCTTGGGGCAGTAACTATAGCAGAGGGCATCTTGGAACAGTAACTATAGCAGAGGGCATCTTGGAACAGTAACTATAGCAGAGGGCATCTTGGAACAGTAACTATAGCAGAGGGCATCTTGGAACAGTAACTATAGCAGAGGACATCTTGGAACAGTAACTATAGCAGAGGACATCTTGGAACAGTAACTATAGCAGAGGGCATCTTGGGGCAGTAACTATAGCAGAGGGCATCTTGGGGCAGTAACTATAGCAGAGGGCATCTTGGGACAGTAACTAAAGCAGAGGGCATCTTGGAACAGTAACTATAGCAGAGGGCATCTTGGAACAGTAACTATAGCAGAGGGCATCTTGGAACAGTAACTATAGCAGAGGGCATATTGGGGCAGTAACTATAGCAGAGGACATCTTGGAACAGTAACTATAGCAGAGGGCATCTTGGAACAGTAACTATAGCAGAGGACATCTTGGGTCAGTAACTATAGCAGAGGGCATCTTGGAACAGTAACTATAGCAGAGGGCATCTTGGGTCAGTAACTATAGCAGAGGGCATCTTGGGGCAGTAACTATAGCAGAGGGCATCTTGGGTCAGTAACTATAGCAGAGGGCATCTTGGAACAGTAACTATAGCAGAGGGCATCTTGGAACAGTAACTATAGCAGAGGACATCTTGGGTCAGTAACTATAGCAGAGGGCATCTTGGAACAGTAACTATAGCAGAGGGCATCTTGGGACAGTAACTATAGCAGAGGGCATCTTGGGACAGTAACTATAGCAGAGGGCATCTTGGAACAGTAACTACAGCAGAGGGCATCTTGGAACAGGAACTATAGCAGAGGGCATCTTGGAACAGTAACTATAGCAGAGGGCATCTTGGAACAGTAACTATAGCAGAGGGCATCTTGGAACAGTAACTATAGCAGAGGGCATCTTGGGTCAGTAACTATAGCAGAGGGCATCTTGGAACAGTAACTATAGCAGAGGGCATCTTGGAACAGTAACTATAGCAGAGGGCATCTTGGAACAGTAACTATAGCAGAGGGCATCTTGGAACAGTAACTATAGCAGAGGGCATCTTGGAACAGTAACTATAGCAGAGGGCATCTTGGGTCAGTAACTATAGCAGAGGGCATCTTGGAACAGTAACTATAGCAGAGGACATCTTGGAACAGTAACTATAGCAGAGGGCATCTTGGGACAGTAACTATAGCAGAGGGCATCTTGGGACAGTAACTATAGCAGAGGGCATCTTGGAACAGTAACTATAGCAGAGGGCATCTTGGAACAGTAACTATAGCAGAGGGCATCTTGGAACAGTAACTATAGCAGAGGGCATCTTGGAACAGTAACTATAGCAGAGGGCATCTTGGAACAGTAACTATAGGAGAGGGCATCTTGGGGCAGTAACTATAGCAGAGGGCATCTTGGGGCAGTAACTATAGCAGAGGACATCTTGGGACAGTAACTATAGCAGAGGGCATCTTGGGACAGTAACTATAGCAGAGGACATCTTGGAACAGTAACTATAGCAGAGGGCATCTTGGAACAGTAACTATAGCAGAGGGCATCTTGGAACAGTAACTACAGCAGAGGGCATCTTGGAACAGTAACTATAGCAGAGGGCATCTTGGAACAGTAACTATAGCAGAGGGCATCTTGGGGCAGTAACTATAGCAGAGGACATCTTGGGACAGTAACTATAGCAGAGGGCATCTTGGGACAGTAACTATAGCAGAGGACATCTTGGAACAGTAACTATAGCAGAGGGCATCTTGGAACAGTAACTATAGCAGAGGGCATCTTGGAACAGTAACTATAGCAGAGGGCATCTTGGGACAGTAACTATAGCAGAGGGCATCTTGGAACAGTAACTACAGCAGAGGGCATCTTGGGACAGTAACTATAGCAGAGGGCATCTTGGAACAGTAACTATAGCAGAGGGCATCTTGGGACAGTAACTATAGCAGAGGGCATCTTGGGACAGTAACTATAGCAGAGGGCATCTTGGAACAGTAACTATAGCAGAGGACATCTTGGGACAGTAACTATAGCAGAGGGCATCTTGGGGCAGTAACTATAGCAGAGGGCATCTTGGGGCAGTAACTATAGCAGAGGGCATCTTGGGGCAGTAACTATAGCAGAGGGCATCTTGGGTCAGTAACTATAGCAGAGGGCATCTTGGAACAGTAACTATAGCAGAGGGCATCTTGGAACAGTAACTATAGCAGAGGACATCTTGGGACAGTAACTATAGCAGAGGGCATCTTGGAACAGTAACTATAGCAGAGGGCATCTTGGAACAGTAACTATAGCAGAGGGCATCTTGGAACAGTAACTATAGCAGAGGGCATCTTGGAACAGTAACTATAGCAGAGGGCATCTTGGAACAGTAACTATAGCAGAGGGCATCTTGGAACAGTAACTATAGCAGAGGGCATCTTGGGACAGTAACTATAGCAGAGGGCATCTTGGAACAGTAACTATAGCAGAGGACATCTTGGGACAGTAACTATAGCAGAGGGCATCTTGGAACAGTAACTATAGCAGAGGGCATCTTGGGTCAGTAACTATAGCAGAGGGCATCTTGGGGCAGTAACTATAGCAGAGGGCATCTTGGGACAGTAACTATAGCAGAGGGCATCTTGGGACAGTAACTATAGCAGAGGGCATCTTGGGGCAGTAACTATAGCAGAGGACATCTTGGAACAGTAACTATAGCAGAGGGCATCTTGGAACAGTAACTATAGCAGAGGGCATCTTGGGACAGTAACTATAGCAGAGGGCATCTTGGGACAGTAACTATAGCAGAGGGCATCTTGGGACAGTAACTATAGCAGAGGGCATCTTGGGACAGTAACTATAGCAGAGGGCATCTTGGGGCAGTAACTATAGCAGAGGGCATCTTGGAACAGTAACTATAGCAGAGGGCATCTTGGAACAGTAACTATAGCAGAGGACATCTTGGGTCAGTAACTATAGCAGAGGGCATCTTGGAACAGTAACTATAGCAGAGGGCATCTTGGGACAGTAACTATAGCAGAGGGCATATTGGGTCAGTAACTATAGCAGAGGGCATCTTGGAACAGTAACTATAGCAGAGGGCATCTTGGAACAGTAACTATAGCAGAGGGCATCTTGGGTCAGTAACTATAGCAGAGGGCATCTTGGAACAGTAACTATAGCAGAGGGCATCTTGGAACAGTAACTATAGCAGAGGGCATCTTGGGTCAGTAACTATAGCAGAGGGCATCTTGGGACAGTAACTATAGCAGAGGGCATATTGGGTCAGTAACTATAGCAGAGGGCATCTTGGAACAGTAACTATAGCAGAGGGCATCTTGGAACAGTAACTATAGCAGAGGGCATATTGGGTCAGTAACTATAGCAGAGGGCATCTTGGAACAGTAACTATAGCAGAGGACATCTTGGGTCAGTAACTATAGCAGAGGGCATCTTGGAACAGTAACTATAGCAGAGGGCATCTTGGGACAGTAACTATAGCAGAGGGCATATTGGGTCAGTAACTATAGCAGAGGGCATCTTGGAACAGTAACTATAGCAGAGGGCATCTTGGAACAGTAACTATAGCAGAGGGCATCTTGGGTCAGTAACTATAGCAGAGGGCATCTTGGAACAGTAACTATAGCAGAGGGCATATTGGGTCAGTAACTATAGCAGAGGGCATCTTGGAACAGTAACTATAGCAGAGGGCATCTTGGAACAGTAACTATAGCAGAGGGCATCTTGGGGCAGTAACTATAGCAGAGGGCATCTTGGAACAGTAACTATAGCAGAGGGCATCTTGGAACAGTAACTATAGCAGAGGACATCTTGGAACAGTAACTATAGCAGAGGGCATATTGGAACAGTAACTATAGCAGAGGGCATCTTGGGACAGTAACTATAGCAGAGGGCATCTTGGGGCAGTAACTATAGCAGAGGGCATCTTGGAACAGTAACTATAGCAGAGGGCATCTTGGAACAGTAACTATAGCAGAGGGCATCTTGGAACAGTAACTATAGCAGAGGACATCTTGGGTCAGTAACTATAGCAGAGGGCATCTTGGAACAGTAACTATAGCAGAGGGCATCTTGGGACAGTAACTATAGCAGAGGGCATATTGGGTCAGTAACTATAGCAGAGGGCATCTTGGAACAGTAACTATAGCAGAGGGCATCTTGGAACAGTAACTATAGCAGAGGGCATCTTGGGACAGTAACTATAGCAGAGGGCATCTTGGAACAGTAACTATAGCAGAGGGCATCTTGGAACAGTAACTATAGCAGAGGGCATCTTGGGACAGTAACTATAGCAGAGGGCATCTTGGAACAGTAACTATAGCAGAGGGCATATTGGGTCAGTAACTATAGCAGAGGGCATCTTGGAACAGTAACTATAGCAGAGGGCATCTTGGGTCAGTAACTATAGCAGAGGGCATCTTGGAACAGTAACTATAGCAGAGGGCATCTTGGGTCAGTAACTATAGCAGAGGGCATCTTGGGTCAGTAACTATAGCAGAGGGCATCTTGGGACAGTAACTATAGCAGAGGGCATCTTGGGTCAGTAACTATAGCAGAGGGCATCTTGGAACAGTAACTATAGCAGAGGGCATCTTGGAACAGTAACTATAGCAGAGGACATCTTGGAACAGTAACTATAGCAGAGGGCATCTTGGAACAGTAACTATAGCAGAGGGCATCTTGGGGCAGTAACTATAGCAGAGGGCATCTTGGGGCAGTAACTATAGCAGAGGGCATCTTGGGACAGTAACTATAGCAGAGGACATCTTGGAACAGTAACTATAGCAGAGGACATCTTGGAACAGTAACTATAGCAGAGGGCATCTTGGGGCAGTAACTATAGCAGAGGGCATCTTGGGACAGTAACTATAGCAGAGGGCATCTTGGAACAGTAACTATAGCAGAGGGCATCTTGGGACAGTAACTATAGCAGAGGGCATCTTGGGACAGTAACTATAGCAGAGGGCATCTTGGGACAGTAACTATAGCAGAGGGCATCTTGGGTCAGTAACTATAGCAGAGGGCATCTTGGAACAGTAACTATAGCAGAGGGCATCTTGGGTCAGTAACTATAGCAGAGGACATCTTGGGACAGTAACTATAGCAGAGGGCATCTTGGGACAGTAACTATAGCAGAGGGCATCTTGGAACAGTAACTATAGCAGAGGGCATCTTGGGACAGTAACTATAGCAGAGGGCATCTTGGGACAGTAACTATAGCAGAGGGCATCTTGGGACAGTAACTATAGCAGAGGGCAGCTTGGGACAGTAACTATAGCAGAGGGCATCTTGGAACAGTAACTATAGCAGAGGACATCTTGGGACAGTAACTAAAGCAGAGGACATCTTGGGACAGTAACTATAGCAGAGGGCATCTTGGGACAGTAACTATAGCAGAGGGCATCTTGGGTCAGTAACTATAGCAGAGGGCATCTTGGAACAGTAACTACAGCAGAGGGCATATTGGAACAGTAACTATAGCAGAGGGCATCTTGGAACAGTAACTATAGCAGAGGGCATCTTGGAACAGTAACTATAGCAGAGGGCATCTTGGAACAGTAACTATAGCAGAGGGCATCTTGGGACAGTAACTATAGCAGAGGGCATCTTGGGAAGGTAACTATAGCAGAGGACATCTTGGAACAGTAACTATAGCAGAGGGCATCTTGGAACAGTAACTATAGCAGAGGGCATCTTGGGTCAGTAACTATAGCAGAGGGCATATTGGGTCAGTAACTATAGCAGAGGGCATCTTGGGTCAGTAACTATAGCAGAGGACATCTTGGAACAGTAACTATAGCAGAGGGCATATTGGGACAGTAACTATAGCAGAGGGCATCTTGGGACAGTAACTATAGCAGAGGGCATCTTGGAACAGTAACTATAGCAGAGGGCATATTGAAACAGTAACTATAGCAGAGGGCATCTTGGGTCAGTAACTATAGCAGAGGGCATCTTGGAACAGTAACTATAGCAGAGGGCATCTTGGGACAGTAACTATAGCAGAGGGCATCTTGGGACAGTAACTATAGCAGAGGGCATCTTGGAACAGTAACTATAGCAGAGGGCATCTTGGGACAGTAACTATAGCAGAGGGCATCTTGGAACAGTAACTATAGCAGAGGGCATCTTGGAACAGTAACTATAGCAGAGGGCATCTTGGGACAGTAACTATAGCAGAGGGCATCTTGGAACAGTAACTATAGCAGAGGGCATCTTGGAACAGTAACTATAGCAGAGGGCATCTTGGGGCAGTAACTATAGCAGAGGGCATCTTGGGTCAGTAACTATAGCAGAGGGCATCTTGGGTCAGTAACTATAGCAGAGGGCATCTTGGAACAGTAACTATAGCAGAGGGCATCTTGGAACAGTAACTATAGCAGAGGGCATCTTGGAACAGTAACTATAGCAGAGGGCATCTTGGGACAGTAACTATAGCAGAGGGCATCTTGGAACAGTAACTATAGCAGAGGGCATCTTGGGACAGTAACTATAGCAGAGGGCATCTTGGAACAGTAACTATAGCAGAGGGCATCTTGGGACAGTAACTATAGCAGAGGACATCTTGGGACAGTAACTATAGCAGAGGGCATCTTGGGACAGTAACTATAGCAGAGGGCATCTTGGGACAGTAACTATAGCAGAGGGCATCTTGGGTCAGTAACTATAGCAGAGGGCATCTTGGGTCAGTAACTATAGCAGAGGGCATCTTGGGTCAGTAACTATAGCAGAGGGCATCTTGGGTCAGTAACTATAGCAGAGGGCATCTTGGAACAGTAACTATAGCAGAGGGCATCTTGGAACAGTAACTATAGCAGAGGACATCTTGGGACAGTAACTATAGCAGAGGGCATCTTGGAACAGTAACTATAGCAGAGGGCATCTTGGAACAGTAACTATAGCAGAGGGCATCTTGGAACAGTAACTATAGCAGAGGGCATCTTGGAACAGTAACTATAGCAGAGGGCATCTTGGAACAGTAACTATAGCAGAGGGCATCTTGGAACAGTAACTATAGCAGAGGGCATCTTGGGACAGTAACTATAGCAGAGGGCATCTTGGAACAGTAACTATAGCAGAGGACATCTTGGGACAGTAACTATAGCAGAGGGCATCTTGGAACAGTAACTATAGCAGAGGGCATCTTGGGTCAGTAACTATAGCAGAGGGCATCTTGGGGCAGTAACTATAGCAGAGGGCATCTTGGGACAGTAACTATAGCAGAGGACATCTTGGGACAGTAACTATAGCAGAGGACATCTTGGGGCAGTAACTATAGCAGAGGACATCTTGGGACAGTAACTATAGCAGAGGGCATCTTGGAACAGTAACTATAGCAGAGGACATCTTGGGACAGTAACTATAGCAGAGGGCATCTTGGGACAGTAACTATAGCAGAGGGCATCTTGGGACAGTAACTATAGCAGAGGGCATCTTGGAACAGTAACTATAGCAGAGGGCATCTTGGGGCAGTAACTATAGCAGAGGGCATCTTGGAACAGTAACTATAGCAGAGGGCATCTTGGGACAGTAACTATAGCAGAGGACATCTTGGGACAGTAACTATAGCAGAGGGCATCTTGGAACAGTAACTATAGCAGAGGGCATCTTGGGACAGTAACTATAGCAGAGGGCATCTTGGGACAGTAACTATAGCAGAGGGCATCTTGGGACAGTAACTATAGCAGAGGACATCTTGGAACAGTAACTATAGCAGAGGGCATCTTGGGACAGTAACTATAGCAGAGGGCATCTTGGGACAGTAACTATAGCAGAGGGCATCTTGGGACAGTAACTATAGCAGAGGACATCTTGGAACAGTAACTATAGCAGAGGGCATATTGGGTCAGTAACTATAGCAGAGGGCATCTTGGAACAGTAACTATAGCAGAGGGCATCTTGGAACAGTAACTATAGCAGAGGGCATCTTGGGACAGTAACTATAGCAGAGGGCATCTTGGAACAGTAACTATAGCAGAGGGCATCTTGGGTCAGTAACTATAGCAGAGGGCATCTTGGGACAGTAACTATAGCAGAGGGCATCTTGGAACAGTAACTATAGCAGAGGGCATATTGGGACAGTAACTATAGCAGAGGGCATCTTGGGACAGTAACGATAGCAGAGGGCATCTTGGGTCAGTAACTATAGCAGAGGGCATATTGGGTCAGTAACTATAGCAGAGGGCATCTTGGAACAGTAACTATAGCAGAGGGCATCTTGGAACAGTAACTATAGCAGAGGGCATCTTGGGACAGTAACTATAGCAGAGGGCATCTTGGAACAGTAACTATAGCAGAGGGCATCTTGGGTCAGTAACTATAGCAGAGGGCATCTTGGGACAGTAACTATAGCAGAGGGCATCTTGGAACAGTAACTATAGCAGAGGGCATATTGGGACAGTAACTATAGCAGAGGGCATCTTGGGACAGTAACTATAGCAGAGGGCATCTTGGGTCAGTAACTATAGCAGAGGGCATATTGGGTCAGTAACTATAGCAGAGGGCATCTTGGGTCAGTAACTATAGCAGAGGGCATCTTGGGTCAGTAACTATAGCAGAGGGCATATTGGGTCAGTAACTATAGCAGAGGGCATCTTGGAACAGTAACTATAGCAGAGGACATCTTGGAACAGTAACTATAGCAGAGGGCATCTTGGAACAGTAACTATAGCAGAGGGCATCTTGGGACAGTAACTATAGCAGAGGGCATCTTGGGGCAGTAACTATAGCAGAGGGCATCTTGGAACAGTAACTATAGCAGAGGGCATATTGGGTCAGTAACTATAGCAGAGGACATCTTGGAACAGTAACTATAGCAGAGGGCATCTTGGAACAGTAACTATAGCAGAGGGCATCTTGGAACAGTAACTATAGCAGAGGGCATCTTGGGGCAGTAACTATAGCAGAGGGCATATTGGGTCAGTAACTATAGCAGAGGGCATATTGGAACAGTAACTATAGCAGAGGGCATCTTGGAACAGTAACTATAGCAGAGGACATCTTGGGTCAGTAACTATAGCAGAGGGCATCTTGGGTCAGTAACTATAGCAGAGGGCATCTTGGAACAGTAACTATAGCAGAGGACATCTTGGAACAGTAACTATAGCAGAGGGCATCTTGGGGCAGTAACTATAGCAGAGGGCATCTTGGAACAGTAACTATAGCAGAGGGCATCTTGGGGCAGTAACTATAGCAGAGGGCATCTTGGAACAGTAACTATAGCAGAGGGCATCTTGGAACAGTAACTATAGCAGAGGGCATCTTGGGACAGTAACTATAGCAGAGGACATCTTGGGACAGTAACTATAGCAGAGGGCATCTTGGAACAGTAACTATAGCAGAGGACATCTTGGGACAGTAACTATAGCAGAGGGCATCTTGGGACAGTAACTATAGCAGAGGGCATCTTGGGACAGTAACTATAGATTGGGTCAGTAACTATAGCAGAGGGCATCTTGGAACAGTAACTATAGCAGAGGACATCTTGGGACAGTAACTATAGCAGAGGACATCTTGGGACAGTAACTATAGCAGAGGGCATCTTGGGACAGTAACTATAGCAGAGGGCATCTTGGGACAGTAACTATAGCAGAGGACATCTTGGGACAGTAACTATAGCAGAGGGCATCTTGGAACAGTAACTATAGCAGAGGGCATCTTGGGACAGTAACTATAGCAGAGGGCATATTGGGTCAGTAACTATAGCAGAGGGCATCTTGGAACAGTAACTATAGCAGAGGGCATCTTGGAACAGTAACTATAGCAGAGGGCATCTTGGGACAGTAACTATAGCAGAGGGCATCTTGGAACAGTAACTATAGCAGAGGGCATCTTGGGTCAGTAACTATAGCAGAGGGCATCTTGGGACAGTAACTATAGCAGAGGGCATCTTGGAACAGTAACTATAGCAGAGGGCATATTGGGACAGTAACTATAGCAGAGGGCATCTTGGGACAGTAACTATAGCAGAGGGCATCTTGGGTCAGTAACTATAGCAGAGGGCATATTGGGTCAGTAACTATAGCAGAGGGCATCTTGGGTCAGTAACTATAGCAGAGGGCATCTTGGGTCAGTAACTATAGCAGAGGGCATATTGGGTCAGTAACTATAGCAGAGGGCATCTTGGAACAGTAACTATAGCAGAGGACATCTTGGAACAGTAACTATAGCAGAGGGCATCTTGGAACAGTAACTATAGCAGAGGGCATCTTGGGACAGTAACTATAGCAGAGGGCATCTTGGGGCAGTAACTATAGCAGAGGGCATCTTGGAACAGTAACTATAGCAGAGGGCATATTGGGTCAGTAACTATAGCAGAGGACATCTTGGAACAGTAACTATAGCAGAGGGCATCTTGGAACAGTAACTATAGCAGAGGGCATCTTGGAACAGTAACTATAGCAGAGGGCATCTTGGGGCAGTAACTATAGCAGAGGGCATATTGGGTCAGTAACTATAGCAGAGGGCATCTTGGAACAGTAACTATAGCAGAGGACATCTTGGAACAGTAACTATAGCAGAGGACATCTTGGGTCAGTAACTATAGCAGAGGGCATCTTGGGTCAGTAACTATAGCAGAGGGCATCTTGGAACAGTAACTATAGCAGAGGACATCTTGGAACAGTAACTATAGCAGAGGACATCTTGGGGCAGTAACTATAGCAGAGGGCATCTTGGAACAGTAACTATAGCAGAGGGCATCTTGGGGCAGTAACTATAGCAGAGGGCATCTTGGAACAGTAACTATAGCAGAGGGCATCTTGGGGCAGTAACTATAGCAGAGGACATCTTGGGACAGTAACTATAGCAGAGGGCATCTTGGAACAGTAACTATAGCAGAGGACATCTTGGGACAGTAACTATAGCAGAGGGCATCTTGGGACAGTAACTATAGCAGAGGGCATCTTGGGACAGTAACTATAGCAGAGGACATCTTGGAACAGTAACTATAGCAGAGGACATCTTGGGACAGTAACTATAGCAGAGGGCATCTTGGGACAGTAACTATAGCAGAGGGCATCTTGGGACAGTAACTATAGCAGAGGACATCTTGGGACAGTAACTATAGCAGAGGGCATCTTGGAACAGTAACTATAGCAGAGGGCATCTTGGGACAGTAACTATAGCAGAGGACATCTTGGAACAGTAACTATAGCAGAGGGCATCTTGGGACAGTAACTATAGCAGAGGACATCTTGGAACAGTAACTATAGCAGAGGACATCTTGGGGCAGTAACTATAGCAGAGGGCATCTTGGGTCAGTAACTATATCAGAGGGCATCTTGGAACAGTAACTATAGCAGAGGGCATCTTGGGACAGTAACTATAGCAGAGGGCATCTTGGAACAGTAACTATAGCAGAGGACATCTTGGGACAGTAACTATAGCAGAGGGCATATTGGGTCAGTAACTATAGCAGAGGACATCTTGGAACAGTAACTATAGCAGAGGGCATCTTGGGACAGTAACTATAGCAGAGGGCATCTTGGGACAGTAACTATAGCAGAGGGCATCTTGGGGCAGTAACTACAGCAGAGGGCATCTTGGGACAGTAACTATAGCAGAGGGCATCTTGGGACAGTAACTATAGCAGAGGGCATCTTGGGACAGTAACTATAGCAGAGGGCATCTTGGGACCGTAACTATAGCAGAGGGCATCTTGGGGCAGTAACTATAGCAGAGGGCATCTTGGGACAGTAACTATAGCAGAGGGCATCCTGGGACAGTAACTATAGCAGAGGGCATCTTGGGACAGTAACTATAGCAGAGGGCATCTTGGGGCAGTAACTATAGCAGAGGACATCTTGGGACAGTAACTACAGCAGAGGACATCTTGGGACAGTAACTATAGCAGAGGACATCTTGGGACAGTAACTATAGCAGAGGGCATCTTGGGACAGTAACTATAGCAGAGGGCATCTTGGGACAGTAACTATAGCAGAGGACATCTTGGAACAGTAACTATAGCAGAGGACATCTTGGGACAGTAACTATAGCAGAGGGCATCTTGGGACAGTAACTATAGCAGAGGGCATCTTGGGACAGTAACTATAGCAGAGGACATCTTGGGACAGTAACTATAGCAGAGGGCATCTTGGAACAGTAACTATAGCAGAGGGCATCTTGGGACAGTAACTATAGCAGAGGGCATCTTGGGTCAGTAACTATAGCAGAGGACATCTTGGAACAGTAACTATAGCAGAGGGCATATTGGGTCAGTAACTATAGCAGAGGGCATCTTGGAACAGTAACTATAGCAGAGGGCATCTTGGAACAGTAACTATAGCAGAGGGCATCTTGGGACAGTAACTATAGCAGAGGGCATCTTGGAACAGTAACTATAGCAGAGGGCATCTTGGGTCAGTAACTATAGCAGAGGGCATCTTGGGACAGTAACTATAGCAGAGGGCATCTTGGAACAGTAACTATAGCAGAGGGCATATTGGGACAGTAACTATAGCAGAGGGCATCTTGGGACAGTAACTATAGCAGAGGGCATCTTGGGTCAGTAACTATAGCAGAGGGCATATTGGGTCAGTAACTATAGCAGAGGGCATCTTGGAACAGTAACTATAGCAGAGGGCATCTTGGAACAGTAACTATAGCAGAGGGCATCTTGGGTCAGTAACTATAGCAGAGGGCATCTTGGGACAGTAACTATAGCAGAGGGCATCTTGGAACAGTAACTATAGCAGAGGGCATATTGGGACAGTAACTATAGCAGAGGGCATCTTGGGACAGTAACTATAGCAGAGGGCATCTTGGGTCAGTAACTATAGCAGAGGGCATATTGGGTCAGTAACTATAGCAGAGGGCATCTTGGGTCAGTAACTATAGCAGAGGGCATCTTGGGTCAGTAACTATAGCAGAGGGCATATTGGGTCAGTAACTATAGCAGAGGGCATCTTGGAACAGTAACTATAGCAGAGGACATCTTGGAACAGTAACTATAGCAGAGGGCATCTTGGGACAGTAACTATAGCAGAGGGCATCTTGGGGCAGTAACTATAGCAGAGGGCATCTTGGAACAGTAACTATAGCAGAGGGCATATTGGGTCAGTAACTATAGCAGAGGACATCTTGGAACAGTAACTATAGCAGAGGGCATCTTGGAACAGTAACTATAGCAGAGGGCATCTTGGAACAGTAACTATAGCAGAGGGCATCTTGGGGCAGTAACTATAGCAGAGGGCATATTGGGTCAGTAACTATAGCAGAGGGCATATTGGAACAGTAACTATAGCAGAGGGCATCTTGGAACAGTAACTATAGCAGAGGACATCTTGGGTCAGTAACTATAGCAGAGGGCATCTTGGGTCAGTAACTATAGCAGAGGGCATCTTGGAACAGTAACTATAGCAGAGGACATCTTGGAACAGTAACTATAGCAGAGGACATCTTGGGGCAGTAACTATAGCAGAGGGCATCTTGGAACAGTAACTATAGCAGAGGGCATCTTGGGGCAGTAACTATAGCAGAGGGCATCTTGGAACAGTAACTATAGCAGAGGGCATCTTGGGGCAGTAACTATAGCAGAGGACATATTGGGACAGTAACTATAGCAGAGGGCATCTTGGAACAGTAACTATAGCAGAGGACATCTTGGGACAGTAACTATAGCAGAGGGCATCTTGGGACAGTAACTATAGCAGAGGGCATCTTGGGACAGTAACTATAGCAGAGGGCATCTTGGGACAGTAACTATAGCAGAGGGCATCTTGGGGCAGTAACTATAGCAGAGGGCATCTTGGGACAGTAACTATAGCAGAGGGCATCTTGGGACAGTAACTATAGCAGAGGGCATCTTGGGACAGTAACTATAGCAGAGGGCATCTTGGGGCAGTAACTATAGCAGAGGACATCTTGGGACAGTAACTACAGCAGAGGACATCTTGGGACAGTAACTATAGCAGAGGGCATCTTGGGTCAGTAACTATAGCAGAGGGCATCTTGGGTCAGTAACTATAGCAGAGGACATCTTGGGGCAGTAACTATAGCAGAGGGCATCTTGGGGCAGTAACTATAGCAGAGGGCATCTTGGGGCAGTAACTATAGCAGAGGGCATCTTGGGGCAGTAACTATAGCAGAGGGCATCTTGGGGCAGTAACTATAGCAGAGGGCATCTTGGAACAGTAACTATAGCAGAGGGCATCTTGGGACAGTAACTATAGCAGAGGACATCTTGGGGCAGTAACTATAGCAGAGGGCATCTTGGGAAGGTAACTATAGCAGAGGGCATCTTGGGGCAGTAACTATAGCAGAGGGCATCTTGGGACAGTAACTATAGCAGAGGGCATCTTGGGACAGTAACTATAGCAGAGGGCATCTTGGGACAGTAACTACAGCAGAGGACATCTTGGGACAGTAACTATAGCAGAGGACATCTTGGGACAGTAACTATAGCAGAGGGCATCTTGGGACAGTAACTATAGCAGAGGGCATCTTGGGACAGTAACTATAGCAGAGGGAATCTTGGAACAGTAACTATAGCAGAGGGCATCTTGGGGCAGTAACTATAGCAGAGGGCATCTTGGAACAGTAACTATAGCAGAGGGCATCTTGGGACAGTAACTATAGCAGAGGGCATCTTGGGTCAGTAACTATAGCAGAGGGCATCTTGGGACAGTAACTATAGCAGAGGGCATCTTGGGACAGTAACTATAGCAGAGGGCATCTTGGGACAGTAACTATAGCAGAGGGCATCTTGGGACAGTAACTATAGCAGAGGGCATCTTGGGACAGTAACTATATCAGAGGGCATCTTGGGGCAGTAACTATAGCAGAGGGCATCTTGGGGCAGTAACTATAGCAGAGGGCATCTTGGAACAGTAACTATAGCAGAGGGCATCTTGGGTCAGTAACTATAGCAGAGGACATCTTGGGGCAGTAACTATAGCAGAGGGCATCTTGGGAAGGTAACTATAGCAGAGGGCATCTTGGGGCAGTAACTATAGCAGAGGGCATCTTGGGGCAGTAACTATAGCAGAGGGCATCTTGGGAAGGTAACTATAGCAGAGGACATCTTGGGACAGTAACTATAGCAGAGGGCATCTTGGAACAGTAACTATAGCAGAGGGCATATTGGGGCAGTAACTATAGCAGAGGGCATCTTGGGGCAGTAACTATAGCAGAGGGCATCTTGGGTCAGTAACTATAGCAGAGGGCATCTTGGGTCAGTAACTATAGCAGAGGGCATCTTGGGTCAGTAACTATAGCAGAGGGCAGCTTGGGACAGTAACTATAGCAGAGGGCATCTTGGGACAGTAACTATAGCAGAGGGCATCTTGGGACAGTAACTATAGCAGAGGGCATCTTGGAACAGTAACTATAGCAGAGGGCATCTTGGGTCAGTAACTATAGCAGAGGGCATCTTGGGGCAGTAACTATAGCAGAGGGCAGCTTGGGACAGTAACTATAGCAGAGGACATCTTGGGACAGTAACTATAGCAGAGGGCATCTTGGGTCAGTAACTATAGCAGAGGGCATCTTGGGGCAGTAACTATAGCAGAGGGCATCTTGGGACAGTAACTATAGCAGAGGACATCTTGGGACAGTAACTATAGCAGAGGGCATCTTGGGACAGTAACTATAGCAGAGGGCATCTTGGGGCAGTAACTATAGCAGAGGACATCTTGGGACAGTAACTATAGCAGAGGGCAGCTTGGGACAGTAACTATAGCAGAGGACATCTTGGAACAGTAACTATAGCAGAGGGCATCTTGGAACAGTAACTATAGCAGAGGGCATCTTGGGACAGTAACTATAGCAGAGGGCATCTTGGAACAGTAACTATAGCAGAGGGCATATTGGGTCAGTAACTATAGCAGAGGGCATCGTGGGGCAGTAACTATAGCAGAGGGCATCTTGGGACAGTAACTATAGCAGAGGACATCTTGAGACAGTAACTATAGCAGAGGGCATCTTGGGACAGTAACTATAGCAGAGGGCATCTTGGGGCAGTAACTATAGCAGAGGACATCTTGGGACAGTAACTATAGCAGAGGGCAGCTTGGGACAGTAACTATAGCAGAGGACATCTTGGGACAGTAACTATAGCAGAGGGCATCTTGGGACAGTAACTATAGCAGAGGGCATCTTGGGGCAGTAACTATAGCAGAGGACATCTTGGGACAGTAACTATAGCAGAGGGCATCTTGGGACAGTAACTATAGCAGAGGGCATCTTGGGACAGTAACTATAGCAGAGGGCATCTTGGGGCAGTAACTATAGCAGAGGACATCTTGGAACAGTAACTATAGCAGAGGGCATCTTGGAACAGTAACTATAGCAGAGGGCATCTTGGGACAGTAACTATAGCAGAGGGCATCTTGGGGCAGTAACTATAGCAGAGGGCATCTTGGAACAGTAACTATAGCAGAGGACATCTTGGAACAGTAACTATAGCAGAGGGCATCTTGGAACAGTAACTATAGCAGAGGGCATCTTGGGACAGTAACTATAGCAGAGGGCATCTTGGAACAGTAACTATAGCAGAGGGCATCTTGGGACAGTAACTATAGCAGAGGGCATCTTGGGGCAGTAACTATAGCAGAGGGCATCTTGGGGCAGTAACTATAGCAGAGGGCATCTTGGGTCAGTAACTATACATTTACATTTAAGTCATTTAGCAGACGCTCTTATCCAGAGCGACTTACAAATTGGAAAGTTCATACATATTCATCCTGGTCCCCCCGTGGGGAATGAACCCACAACCCTGGCGTTGCAAGCGCCATGCTCTACCAACTGAGCCACACGGGACCAGTAACTATAGCAGAGGGCATCTTGGGGCAGTAACTATAGCAGAGGGCATCTTGGGACAGTAACTATAGCAGAGGGCATCTTGGAACAGTAACTATAGCAGAGGGCATCTTGGAACAGTAACTATAGCAGAGGACATCTTGGGACAGTAACTATAGCAGAGGGCATCTTGGGACAGTAACTATAGCAGAGGGCATCTTGGGTCAGTAACTATAGCAGAGGGCATCTTGGGACAGTAACTATAGCAGAGGGCATCTTGGGGCAGTAACTATAGCAGAGGGCATCTTGGGGCAGTAACTATAGCAGAGGGCATCTTGGAACAGTAACTATAGCAGAGGGCATCTTGGGACAGTAACTATAGCAGAGGGCATCTTGGGGCAGTAACTATAGCAAGAGGGCATCTTGGGGCAGTAACTATAGCAGAGGGCATCTTGGAACAGTAACTATAGCAGAGGGCATCTTGGGACAGTAACTATAGCAGAGGGCATCTTGGGGCAGTAACTATAGCAGAGGACATCTTGGGACAGTAACTATAGCAGAGGGCATCTTGGGGCAGTAACTATAGCAGAGGGCATCTTGGGACAGTAACTATAGCAGAGGGCATCTTGGGACAGTAACTATAGCAGAGGGCATCTTGGAACAGTAACTACAGCAGAGGACATCTTGGGTCAGTAACTATAGCAGAGGGCATCTTGGGACAGTAACTATAGCAGAGGGCATCTTGGAACAGTAAATACAGCAGAGGACATCTTGGGTCAGTAACTATAGCAGAGGGCATCTTGGGACAGTAACTATAGCAGAGGGCATCTTGGGACAGTAACTATAGCAGAGGGCATCTTGGGACAGTAACTATAGCAGAGGGCATCTTGGAACAGTAACTATAGCAGAGGGCATCTTGGAACAGTAACTATAGCAGAGGACATCTTGGGACAGTAACTATAGCAGAGGACATCTTGGGACAGTAACTATAGCAGAGGGCATCTTGGAACAGTAACTATAGCAGAGGGCATCTTGGGACAGTAACTATAGCAGAGGGCATCTTGGGGCAGTAACTATAGCAGAGGGCATCTTGGGGCAGTAACTACAGCAGAGGACATCTTGGAACAGTAACTATAGCAGAGGGCATCTTGGGACAGTAACTATAGCAGAGGACATCTTGGGACAGTAACTATAGCAGAGGACATCTTGGGACAGTAACTATAGCAGAGGGCATCTTGGGACAGTAACTATAGCAGAGGGCATCTTGGGGCAGTAACTATAGCAGAGGGCATCTTGGGACAGTAACTATAGCAGAGGGCATCTTGGGGCAGTAACTATAGCAGAGGGCATCTTGGGGCAGTAACTACAGCAGAGGATATCTTGGAACAGTAACTATAGCAGAGGGCATCTTGGGACAGTAACTATAGCAGAGGGCATCTTGGAACAGTAACTATAGCAGAGGGCATCTTGGGACAGTAACTATAGCAGAGGGCATCTTGGGGCAGTAACTATATTAGAGGGCATCTTGGAACAGTAACTACAGCAGAGGACATCTTGGGGCAGTAACTATAGCAGAGGACATCTTGGAACAGTAACTATAGCAGAGGACATCTTGGAACAGTAACTATAGCAGAGGGCATCTTGGAACAGTAACTACAGCAGAGGACATCTTGGGGCAGTAACTATATTAGAGGGCATCTTGGAACAGTAACTATAGCAGAGGGCATCTTGGAACAGTAACTATAGCAGAGGGCATCTTGGGACAGTAACTATAGCAGAGGGCATCTTGGGGCAGTAACTATATTAGAGGGCATCTTGGAACAGTAACTATAGCAGAGGGCATCTTGGAACAGTAACTACAGCAGAGGACATCTTGGGGCAGTAACTATAGCAGAGGGCATCTTGGAACAGTAACTATAGCAGAGGGCATATTGGGGCAGTAACTATAGCAGAGGACATCTTGGAACAGTAACTATAGCAGAGGGCATATTGGGGCAGTAACTATAGCAGAGGACATCTTGGGACAGTAACTATAGCAGAGGACATCTTGGGACAGTAACTATAGCAGAGGGCATATTGGAACAGTAACTATAGCAGAGGACATCTTGGGGCAGTAACTATAGCAGAGGGCATCTTGGGGCAGTAACTATAGCAGAGGGCATCTTGGGGCAGTAACTATAGCAGAGGACATCTTGGGGCAGTAACTATAGCAGAGGGCATCTTGGGACAGTAACTACAGCAGAGGACATCTTGGAACAGTAACTATAGCAGAGGGCATCTTGGGACAGTAACTATAGCAGAGGGCATCTTGGGACAGTAACTATAGCAGAGGGCATCTTGGGTCAGTAACTATAGCAGAGGGCATCTTGGGTCAGTAACTATAGCAGAGGACATCTTGGGGCACTAACTATAGCAGAGGGCATCTTGGGGCAGTAACTATAGCAGAGGACATCTTGGAACAGTAACTATAGCAGAGGGCATCTTGGAACAGTAACTACAGCAGAGGACATCTTGGAACAGTAACTATAGCAGAGGGCATCTTGGAACAGTAACTACAGCAGAGGACATCTTGGAACAGTAACTACAGCAGAGGACATCTTGGGACAGTAACTATAGCAGAGGACATCTTGGGACAGTAACTATAGCAGAGGGCATCTTGGGACAGTAACTATAGCAGAGGACATCTTGGGACAGTAACTATAGCAGAGGGCATCTTGGGACAGTAACTATAGCAGAGGGCATCTTGGAACAGTAACTACAGCAGAGGACATCTTGGGACAGTAACTATAGCAGAGGGCATCTTGGGACAGTAACTATAGCAGAGGGCATCTTGGAACAGTAACTACAGCAGAGGACATCTTGGGACAGTAACTATAGCAGAGGGCATCTTGGGACAGTAACTATAGCAGAGGGCATCTTGGAACAGTAACTATAGCAGAGGGCATATTGGAACAGTAACTACAGCAGAGGACATCTTGGGACAGTAACTATAGCAGAGGGCATCTTGGGACAGTAACTATAGCAGAGGGCATCTTGGGACAGTAACTATAGCAGAGGGCATCTTGGGACAGTAACTATAGCAGAGGACATCTTGGGACAGTAACTACAGCAGAGGACATCTTGGGACAGTAACTATAGCAGAGGGCATCTTGGGACAGTAACTATAGCAGAGGGCATCTTGGAACAGTAACTACAGCAGAGGACATCTTGGGACAGTAACTATAGCAGAGGGCATCTTGGGACAGTAACTATAGCAGAGGGCATCTTGGGACAGTAACTATAGCAGAGGGCATCTTGGGACAGTAACTATAGCAGAGGGCATCTTGGGGCACTAACTATAGCAGAGGGCATCTTGGGACAGGAATATAAATAAAGTTGCAGAGAAAGTGTACAAAGTTGTGAAGTTAGATTGAACCAGTAGAAGAACCCAGGTGTATGGCAACTACTCTGGTGGAAGAGGACTTGTTTCTGTGATGTCTGGCTGCTCATGGCTGAACAGATGGCAGTTTAAAGCACTTTGATTTCCTTGAAGAGGAAAACACCTTGCTCATTAATCGATTATAATGACATGTTGTACACACCTCTCCCCACCATCTATGGCTGTGTCCAAAATGGAACCCTATTCCTTATATTATTATACAGACCCCTATACAAGCCCTGGTCAAATGCAGTGCACTAAATAGGGAATAGGGTGGGTGCCAGTGTCTCATAGTACTTACCCAATTAATAGCAGTGCTGCACAGACGATGATGAATCCAATTGTGTATTTCAGAGCATTTTTCACTTGCTGTAATGAAAGACAGAATTATTAATACTGTGATTATTAATCAGGAATGTAACAATATCTAATTCGTCAATGGGGTTGGTTGGGGGGGCGGGGGCGGGGGCGGGTGTGTGTGTGTGTGTGTGTGTGTACGTTTGAGGTGAGTGGCTGGCTAACTAATTCCATATTCCATTTAGTAAGGGGACAATGGAGTGTGAAGTGGAATCCAGAGTCCTGTTCAACCTGCCAAAGACTCTCAGAGTAGTCACACACACACACCCACACACCCACACACACACACACACACCCACACACACACACCCCCACACACACACACACACACACACACACACCTTACTCCCAGCGCTGTTATTAAAGGGTGCTTTGAAAGTAATGATTCAAAAGAACTCCTTGGCTGTGAGAGGAAGTGCTTCTGTCAGCTCCAAACCAACCCAGAGGAAAGGGAAGAAGCTCACTGTGGCATGTAATCTATATAATCACTACCGTGTCCTTTGGAGACCAATATATGACATTTCAGCAATATTCACTTTAAGATGAAGAGGGGGGGAGGTGGTCTATTCCTATGGGCTTTAGCTTTTTCCACACTTAACTTAACAGAGGCCATGTATACGTAATATTCACGAGTCGACAGTAAAGTCTCAACTATATCCTTTTCTTGTTGCTTTTCTACAGTATGTAGTTCTATAGGGATACTGTACGCTTTTCTACAGTATGTAGTTCTATAGGGATACTGTACGCTTTTCTACAGTATGTAGTTCTACAGGGATACTGTACACTTTTCTACAGTATGGAGTTCTATAGGGATACTGTATGCTTTTCTACAGTATGTAGTTCTATAGGGATACTGTACGCTTTTCTACAGTATGCAGTTCTATAGGGATACTGTACGCTTTTCTACAGTATGTAGTTCTATAGGGATACTGTACACTTTCTACAGTATGTAGTTCTATAGGGATACTGTATGCTTTCTACAGTATGGAGTTCTATAGAGATACTGTACGCTTTTCTACAGTATGTAGTTCTACAGGGATACTGTACGCTTTTCTACAGTATGTAGTTCTACAGGGATACTGTACGCTTTTCTACAGTATGGAGTTCTATAGGGATACTGTATGCTTTCTACAGTATGTAGTTCTATAGGGATACTGTATGCTTTCTACAGTATGGAGTTCTATAGGGATACTGTACGCTTTTCTACAGTATGTAGTTTAATAGGGATACTGTACGCTTTTCTACAGTATGTAGTTCTATAGGGATACTGTATGCTTTCTACAGTATGGAGTTCTATAGGGATACTGTACACTTTCTACAGTATGTAGTTCTATAGGGATACTGTACACTTTTCTACAGTATGTAGTTCTACAGGGATACTGTACGCTTTTTTACAGTATGTAGTTCTATAGGGATACTGTATGCTTTTCTACAGTATGTAGTTCTATAGGGATACTGTACGCTTTTCTACAGTATGTAGTTCTATAGGGATACTGTACGCTTTTCTATAGTATGGAGTTCTATAGGGATACTGTATGCTTTCTACAGTATGGTGTTCTATAGGGATACTGTACGCTTTTCTACAGTATGTAGTTCTATAGGGATACTGTACGCTTTTCTACAGTATGTAGTTCTATAGGGATACTGTACACTTTATTTGTAGCATAGAGCTTTAAGTATCACTTCTGTATCTATTTTGGGGGATTGTGATATATTGATATTGAGTGAGTGTTTTAATTGAGACTGATGTGTTTACATTCAGCCTCTGGTTGGTCATTAGGAATGTAATCTCTCACGATATGTGGGACTCATGGGATTAAGTCCAAAATAATGAATAAATACAGTGTTGACCTTCCTTAACCCAGAGACAGACAGCTAGTGACTGCTGTTCATAGCCAAGGTCAACGTGTGTGTGTGTGCGTGTGTGTGTGTGTGTGTGTGTCTCTAGACTACAGTAAGAGGACAGGCAGCAGCAGTCTTACTGAACACTTGTTGATGCTGTCATCCTCCTTCTCCTCATAATAGAAATAGACAAAGGGTATCCACAGGAAGACACAGAACAGGAGGATGGAGTACAGTGCTGTAGGGAGAGAGAGAGGGGGGGGGGGAGAGAGGGGGGGAGAAGAGAGGGGGGGAGAAGAGAGGGGGGAGAGAAGAGAGGAGGGGAGAGAGAGAGGGGGGGGGAGAGGGGGGGGGGGGAGATAGAGAGAGGGGGGGGAGGGGGGAGGAGAGAGGGGAGAGTTTAATCAACTTTATTTCCACATTTCATCAAACAAAAAATATATGTTTTTCCTACTGATCACGTTGAAACAGTGTGGATAACTGATTGGATTTAACAAAAAGTTATGAATGTAAAAAAATTGATGGAATGTGTATTTAAAAAAAAAAGAAGTTAACATAAATCCAATGGCTTTGAATTCCCGTTAGTTGACAACTCAGTCCGCTGGGTGATCTACAAAGCCTCACATATGAGTGTGTAGAGCACGGTAAATACACATGGTCCTGTCTGGTTCGGTTGGTAGAGCACGGTAAATACACATGGTCCTGTCTGGTTCGGTTGGTAGAGCATGGTAAATACACATGGTCCTGTCTGGTTCGGTTGGTAGAGCATGGTAAATACACATGGTCCTGTCTGGCTGGGTTGGTAGAGCATGGTAAATACACATAGTCCTGTCTGGTTCAGTTGGTAGAGCATGGTAAATACACATGGTCCTGTCTGGTTGGTAGAGCATGGTAAATACACATGGTCCTGTCTGGTTGGTAGAGCATGGTAAATACACATGGTCCTGTCTGGTTGGTAGAACATGGTAAATACACATGGTCCTGTCTGGTTGGTAGAGCATGGTAAATACACATGGTCCTGTCTGGTTGGTAGAACATGGTAAATACACATGGTCCTGTCTGGTTCAGTTGGTAGAGCACGGTAAATACACATGGTCCTGTTTGGTTTGGTTGGTAGAGCATGGTAAATACACATGGTCCTGTCTGGTTTGGTTGGTAAAGCATGGTAAACACACATGGTCCTGTCTGGTTTGGTTGGTAGAGCATGGTAAATACACATGGTCCTGTCTGGTTCAGTTGGTAGAGCACGGTAAATACACATGGTCCTGTCTGGTTCAGTTGGTAGAGCACGGTAAATACACATGGTCCTGTCTGGTTCAGTTGGTAGAGCATGGTAAATACACATGGTCCTGTCTGGCTGGGTTGGTAGAGCATGGTAAACACACATGGTCCTGTCTGGTTTGGTTTGTAGAGCATGGTAAATACACATGGTCCTGTCTGGTTCGGTTTGTAGAGCATGGTAAATACACATGGTCCTGTCTGGTTCAGTTGGTAGAGCACGGTAAATACACATGGTCCTGTCTGGCTGGGTTGGTAGAGCATGGTAAATACACATGGTCCTGTCTGGTTTGGTTGGTAGAGCACGGTAAACACACATGGTCCTGTCTGGTTTGGTTGGTAGAGCATGGTAAACACACATGGTCCTGTCTGGCTTGGTTGGTGGAGCATGGTAAACACACATGGTCCTGTCTGGTTTGGTTGGTAGAGCATGGTAAACACACATGGTCCTGTCTGGCTTGGTTGGTGGAGCATGGTAAACACACATGGTCCTGTCTGGTTTGGTTGGTAGAGCACGGTAAATACACATGGTCCTGTCTGGTTTGGTTGGTAGAGCACGGTAAATACACATGGTCCTGTCTGGTTTGGTTGGTAGAGCATGGTAAATACACATGGTCCTGTCTGGCTGGGTTGGTAGAGCATGGTAAACACACATGGTCCTGTCTGGTTTGGTTGGTAGAGCATGGTAAATACACATGGTCCTGTCTGGTTGTTAGAGCACGGTAAATACACATGGTCCTGTCTGGTTGGTAGAGCACGGTAAATACACATGGTCCTGTCTGGTTTGGTTGGTAGAGCATGGTAAATACACATGGTCCTGTCTGGTTTGGTTGGTAGAGCACGGTAAATACACATGGTCCTGTCTGGCTGGGTTGGTAGAGCACGGTAAATACACATGGTCCTGTCTGGTTGGTAGAGCACGGTAAATACACATGGTCCTGTCTGGTTCGGTTGGTAGAGCACGGTAAATACACATGGTCCTGTCTGGTTTGGTTGGTAGAGCATGGTAAATACACATGGTCCTGTCTGGTTTGGTTGGTAGAGCATGGTAAATACACATGGTCCTGTCTAGTTCAGTTGGTAGAGCATGGTAAATACACATGGTCCTATCTAGTTTGGTTGGTAGAACATGGTAAATACACATGGTCCTGTCTGGTTTGGTTGGTAGAGCACGGTAAATACACATGGTCCTGTCTGGTTTGGTTGGTAGAGCATGGTAAATACACATGGTCCTGTCTGGTTGTTAGAGCACGGTAAATACACATGGTCCTGTCTGGTTTGGTTGGTAGAGCATGGCGCTTGCATTGACAAGGATAGTGGGTTTGATTCCCAGGGCTAACCATACGTATAATGTATACACGCATGACCGTAAATGGCTTTGGATAAAAGCTTCTGCGAAGATTGTATATATTAACATATATAAGTATATATTAACATATATAAGCATATATTAAGATATTTCTTGAGTCATCTTGCTGGTGAATTAAATGACCTTGAATTGGCAAAATGTGGAGAATTGACATTGACATTACATACATTAATCTTCAGAGGGTAAAGCAAACTGAGAATCATTTGATACAGTGCAGTGATGCTTTGGAGACCAACGTGAGGGTAAAAAATGAAGAGGTAGTCTCTGCTTAATTAACATACGTATTATTTATTTAAAAAAAATATTATTGTTGACTGAATTAATGCCTTATGATGATTAGATTGGGCTAGAAGAGCTCTCCTCTGTGTTGTGTGGTTTTGTCTGCAACAGGCTGTGTTATCATCTGATTACTGCAACAGGCTGTGTTCTCATCTGATTACTGCAACAGGATGTGTTATCATCTGATTACTGCAACAGGATGTGTTATCATCTGATTACTGCAACAGGCTGTGTTATCATCTGATTACTGCAACAGGCTGTGTTATCATCTGATTACTGCAACAGGATGTGTTATCATCTGATTACTGCAACAGGCTGTGTTATCATCCGATTACTGCAACAGGCTGTGTTCTCATCTGATTACTGCAACAGGCTGTGTTCTCATCTGATTACTGCAACAGGATGTGTTATCATCTGATTACTGCAACAGGCTGTGTTCTCATCTGATTACTGCAACAGGATGTGTTATCATCTGATTACTGCAACAGGATGTGTTATCATCTGATTACTGCAACAGGATGTGTTATCATCTGATTACTGCAACAGGATGTGTTATCATCTGATTACTGCAACAGGCTGTGTTATCATCTGATTACTGCAACAGGCTGTGTTATCATCTGATTACTGCAACAGGCTGTTTTATCATCTGATTACTGCAACAGGATGTGTTATCATCTGATTACTGCAACAGGCTGTGTTATCATCTGATTACTGCAACAGGCTGTGTTATCATCTGATTACTGCAACAGGCTGTGTTATCATCTGATTACTGCAACAGGATGTGTTATCATCTGATTACTGCAACAGGATGTGTTCTCATCTGATTACTGCAACAGGATGTGTTCTCATCTGATTACTGCAACAGGATGTGTTCTCATCTGATTACTGCAACAGGATGTGTTATCATCTGATTACTGCAACAGGATGTGTTCTCATCTGATTACTGCAACAGGCTGTGTTATCATCTGATTACTGCAACAGGATGTGTTATCATCTGATTACTGCAACAGGCTGTGTTATCATCTGATTACTGCAACAGGATGTGTTCTCATCTGATTACTGCAACAGGCTGTGTTCTCATCTGATTACTGCAACAGGCTGTGTTCTCATCTGAATACTGCAACAGGATGTGTTATCATCTGATTACTGCAACAGGATGTGTTATCATCTGATTACTGCAACAGGATGTGTTATCATCTGATTACTGCAACAGGCTGTGTTCTCATCTGATTACTGCAACAGGATGTGTTATCATCTGATTACTGCAACAGGATGTGTTATCATCTGATTACTGCAACAGGATGTGTTATCATCCGATTACTGCAACAGGATGTGTTATCATCTGATTACTGCAACAGGATGTGTTATCATCTGATTACTGCAACAGGCTGTGTTCTCATCTGATTACTGCAACAGGATGTGTTATCATCTGATTACTGCAACAGGATGTGTTATCATCTGATTACTGCAACAGGATGTGTTATCATCTGATTACTGCAACAGGCTGTGTTCTCATCTGATTACTGCAACAGGATGTGTTATCATCTGATTACTGCAACAGGATGTGTTATCATCTGATTACTGCAACAGGATGTGTTATCATCCGATTACTGCAACAGGATGTGGTATCATCTGATTACTGCAACAGGCTGTGTTCTCATCTGATTACTGCAACAGGCTGTGTTCTCATCTGATTACTGCAACAGGATGTGTTATCATCTGATTACTGCAACAGGCTGTGTTCTCATCTGATTACTGCAACAGGATGTGTTATCATCTGATTACTGCAACAGGCTGTGTTATCATCTGATTACTGCAACAGGATGTGTTCTCATCTGATTACTGCAACAGGATGTGTTATCATCTGATTACTGCAACAGGCTGTGTTCTCATCTGATTACTGCAACAGGCTGTGTTCTCATCTGATTACTGCAACAGGCTGTGTTCTCATCTGATTACTGCAACAGGCTGTGTTCTCATCTGATTACTGCAACAGGATGTGTTCTCATCTGATTACTGCAACAGGATGTGTTATCATCTGATTACTGCAACAGGCTGTGTTCTCATCTGATTACTGCAACAGGCTGTGTTCTCATCTGAATACTGCAACAGGCTGTGTTCTCATCTGATTACTGCAACAGGCTGTGTTATCATCTGATTACTGCAACAGGCTGTGTTCTCATCTGATTACTGCAACAGGCTGTGTTCTCATCTGATTACTGCAACAGGATGTGTTCTCATCTGATTACTGCAACAGGATGTGTTCTCATCTGATTACTGCAACAGGCTGTGTTCTCATCTGATTACTGCAACAGGCTGTGTTCTCATCTGATTACTGCAACAGGATGTGTTATCATCTGATTACTGCAACAGGATGTGTTATCATCTGATTAATGCAACAGGCTGTAAGTGAGTCAAAGAGATATAAGATATGATTAAAAAAACAATGTTTGGCTGTAAGAGGAGGACTGAGGAGTTATACAACCCAGTGTACAAATCTTTCCCGAGACCACAGTTTACGTCACCATGAAGTCAAAAGCACCATGAAAGCAAAAGCAACAGCATTCATGCCAAGAGAAAATGTGAGAAAAACATGGCAAAGGAATGATATTAAAACATTGAGGGGCTCAGTTGGGATCAGTTGAGGGGCAGTTTCCTGGACCCAGATTAGGCCTAAAACTACTCCTGAACTAAAAAGAATACTCAACGGAGAATCTCCATTGAAAATGCTTTTTAGTCCAGGATAAGGCTTAATCTGTGTTTGGGAAACCACCCTTCAATGTTTTCAGCAGAGCAATGGCTAAACATAAACACAAAGGTCTGAGTACGACAAAGATGTCTGAACTAGCAGAGGACCCTTACAGAGGCCAGAGGTTGTTGGCACAGGAAAACAACATCTAATGTGCTAACAACAGTTGCTGAAAGTATCTGATGGTCTCCAGGCCCTGAGGTAAATAAGAACGCTCTCTCTCAAAATCGTTCATATTCCCTTTGTGTTCTTGTTAAAGGTGCTGCATTGTGAATTCAGATAAGGTCCATAATATATCTGCAGTAATAGTTGTATGATAGTGTTTCACAGTATTACTTACGTAACAGTGCAGTGAAAATTAGTTTTTTTTTGCAATGTTTGTAACTTATTTTGTACATAATGTTCATGCTACCATCTTTCTTGACCCGAAAAGAGCTTCTGAACAGAACAGCGACTACTCCCCTCGAACTGGACAAAGATGTTTCCTTTAATGAGTCTGACAAAGGATATAATGTTGCTCCCGGACAAGGCCCAAATCCCCGTCATTTACATGAAGAAAAGAAGGAGATACAGGGGGCGCAGATCAGGGTGCCTTGTGAGATGCTTAACACGCCTCTACCATCCGTTCTATTTGTCAACGTCACTGGATGAGCTCCGTTCCAGACGATTCTACCAACATTAAAAACGAATATCTTGTGTTTCACCGAGTCGTGGATGAACGACGACACAGATAATATTCAGTTGGCTGGGTTTTCCGTGCATCGGCAGGACAGAACAGCTACGTCCGGTAAGACGAGGGATTGGGGTGTGTGTCTATTTGTTAATAACAGCTGGAACGCAGTGTCTAATATTAAGGTAGTCTCGAGGTATTGCTCGCATGAGGTAGAGTACGTCATGATAAGCTGTAGACCACACTATCTACCAAGAGAGTTTATCTATATTTTCGTAGCCATCTATTTACCACCACAAACCAATGCTGGCACTAAGAATGCACTCAATGAGCTGTGTAAGGCCATAAGCAAACAAGAAAATGCTCATCCAGAAGTGGCACTCCTAGTGGCCGGAGACTTTAATGCAGGCAAACTTAAATACGTTTTACCTAATTTCTACCAGCATGTCACATGAGCAACCAGAAAGAAAAAAAAACTATAGACCACCTTTCACACACAGAGACATATACAAAGCTCTCCCTCACCCTCCATTTGACAAATCTGACCTGAATTATATACTCCTGATTTCTGCTTAAAAGCTAAAGTAAAGCAGGAAGTACCAGTGACTCGCTCAATACGGAAGAGGTCAGATGACGCGGTTGCAAAGCTACAGGACTGTTTTGCTAGCACAGAGTGGGATATCTTCCGGGATTCATCCAATGGCATTGAGGAGTATACCATCTCGTACCACCGGCTTCATCATAAAGTGCATCAACGACGTCGTCCTCACAGTGACCGTACCTACATATGTGGCAGGGTTTGCAAACTATTACGGACTACAAAGAAAAACCCAGCCGCGAGCTGCCCAGTGATGCAAGCCTACCAGACGGGCTAAATCAAACCAAATTTAACTGCCTTTTATGCTCGCTTCGAGGCAAGCAACACTGAAGGATGCATGAGAGCACAAACTGCTCCGGACGAATGTGTGATCACGATCTCCGTAGCAGATGTGAGCAAGACCTTTAAACAGGTCAACATTCACAAGGCCGCGGGGCCAGACGGATTACCAGAAGCGGTACTGGAAAGCCAAGTCTAGGTCCAAAAGGCTCCTTAACGGCTTCTACCCCCAAGCCATAAGACTGCTGAACAATTAATCAAATGTCTACTTGGACTATTTGGCTACCCCCCAGTTGTTTTTACACTGCTGCTACTCACTGCTTATTATCTATGCATAGTCACTTTACCCCACCTACATGTACAAATTACCTCAACTGACCTGTCGAGGTAATTTGACTTGGTCCCGGTACCGAGTCAACCTGACCTATCGAGGTACATTGACTCGGTACCGGTACGCCCTGTATATAGCACCATTATTTTTATTTTATTATTTACTTTACATTAGTTTATTTTGTAAATACTTTCTTAAATCTGCATTGATGGTTAAGGGCTTGTAAGTAAGCATTTCATGTTAAGGTCTACACCTGTTGTATTCGGTGCATGTGACAAATACAATTTGATTTGATTGTTTGTGATATTGGCCTCAAAATGGGAAAGTTGTTTTGACTAGGTGGTTGTGTTATCTAGTGGAAATCCCTCTATCATTTCCTGGTTGCTAATATTCTACACTGTTGGCTCAATTTCACTTTATGTGAGAAAACAAGCACTGAATAGTATAGGGAATCATTGTACCATCTAAATCACTGTGAAATACCTTTAAAAAATACAAAAAAAATATGTTTTTCCAGCTGTTTGAAGCTGGTGGACCAAAACAGAAAGTAAAAGGTTCAAGTGCGAGTCTCCGCCATGTTACGGGGAAATGGGATTCTGGGGAGGAGGGAGATGTGTTTTAAATGCAGCCTAGAGCTAAGTGAATTGCAAGGTATTTCACAGTGATTCAGATGGTACAATGATTCCCTACACTATTCAGTGCTTGTTTTCTCACAAACTGAGCGAACCGTTCAGAATTTTAGCAACCAGGAAATTAGCGTGCAAATTGACCAAACCTGGTCAAGAACTACAGGAAACGTATGATCTCTGTAATTGCAAACAAAGGTTTCTGTACCAAATATTAAGTTCTGCTTTTCTAATGTATCAAATACTTATGTCATGCAATAAAATGAAAATTAATTACTTAAAAATCATACAATGTGATTTTCTGGATTTTTGTAAATAATAAATAAATAAATAAATAAAAATTACAGACCTCTACATGCTTTGTAAGTAGGAAAACCTGCAAAATCGGCAGTGTATCAAATACTTGTTCTCCCCACTGTGTATATATATATATATATATATATATATATATATATATATATATGACAGCCAAAGTCAGAACAGCGTTCTCATTTTGACCACAGATCCTGCGCCGGCGGGAGAAATCAATAGGTGAATATCACAGCCAATCACAACACTGGCATGTAAGTAATACTGTGAAACACTATCATTCCAAAATTACTGCAGATATGGACATTTTGTGAAATTAAAATGCAAAACTAAAAAATACTATCATATGTGTAGCACCTTTAAAGTCTCCTTCTATCCATCCCTCTCTGTCAGACAGTACACTATGATCATCACATCCCCATTACTTCACAAGATCAAAGCTGTTGTATTCTCCAGTCCATTCCTTTCCTGCACTCAGACACAGAGTAGCCTAGCGCGTAGGCATACATAACATGAAGCTCTATTTCACTAGTGGGATACATCTGACAATGAGGCTCCCTCCTCGACTCGCAAACATGATTTGATAAAAGCATTCTTCATGGATATGATGACAGAGATGTTTATTAGCTTGGATGCCTCTCATTGCCAATAACAAACAAACAACATTAAATCAGTACAATAGATTACTGTTGGGCCTCTGCAGTGGCCAGCATCCACCTTGTATCAGGAACATGCCCAACAGATGCACAGCAATCAGCATCATATTGAAGAGGTTAGTCATTCTCGACAACTAGAGGGACTCCTGTTGTGTCCATGGAGACCTAAAGCCTAACCACCTCCAAAGGAAGGCTCTTTACGAGTAGGACTATTAATATAGAATCATGTAAACTAATTAGCCTAATTGTGATCTAAAAGGCAAAACTTAACCTTTTTCACAGCACTATATACAAATATGCAAGTAACCATGTCACTGTACACCTTCTGTAGAGATCAATTCACTTAGTTGGACGTGGCTGTGGGGTGGTTGTAGCCTCTCTCTCACGTGACCCGTCAAGTTAGCCAGGTGTGTCTGGGGGTGATTACGGCCATCTATTGTATTTCATGAACATGTGTACAATGTCTAGACAATAGTGACCCATCCACCTAGCTAGCTGTGGCTGGGGGGTGGGTATAGCGTTTCTTCAACATGATCCATCTATTTACACAAGTGTGTCTGGGTAAGCATCATCTAATAATTATTAAATATTTTTATCTGGACACTTTCTAGTATTTAAATATTGCTACTACGCAAGTAACTGTACCGTTTACCCCTTGTATATCCTGTGAATGTAACAAATAAACTTTATTTGATATAGTGTGTGTTTCCCAGAGACGGTAATGTGAAGAACAACATGACCTGCACCAAAGTCAGATCCGGATGTAGGACAAGAACTAGATAAAGAGTTTTCCATATTGCAGCCTACTACTTTGACCACTTTTAATTTTGAAATCTTTGGTTATTTACTACACTTCCTTACTCACTCTGTTTAGCACATGGCCTCACATGTGAATCCTTAAAGAGATGGGTGGGGCTAAGGCTTAAGAGGGTGTGAACGATGATAAATGGGTGTAGACAAAGAAGACCTCTCCTGTAGGTATACCAAAACATTCAAGGGCCATTTTCTCAAAAGTGAAGTTACAAGTTTATCAACTTCAAAGCAGAATTGCATTCCCATTGTTCCTCAAGTGCAGTGTTTGATATACCATGTTCTAGCTCTGAGTCTCTACCTTTATCCAATGTAAAAACACCATTACAAATGTTGCTACATAAGACTGAAAAGATGTGCTGGGTCAAATATTGGCCTGTTAGAAACTACAACTCCCTACTACATTGCCCAGTTCAGTCTGGATCTGATTTATCTCTGGAGAAACTACAACTCCCTACTACGTTGCACAGTTCAGTCTGGATCTGATTTATCTCTGGAGAAACTACAACTCCCTACTACGTTGCACAGTTCAGTCTGGATCTGATTTATCTCTGGAGAAACTACAACTCCCTACTACATTGCCCAGTTCAGTCTGGATCGAATTTATCTCTGGAGAAACTGTGTGATGTGCACATTGAGCTCACAGAAAAAAAATGTTGCAGCGATGAGACAAGACAAAAAAGGGGTAAAAATTACAACAACAATAAATAAATAACTGACATTTCGGTTAATCGCTCTACACTAACAGAAACAGGACAATTTCACTTCCAACTGGAACTGTAGTGGAAAAAGAAGAGGCAGGGTAAGTCATAACTCCATGGCACACAACCCCCCCCCTGACAAACACACTCAACTCTAATGTAAATATCACTCCAGAAGAAGCTTTTATCCCACCAAAACCATTGATGCTATTGCAGCTGCTGCGTGTATGAAAAGTGCTAGCCAACCCACCCCCTCTTGGGAGATACCTCAGTCTACATTTTCACAGGATGCAGAGTGAGTTTGCTTTCTTGTTTAGTTGTTGCTGTGTGCCAGCAGCCTTTTTTAGGCAAGACTCTTACACACTCTTCAACATTAGGATTCATAGAGTGGAAGACAGATAGGAAACACTAAAGGAGAGGAGGAACACAGTTATTTAACCTGTGTGTGTGTGTGTGTGTGTGTGTGTGTGTGTGTGTGTGTGTGTGTGTGTGTGTGTGTGTGTGTGTGTGTGTGTGTGTGTGTGTGTGTGTGTATGACAGCTTCTCTCTCTGAAGCTAATGGATGTGAGTGAAGACAGCCCATAAACCCACAAATAACTACCTTACAGTAGAGAAGCAGGTCTCAGATACAGATTGTTCCAAATGGATTCCTTATATAGCACGATGTTTTGACCAATAGAGAAAGAGTTTAATGGCTGTGATAGGAGAAAACTGAGGATGGATCAACAACATTGTAGTTACTCCACAATACTAACCTAAATGACAGAGTGAAAAGAAGGAAGCCTGTACAGAATAGAAAATATTCCAAAACATGCATCCTGTTTGAAATAAGGCACTAAAGTAAAACTGCAGCAAAGAAATGCACTTTATGTCCTGAATACAAAGTGTTATGTATGGGGCAAATCCAACACAACACATCACTGAGTACCACTCTTCATATTTTCAAGCAGGGTGGTGGTGGCAGTAATGGGTATACTTGTCATCGGCAAGGTCTACGGAGTTTTTTAGGATACAAATAAACAGAATAGAACTAGGCACAGGAAAAATCCTAGAGGAAAACCGGGTTCAGTCTGTTTTCCAACAGACACTGGGAAACAATTTCACATTTCAGCAGGACAATAATCTAAAACACAAGGCCAGATATACACTGGAGTTACTTACCAAGACGACATGGATTGTTCCTGAGTGGCCCAGTTACTCGATAATCCAAGATGGCGTAGCAGTCGGATGTGTCTTTGTCCTGTCTGTCCCGTGTAAATAGTATTCGTATTTTTCGTATACATTTCGTATATATTTTAATTTCACTTTCCATCTAGGAACTGAATATACATTCCTACATTCCGCCTCACCCAATGTGGTACGGACCTGCTATTTTTTTATACTTTAGAACCGTAACCCCAATCAGAAGCTAGCCAGATAACTAGCTACTAGCTAGTAGTCAGTTAGCCACTGCTGCGGTCTTCGCCCTTAACTCGGACACAGCCAGCTTCAATACCGGGCCAATACCTGCCAGTCTGCAAGCGCGATATCAACCCAGAGCATATAGGACTGCTTTTTCTCTACCACATCACCGGATTCCTGACGCAAGCTCCGGACAATTACACCGTATTATCACAGCTAGCTAGCTGCAACCGAGTGGCTACTACTGGCTAACACCTCTGTCCCGAAGCAAGCACCAGTTAGCCTTGAGCTAGCCTCGAGCTAGGCCCATCTGCCGGCTAGCCGAGGAGGTCTACCAGCGAATTTTTGGGCTACAATACCTCTTTTGCCAATTGGACTGGACCTTTTTTTATGCTGACACAGAGACTAGCCAATCCATCACAACTGGTCTAAATCAGCTACAAGCTAATTTAGCCATTTTTTTGCCGCTGCTAGTAGCTTTTACCTTCAGCACAGACACCAGCCCTGTTATTAGCCTGGATATTACTCACCAATTTACCAGCATCGGACTGTCTCTCGACAACAACGCCGGATTCCTGCCGTAATCCCTGAGCCACTACTTCTGATCCTCACAGCTAGCTTGCAGCTAGCGCAGTTAGCGCCACTGCCACGAAGCTAGCACCAGTTAGCAAACACAATTCTACAATTCACAACCTCTCTTTCGCCATTCGGCTTGGATTCTCTGGATTCTCTGTCGACACGACCACGTCTGAGCAGACCCCCTCCGTCTGAGCAGACCACCCCCCGGGCTACTAACTTTAAACGCCGCGTGCTAGCTTAGTGGAGGCCTCCCTGCTCCATCTACGGCTGCCCCCTGGACACTATGATCACTTGGCTACATAGCTGATGCATGCTTGACTGTCCATTAATTCACGGTACTCCATTCTGTTTATTTGTGTTTTATCTGTCGGCTCTGTGCTTTAACTCAGGATCTGTGTGTAGTTAATCCGACCCTCTCTGCCTAGTCGTCGCCATTTTTACCTGTTGTTGCTGTGTTAGACTAGCACCCTGTTATTGCTGCTGTTATCTTACCTGTTGTTTTAGCTAGCTCTCCCAATCAAGACCTGCAATCACTTTATGCCTTATTGTATGTCTCTCTCAAATATCAATATGCCTTGCATACTGTTGTTCAGGCTAGTTTTCATTATCATTGTTTTGGTTTGCAATGGACCCTGTAGTTCCACTCTCCGTACCTCTGATACCCCCTTTGTCCCACCCCCCACACATGCGGTGACCTCACCCATTGAGACCAGCATGTCCAGAGATACAACCTCTCTTATCATCACCCAGTGCCTGGGCTTGCCTCCGCTGTACCCGCGCCCCTCCATACCCCTGTCTGCACATTATGCCCAGAATCTATTCTACCACGCCCATAAATCTGCTCCTTTTATTCTTTGTCCCCAACGCTCTAGGCGACCAGTTTTGATAGCCTTTAGCCGCACCCTCATCCTACTACTCCTCTGTTCCTCGGGTGATGTGGAGGTAAACCCAGGCCCTGCATGTCCCCAGTCACCCTCATTTGTTGACTTCTGTGATCGAAAAAGCCTTGGCCTCATGCATGTCAACATCAGAAGCCTCCTCCCTAAGTTTGCCTTACTCACCGCTTTAGCACACTCTGCCAATCCTGATGACCTTGCCGTGTCCGAATCCTGGCTTAGGAAGGCCACCAATAATTCTGAGATTTCCATACCCAACTATAACACTTTCCGTCAAGATAGAACTGCCAAAGGGGGAGGAGTTGCAATCTACTGCAGAGATAGCCTGCAAAGTTCTGTCATACTTTCCAGGTCTATGCCCAAACAGTTCGAACTTCTAATTTTAAAAATTAATCTCTCCAGAAATAAGTCTCTCACTGTTGCCGCCTGCTACCGACCCCCCTCAGCTCCCAGCTGTGCCCTGGACACCATCTGTGAATTGATCGCTCCCCATCTAGCTTCAGAGTTTGTTCTGTTAGGTGACCTAAACTGGGATATGCTTAACACCCCGGCAGTCCTACAATCCAAGCTTGATGCCCTCAATCTCACACAAATCATCAAGGAACCCACCAGGTACAACCCTAAATCCGTAAACATGGGCACCCTAATAGACATTATCCTGACCAACCTGCCCTCCAAAATACACCTCTGCTGTCTTCAATCAAGATCTCAGCGATCACTGCCTCATTGCCTGTATCCGCCACGGGTCCGCGGTCAAACGACCACCCCTCATCACTGTCAAACGCTCCCTAAAACACTTCTGCGAGCAGGCCTTTCTAATCGACCTGGCCCGGGTACCCTGGAAGGATATTGACCTCATCCCGTCAGTTGAGGATGCCTGGTCATTCTTTAAATGTTACTTCCTCACCATATTAGACAAGCATGCTCCGTTCAAAAAATGCAGAACCAAGAACAGATATAGCCCTTGGTTCACTCCAGACCTGACTGCCCTCGACCAGCACAAAAACATCCTGTGGCGAACTGCAATAGCATCGAAGAGCCCCCGCGATATGCAACTGTTCAGGGAAGTCAGGAACCAATACACGCAGTCAGTCAGGAAAGCAAAGGCCAGCTTTTTCAAGCAGAAATTCGCATCCTGTAGCTCTAACTCCAAAAAGTTCTGGGATACTGTAAAGTCCATGGAGAACAAGAGCACCTCCTCCCAGCTGCCCACTGCACTGAGGCTAGGTAACACGGTCACCACCGATAAATCCGTGATAATCGAAGACTTCAACAAGCATTTCTCAATGGCTGGCCATGCCTTCCTCCTGGCGACTCCAACCTTGGCCAACAGCCCCGCCCCCCCCGCTGCTACTCGCCCAAGCCTCCCCAGCTTCTCCTTTACCCAAATCCAGATAGCAGATGTTCTGAAAGAGCTGGAAAACCTGGACCCATACAAATCAGCTGGGCTTGACAATCTGGACCCCCTATTTCTGAAACTGTCCGCCGCCATTGTCGCACCCCCTATTACCAGCCTGTTCAACCTCTCCTTCGTATCATCTGAGATCCCCAAGGATTGGAAAGCTGCCGCGGTCATCCCCCTCTTCAAAGGGGGAGACACCCTGGACCCAAACTGTTACAGACCTATATCCATCCTGCCCTGCCTATCTAAGGTCTTCGAAAGCCAAGTCAACAAACAGATCACTGACCATCTCGAATCCCACCGTACCTTCTCCGCTGTGCAATCCGGTTTCCGAGCCGGTCACGGGTGCACCTCAGCCACGCTCAAGGTACTAAACGATATCATAACCGCCATCGATAAAAGACATTACTGTGCAGCCGTCTTCATCGACCTGGCCAAGGCTTTCGACTCTGTCAATCACCATATTCTTATCGGCAGACTCAGTAGCCTCGGTTTTTCTAATGACTGCCTTGCCTGGTTCACCAACTACTTTGCAGACAGAGTTCAGTGTGTCAAATCGGAGGGCATGTTGTCCGGTCCTCTGGCAGTCTCTATGGGGGTACCACAGGGTTCAATTCTCGGGCCGACTCTTTTCTCTGTATACATCAATGATGTTGCTCTTGCTGCGGGCGATTCCCTGATCCACCTCTACGCAGACGACACCATTCTATATACTTCCGGCCCTTCCTTGGACACTGTGCTATCTAACCTCCAAACGAGCTTCAATGCCATACAACACTCCTTCCGTGGCCTCCAACTGCTCTTAAACGCTAGTAAAACCAAATGCATGCTTTTCAACCGTTCGCTGCCTGCACCCGCACGCCCGACTAGCATCACCACCCTGGACGGTTCCGACCTAGTATATGTGGACATCTATAAGTACCTAGGTGTCTGGCTAGACTGCAAACTCTCCTTCCAGACTCATATCAAACATCTCCAATCCAAAATCAAATCAAGAATCGGCTTTCTATTCCGCAACAAAGCCTCCTTCACTCACGCCGCCAAACTTACCCTAGTAAAACTGACTATCCTACCGATCCTCGACTTCGGCGATGTCATCTACAAAATAGCTTCCAACACTCTACTCAGCAAACTGGATGCAGTTTATCACAGTGCCATTCGTTTTGTTACTAAAGCACCTTATACGACCCACCACTGCGACCTGTATGCCCTAGTCGGCTGGCCCTCGCTACATGTTCGTCGTCAGACCCACTGGCTCCAGGTCATCTACAAGGCTATGCTAGGTAAAGTGCCGCCTTATCTCAGTTCACTGGTCACGATGGCTACACCCACCCGCAGCACGCGCTCCAGCAGGTGTATCTCACTGATCATCCCTAAAGCTAAAACCTCATTTGGACGCCTTTCCTTCCAGTTCTCTGCTGCCTGCGACTGGAACGAATTGCAAAAATCTCTGAAGTTGGAGACTTTTATCTCCCTCAACAACTTTAAAAATCTGCTATCCGAGCAGCTAACCGATCGCTGCAGCTGTACATAGTCCATCTGTAAACTACCCACCCAATTTACCTACCTCACCCCCCATACTGCTTTTATTTATTTACTTTTCTGCTCTTTTGCACACCAGTATCTCTTCTTGCACATGATCATCTGATGATTTATCACTCCAGTGTTAATCTGCTAAATTGTAATTATTCGATTTATTGCCTACCTCATGCCTTTTGCACACATTGTATATAGATTCTCTTTTTTCTACCATGTTATTGACTTGTTTATTGTTTACTCCATGTGTAACTCTGTGTTGTCTGTTCACACTGCTATGCTTTATCTTGGCCAGGTCGCAGTTGCAAATGAGAACTTGTTCTCAACTAGCCTACCTGGTTAAATAAAGGTGAAATAAAAAAATAAAATAAAGTTACAGTTTTGACTTAAAATCGGCTTGAAAATCTATGGCAAGACTTGAAAAAGGCTGTTTAGCAATGATTAACCAACTTCATAGAGGTTGAAGACTTTTTAAAGAATAATGAGCAAATATTGTACAATCCAGGTGAACGAAGCTCTTAGAAACTTAACCAGAAAGACTCACAGCTGTAATCACAGCCAATGGTGATTCTAACATGTATTGGCTCAGGGGTGTGAATAATTATGTAAATGAGATTTCAAATGTATTGAAAATGAAATACAGAATAAACATTTGTAAAAACATGTTTTCACTTTGTCATTATGGGGTATTGTGTGTAGATGGGTGAGAAACACATTAAACATGTTTTCACTTTGTCATTATGGGGTAGTGTGTGTAGATGGGTGAGAAACACATTAAATACATTCTTGAATTCAGGCTGTGACAACAAAGTGTGGAATAAGCCAAGGGGTCTGATTACTTTCTGAAGGGACTAGTAATAGTGGGGTATAATTAAGCAATAAGGAACCTCGGGGGTTTGTGGTATACAGCAAATATACCACGGCTAAGGGCTGTTCTTAGGCACGACGCATCACAGAGTGCCTGGACACAGCCCTAGCCGTGGTATATTGGCCATATACCACAAACCCCCGAGGTTCCTTATTGCTATTATAAACTGGTCACCGACGTAATTACAGCAGTAAAAATAAACGTTTTGTCATACCCATGGTATAGGGTCTGATATACCTTGGCTGTCAGCCAATCAGCATTCAGGACTGTAACCACCCAGTTTATAATGCTGTTTTTTTACATTACAACGATGGGTTACACTGCTCTACTAAATCAACTGGTTTCTAAATCACCCTGCTGGGTTTGGACTGTCTGGGTGTGAATAGACAAGTTGTCAAATATAAAGTATGGACTCTCATCTGTCAGCATTTGAGTCAGTCGCCCAGTACACGTTCACTAAGATAGACCTGTCACCTGACAATGGTTCTTAGTGGTGAGTTCATGGCCTTAGGCATACATCAGGCTCCTGCACAGAAGCCAGTGCCAACACACACACGCGCACACACACACACACACACACACACACACACACACACACACACACACACACACACACACACACACACACACACACACACACACACAGTGGAGAGACACATGCTTGTCAATGTGTTAGAGACTCCTCCAGCAGTGTCTGTGACAGGACATTTGTTTCAATAAGCCAGCACTCACTGCTCCAATCAGGTGTTTGTTTACACTCGTTTACAGCTAGGCTGAGTTACCTCGGTGAGGATCAGTCTACCTTAGGCTGAGTTACCTCGGTGAGGATCAGTCTACCCTAGGCTGAGTTACCTCAGTGAGGATCAGTCTACTCTAGGCTGAGTTACCTCAGTGAGGATCAGTCTACTCTAGGCTGAGTTACCTCAGTGAGGATCAGTCTACTCTAGGCTGAGTTACCTCAGTGAGGATCAGTCTACTCTAGGCTGAGTTACCTCAGTGAGGATCAGTCTACTCTAGGCTGAGTTACCTCAGTGAGGATCAGTCTACTCTAGGCTGAGTTACCTCAGTGAGGATCAGTCTACTCTAGGCTGAGTTACCTCAGTGAGGATCAGTCTACTCTAGGCTGAGTTACCTCAGTGAGGATCAGTCTACTCTAGGCTGAGTTACCTCAGTGAGGATCAGTCTACCTTAGGCTGAGTTACCTCAGTGAGGATCAGTCTACTCTAGGCTGAGTTACCTCAGTGAGGATCAGTCTACTCTAGGCTGAGTTACCTCAGTGAGGGTCAGTCTACTCTAGGCTGAGTTACCTCAGTGAGGATCAGTCTACTCTAGGCTGAGTTACCTCAGTGAGGATCAGTCTACTCTAGGCTGAGTTACCTCAGTGAGGATCAGTCTACTCTAGGCTGAGTTACCTCAGTGAGGATCAGTCTACTCTAGGCTGAGTTACCTCAGTGAGGATCAGTCTACTCTAGGCTGAGTTACCTCAGTGAGGATCAGTCTACTCTAGGCTGAGTTACCTCAGTGAGGATCAGTCTACTCTAGGCTGATTGCTGACAAGAAACAAACGGCTGGAAAGGAAACAAGTGCATAGCGTCCTGCCACTAGGCATTATGTGCATATGGGGAACTAATTAAATTGTTCCATTGTGCCACACACACACACACTAACACACACATTCATCATAACACCATGAATATTAAGATACTCAGGGATTAGGTCACACCACATTACTGCAGATCATCCATTACTCTCTAACAGACCAGTGTTGGGTTCAAATAGTATTTGTTGTCGTTCAAATACTTTTGGATAGGCTTACTTCAGCTTGGCAGCTTTCCTGGCGCAATGGACCCAATAGAATGGTACCAAAAGTGCAGGAATAGTCAAAAACTTCAGGTAGGCTCAGTCAAATGCAAAAATATTTGATAGATGTCAAATACTATTTGACCCCATTTCTGGGGCCTCATTTATAAACATTGCGTACGTACAAAATAAACCCCAAAACATTTGCGCCAGTTTTCCCGCAAAAGTTGGCATTCATAAAAACTGAACTTGGCGTGAGAATGCCCTTTCCTCCACACAAACTGTAGACCACATATGGAGATTTACTAGTGGTTGGCGATTTGTATTCCAGGCAGGCAAGTAAGTATTTTGTGCAAATGGGTGATATGGAGGGGGGGGGGGGTCAACGCAAAACCTTGTTGAATTAAAACGTTGTGCTGACAGCTCTGCAACCATTTGCGATCGTTTACTCTTTCAGAAACTGTCCCAGTCCTTTGCCAGATACAGCAAAAGTTCATGCAAAAGATAGAAACATTGTGCAAACCCAGTACATAGACTGGTAGCTTATGTAAGAGATGTGACAGTATGGGTAGGCTACAGTATTGCTGTGCGATAGCAGCGTGACGTCATTAACCTATTTCATCTCAGAGCCTGTACCAACGCAGATAGAAACACAATCTATTGACAAACGAAATATTCAACAACAATTTATCTTTTGCATAGAAGTGTGGCTGGTAGCATTTTACTTTGAACTTGTTTCTAATATACAATCAATCAACTGTTTGGCACTGGCTTTAGGCAGCATGTTTAGATATGAAAAGTCCCTGTAATAGATGAAAACATTCTGCCCCGTCACACCTCTAGAAAAATGGGATCAAATTTGCCATTGCTCTCTCTTTTAGAAAGCAGAAACTGCCGTGGCCTAATTCCAATAGTTCCAAATTATACAGCAACAAAAGTGTTATCGTCACCATAAAAAGGTGAATGGAGGGTGTTATGGTCACCATAAAAAGGTGAATGGAGGGTGTTATGGTCACCATAAAAAGGTGAATGGAGGGTGTTATGGTCACCATAAAAGGTGAATGGAGGGTGTTATGGTCACCATAAAAGGTGAATGGAGGGTGTTATGGTCACCATAAAAGGTGAATGGAGGGTGTTATGGTCACCATAAAAGGTGAATGGAGGGTGTTATGGTCACCATAAAAGGTGAATGGAGGGTGTTTTTCTGACAGAGTTATAATGCTCGTTCACACGCGCACAGTTTTGCGACAGGTCTGATTTATAACGGGCAACATACCTATGTACGGCGTTCGCCAAGTTTATAAATACATTTTAAAAAATGTATACGTACTTGTTCTTTTCATAAATGGCGCACGCAGATATTTAGTGTAAATGAGGCTCCTGCTCCCTAAGCAGATCTAATGTTGCTATGAGACGGAGAAGAGAACACCTGACCAGTGAAGAAAAGTAGCATATTATTAATCCCCTAGACAGAAGGGGAAGAGTAGAGAGAGAGATAACTAAATAATTAAGTGGCATACTTCAGCCCTCCACTACGTTCTTCTGGCCTTTTTATAGCTCTCCTCCGAAACACTTGCTCCCTACTGGAAAGAGCATTTCTAAGGATTTCTTCAAAGTGGATAGATTATCAAAAAATGCCATCTTTAATTAAAAACTAAGCCTAGCTTCTGTACAAATAAACAAAAACAAATATTTCATCTGAGATTAATTTTACAGTATATCATTATTGCTTGCTGGTTGTTATTTGACTGGATCACAGATATTGAATTTGAAAATGAACTCTGGATATTGCTCCATGATGGGACTAACATAACAGTAAGGCTACCACACAGACAAACTCCTACCAGATAACAGTAAGGCTACCCCACAGACAAACTCCTATCAGATAACAGTAAGGCTACCCCACAGACAAACTCCTATCAGATAACAGTAAGGCTACCACACAGACAAACTCCTATCAGATAACAGTAAGGCTACCACACAGACAAACTCCTATCAGATAACAGTAAGGCTACCCCACAGACAAACTCCTATCAGATAACAGTAAGGCTACCCCACAGACAAACTCCTATCAGATAACAGTAAGGCTACCCCACAGACACACTCCTACCAGATAACAGTAAGGCTACCCCACAGACAAACTCCTATCAGATAACAGTAAGGCTACCCCACAGACAAACTCCTATCAGATAACAGTAAGGCTACCACACAGACAAACTCCTATCAGATAACAGTAAGGCTACCCCACAGACAAACTCCTATCAGATAACAGTAAGGCTACCCCACAGACAAATTCCTATCAGATAACAGTAAGGCTAACCCACAGACAAACTCCTATCAGATAACAGTAAGGCTACCCCACAGACAAACTCCTATCAGCAAACTTTTAAAGTAAAACACTTTCATTCCATAGATCTTGTTAAAGATGTTCCTGTTGATTGTTCTCTGGCTTCTAACGATATTGGAAAACTCCTCCAATAGATTGTGTTCTTGAGTTGAGCAACACAGCTCTATCCCCACTGAGTTAACTTCAAACGTATTGTCATCAAATGTAAACCACACAAGGTGTCTGTGAGAACACTTTGAGCATGTCTAATGAAAGAAAAACCAGTGGGCCAGCATCAGATCAAGCCCCCTAGGAAGGTACACAGTGGGCCAGCATCAGATCAAGCCCCCTAGGAAGGTACAGTGTGCCACTATGAGATCAAGCCCCCTAGGAAGGTACACAGTGGGCCAGCATCAGATCAAGCCCCCTAGGAAGGTACGCAGTGGGCCAGCATCAGATCAAGCCCCCTAGGAAGGTACACAGTGGGCCAGCATCAGATCAAGCCCCCTAGGAAGGTACACAGTGGGCCAGCATCAGATCAAGCCCCCTAGGAAGGTACACAGTGGGCCAGCATCAGATCAAGCCCCCTAGGAAGGTACGCAGTGGGCCAGCATCAGATCAAGCCCCCTAGGAAGGTACACAGTGGGCCAGCATCAGATCAAGCCCCCTAGGAAGGTACACAGTGGGCCAGCATCAGATCAAGCCCCCTAGGAAGGTACACAGTGGGCCAGCATCAGATCAAGCCCACTAGGAAGGTACAGTGGGCCAGCATGAGATCAAACCCCCTAGGAAGGTACACAGTGGGCCAGCATCAGATCAAGCCCCCTAGGAAGGTACACAGTGGGCCAGCATCAGATCAAGCCCCCTAGGAAGGTACAGTGGGCCAGCATCAGCATCATATCTGAGGCTATTATATAAACATCGGTATGGTAATGTGGCCGCACCGTCTCCCATGAGCTTCACCAAAATGTAACAAACGGACCAGTTCGTAGCTGGATTCTTCACCGATCTTTTATACCTTCTCCGGAACATAAATGTTGTTCGGACCTCAAGTTCTGTGAGGTGGAAGAAATTCCTTTGTTCTCTATGAAACTTCACTCTGTCTCTATACTGTGGCCATGAAGCAGGGTCTTCCCTAGGAATTTACGACCTCTGACCACAGCAGCCTGGTTGTAGGAGCAGAGAGAGGGGGATGGTGCTCGCTGTACCCAGAGACAGGGTAATGTCATGACAACCCCTAAGAAGGTTCAGTGGGCCAGCATCAGATCAAGCCCCCTAGGAAGGTTCAGTGGGCCAGCTTGAGATCAAGCCCCCTAGGAAGGTACAGTGGGCCAGCTTGAGATCAAGCCCCCTAGGAAGGTACAGTTGGCCAGCATCAGATCAAGCCCCCTAGGAAGGTTCAGTGGGCCAGCATCAGATCAAGCCCCCTAAGAAAGTTCAGTGGGCCAGCATCAGATCAAGCCCCCTAGGAAGGTACAGTTGGCCAGCATCAGATCAAGCCCCCTAAGAAAGTTCAGTGGGCCAGCATCAGATCAAGCCCCCTAGGAAGGTACAGTTGGCCAGCATCAGATCAAGCCCCCTAAGAAGGTTCAGTGGGCCAGCATGAGATCAAGCCCCCTAGGAAGGTACAGTGGGCCAGCTTGAGATCAAGCCCCGTAGGAAGGTACAGTGGGCCAGCATGAGATCAAGCCCCCTAGGAAGGTACAGTGGTCCATCATGAGATCAAGCCCCCTAGGAAGGTACAGTGGGCCAGCATGAGATCAAGCCCCCTAGGAAGGTACACAGTGGGCCAGCATGAGATCAAGCCCCCTAGGAAGGTACAGTGGGCCAGCATGAGATCAAGCCCCCTAGGAAGGTACAGTGGGCCAGCATGAGATCAAGCCCCCTAGGAAGGTACAGTGGGCCAGCATAAGATCAAGCCCCCTAGGAAGGTACAGTGGGCCAGCATGAGATCAAGCCCCCTAGGAAGGTACAGTGGGCCAGCATCAGATCAAGCCCAATTTGAGAACCAGAAGATACTGCTTCATTTCTGGTGCCTCTAAGCTCCCCAATCATACCATTTTACCAATTGTGTCAGGGCTGGGGGGTGCAAAGGCCACCCATGTTCAAGTTAGGGTGGAAACGTGTTCTATCAGACAGACAACAGTTAGGGTGGAAACGTGTTCTATCATACAGACAACAGTCAGGGTGGAAACGTGTTCTAGCAGACAGACACCAGTCACGGTGGAAACGTGTTCTAACATACAGACAACAGTCAGGGTGGAAACGTGTTCTAGCAGACAGACACCAGTCACGGTGGAAACGTGTTCTAGCAGACAGACACCAGTCACGGTGGAAACGTGTTCTAACATACGGACACCAGTCAGGGTGGAAACGTGTTCTAACATACAGACAACAGTCAGGGTGGAAACGTGTTCTAGCAGACAGACACCAGTCACGGTGGAAACGTGTTCTAGCAGACAGACACCAGTCACGGTGGAAACGTGTTCTAACATACGGACACCAGTCAGGGTGGAAACGTGTTCTATCAGACAGACAACAGTCACGGTGGAAACGTGTTCTAACATACAGACAACAGTCAGGGTGGAAACGTGTTCTATCATACAGACAACAGTCAGGGTGGAAACGTGTTCTAGCAGACAGACAACAGTCTGGGTGGAAACGTGTTCTAGCAGACAGACAACAGTCAGGGTGGAAACGTGTTCTATCATACAGACAACAGTCACGGTGGAAACGTGTTCTATCAGACAGACAACAGTCAGGGTGGAAACGTGTTCTATCAGACAGACAACAGTCAGGGTGGAAACGTGTTCTAGCAGACAGACAACAGTCACGGTGGAAACGTGTTCTAGCAGACAGACAACAGTCAGGGTGGAAACGTGTTCTAACATACAGACAACAGTCACGGTGGAAACGTGTTCCATCATACAGACAACAGTCAGGGTGGAAACGTGTTCTAGCAGACAGACAACAGCCAGGGTGGAAACGTGTTCTATCATACAGACAACAGTCAGGGTGGAAACGTGTTCTATCATACAGACAACAGTCAGGGTGGAAACGTGTTCTATCATACAGACAACAGCCAGGGTGGAAACGTGTTCTAGCAGACAGACAACAGCCAGGGTGGAAACGTGTTCTAGCAGACAGACAACAGTCACGGTGGAAACGTGTTATATCAGACAGACAACAGTCAGGGTGAAAACGTGTTCTATCAGACAGACAACAGTCAGGGTGGAAACGTGTTCTAACATACAGACAACAGTCAGGGTGGAAACGTGTTCTAGCAGACAGACAACAGCCAGGGTGGAAACGTGTTCTAGCAGACAGACAACAGTCAGGGTGAAAACGTGTTCTAGCAGACAGACAACAGCCAGGGTGGAAACGTGTTCTAGCAGACAGACAACAGTCACGGTGGAAACGTGTTATATCAGACAGACAACAGTCAGGGTGAGAACATGTTCTATCAGACAGACAACAGTCACGGTGGAAACGTGTTCCATCAGACAGACACCAGTCAGGGTGGAAACGTGTTCTAGCAGACAGACAACAGTCAGGGTGGAAACGTGTTCTATCAGACAGACAACAGTCAGGGTGGACACGTGTTCCATCAGACAGACACCAGTCAGGGTGGAAACGTGTTCTAGCAGACAGACAACAGTCAGGGTGGAAACGTGTTCTAGCAGACAGACACCAGTCACGGTGGAAACGTGTTCTAGCAGACAGATACCAGTCACGGTGGAAACGTGTTCTAACATACGGACAACAGCCAGGGTGGGTTGAAGCGCAAGGCTCAATTCCGCTGTTTTGGTTCCCTGTCTACCACGCTGTGAACAGCTTGATGTGAACCAGCGCAGATACTGTGTGTGACTGTGTGAGAGCGAAGTCTTGCATCTCATGTCAATATCCTAGCCTATTGCCTGCCTGCCTCCTCTCTCTCCCTCGCGCTGGCTCACCTGCTCTTTGCTAATGATACGAGTGTTTACTTTATAAGGATCCCCAGTAGTTACAGCACATGCAGCAGCAACTCTCCCTTTGGCACACATAAAACAAACAAATACATGATAAAGTACAGGAGAGTTATAGACAAAAACAACATAAGACATTACATTAAAATAAATACAATATATATATAATGTGCTAGTCGTCTTGACTACTTTCATATGTCATCCTCGCTGGCACCAAAAGTTTAAAAAAGTGTTAATAGGGGACAGAATGCAGTCGGACCGTTAAATAATTGGCATATATATTACTCTTCCAGAATTCCCACATGGGCGAGGATACTGGACATTGAATCAAAGCCTATTGGATGACAACTTTTATTTTTTACCAGGACAGAACAATGTATACCTTACTTTTCAGACATAACATAGGTACAGCAGATCCCCTTATTGTATGGGACACTTTTAAATGTGCTTTTAGAGGCCGTAATTCAGTACTCGTCTATAAAACAAAAGAAATGTAGGTCAAAAGAGTCCATATTAACAAAGGAAATTGAAGGACTAACAGTACAGTTAGATAGCAATAAAAACTGTACCATAGAGGCACAGAATATGTCAGAGGAAAAACAAAAAGAAATGGAGAAACTTATTCAAGAAAGATCAAGTCTAATCTATTATAAAAAATAAAGCAAACTGGATGGAATATGTGGGGAAAAAGGTCAAATTCTTTATTAACCTTCGACATAGAAATGCTACCAAAAATAATTTACTGAAACTTGTTTCAAATGACTCATGAGTCACCCATGATTCACCAAAATATATTTTGAAAGAGGAAGCAAAGTACTTTACAGTCCATGTATTCGTTTCAATTTCCGCCATCTCTAAGTTAATTGTAAGGATTTTTTTATTTGAATAATGTAAAATTAACAGCTGTACAGAAAGAAGGCCAAATTACAGAGGATAAACTTACTGATGCAAATAAAGCCTTTAAGTCTGGGAAAACTCCAGGGCTGGATGGCATGCCAGCTGAGGACCCAGATCTGTGCCTCGACACAATCCTGTCTCGGAGCTCTACGGACAATTTCTTTGACCTCCTGGCTTGCTTTTTGCTCTGACATGCACTGTCAACTGAATTTACCACAGGTGGACTCCAATCAATTCGTAGGGGCATGGACTACCAGGTGTTGAAAGCGTTCCACAGGGATGCTGGACCATGTGGACATCAATGTGTCCCACAGTTGTGTCAACTTGGCTGGATGTCCTTTGGGTGGTGGACCATTCTTGATACACACAGGAAACGGTTGAGCGTTGCAATTCTTGACATAAACCGGTGCACCTGGCACCTACTACCATAGCCCGTTCAAAGGCACTTCAATATTTTGTCTTGCCCATTCACCCTCTGAATGGCACACACACACAATCCATGTCTCAATTGTCTCAAGGTTTAAAAATCCTTATTTAACAGGTCTCCTCTCCTTCATCTACACTGATTGAAGTGGATTTAACAAGTGGCATCAATAAGGGATCATAGCTTTCACCTGGATTCAACTAGTCGGTCTATGTCATGGAAAGAGCAGGTGTTCTTCATCTTTTATACATATTGATATGTTTATAAACAGTACAGTTACATCAGATCTTTAGAAGAGGAGATGCACTGTGAAAATCTGTTACTATCTGTTTGGTAAAGCTGAGCGTTATGCCTGAGTAACCTCTGGTGGCAGAACATTCCACAATGACATGGCTCTATACATAACTGAGTGATGCATTAAATCCGTTTTTGGTTTGGGTACTGTGATGAAACCTATAGTGGTGTGTCTGGTGGGGTATGTCCGTCCGTCTGGTGGGGTACGTCCGTCCGTCTGGTGGGGTACGTCCGTCCGTCTGGTGGGGTACGTCCGTCCGTCTGGTGGGGTACGTCCGTCCGTCTGGTGGGGTACGTCTGTCTGGTGGGGTACGTCTGTCTGGTAGGGTATGTACGTCTGGTGGGGTATGTACGTCTGGTGGGGTATGTACGTCTGGTGGGGTATGTCTGTCTGGTGGTGTATGTACGTCTGGTGGGGTATGTACGTCTGGTAGGGTATGTACGTCTGGTAGGGTATGTCCGTCTGGTGGGGTATGTACGTCTGGTGGGGTATGTACGTCTGGTAGGGTATGTCCGTCTGGTGGGGTATGTACGTCTGGTAGGGTATGTACGTCTGGTAGGGTATGCACGTCTGGTAGGGTATGTCCGTCTGGTGGGGTATGTACGTCTGGTAGGGTATGTACGTCTGGTAGGGTATGTACGTCTGGTGGGGTATGTACGTCTGGTGGGGTATGTACGTCTGGTGGGGTATGTACGTCTGGTAGGGTATGTATGTCTGTTTGAAGTGTATGCAAATAGATTATACAAGTGGTTAGACATTTTCAACACACACGTTTCTTAAAAAGACTAGAAGAGAAGTAGTCCATTTCTCCTCAACCCTGAAATACTCTCATTCCCGTTATCGATGTTAGCTCTGTTAAGGGCAAGGCATGCTGCTTTTTGTTTTGAGCCAGCTGCAGCTTTTCTAGGTCTTTCTTTACTGCACCTGACCATATTACCGGACAGTAATCAAGACGGGACAAGCCTGAACTACAACAGCTTATCTCTGTGTCAACAACACAGAACATCTTTCTTTTTTTAAATAAACATACCACCTCTCTCCATCTTCACAACAACTGTCAACATGACTTGATCATGATAACTGAACATCTAATGTTACTCCTAGGAGTTCAGCTTCTTCAACTTCTTCAATGTCTAAACCCTTTATGTACAACTCCAGTTGAAGTTTAAGTCTAAGAAAATGCTTTGAACCAAATTCAATGCTTTTGGTTTTAGATGTCTTTAAGACCAGTTTATTGAGAAATTACCCATTCGGACACAAACTGTAACTCCCTGCTAAGAGTCTAAGTGAGCTAGGTGCCAATGTATAGAGTGTAGAGTGTGCAATCATCAGCATACATAGTCATTTTAGCTTATTGTAAAACAAGTGGCAAATCATTTGTAAAAATAGAGAACAGTAAGGCAACAAGGCAACTTCCCTGAGGGACACCGCACTGTACATATCTGATGTTAGAGAAGCGTCCATTGATGAACACTCTCTGAGATCTATTGGATAAGTAACTCTCCAACCATGTGGTGGCAGGTGATGTCAAGTCATAACAAGGGAGTTTTTTCAAAAACAAATTACGATCAATAACATCAAAGGCTGCACTGAAATCAAATAATACAGCTCCAACTCTCATCTTATCATGAATTTATTTTAGCCAATCATCAGTCATCTGAGTCAGTGCAGTAAGTGTGTTCAGTCTTCATTCTGTTGCATTTAGAAGATCATAAGTCATTGATGATAGGCCCAGCTTTAATGAAGCTGCGAGACATTGCAAGCCAAGAAATTGCAAGATTCTCACAATGGAATGCTGTTACAGTTTTTGATTGCCGATAGATAGGCCTAGTGCCGGTTCTGACTGTCTGTCTGGTGGCTGACCTGCCTATACTGATAGATAGACCTAGTGCACGGTTCTGACTGTCTGTCTGGTGGCTGACCTGCCTATACTGATAGATAGACCTAGTGCACGGTTCTGACTGTCTGTCTGGTGGCTGACCTGCCTATACTGATAGATAGGCCTAGTACACGGTTCTGACTGTCTGTCTGGTGGCTGACCTGCCTATACTGATAGATAGGCCTAGTGCACGGTTCTGACTGTCTGCCTGGTGGCTGACCTGCCTATACTGATAGATAGACCTAGTGCACGGTTCTGACTGTCTGTCTGGTGGCTGACCTGCCTATACTGATAGATAGGCCTAGTACACGGTTCTGACTGTCTGTCTGGTGGCTGACCTGCCTATACTGATAGATAGGCCTAGTGCACGGTTCTGACTGTCTGCCTGGTGGCTGACCTGCCTATACTGATAGATAGACCTAGTGCCGGTTCTGACTGTCTGTCTGGTGGCTGACCTGCCTATACTGATAGATAGGCCTAGTGCCGGTTCTGACTGTCTGTCTGGTGGCTGACCTGCCTATACTGATAGATAGACCTAGTGCACGGTTCTGACTGTCTGCCTGGTGGCTGACCTGCCTATACTGATAGATAGACCTAGTGCACGGTTCTGACTGTCTGCCTGGTGGCTGACCTGCCTATACTGATAGATAGACCTAGTGCACGGTTCTGACTGTCTGCCTGGTGGCTGACCTGCCTATACTGATAGATAGACCTAGTGCACGGTTCTGACTGTCTGTCTGGTGGCTGACCTGCCTATACTGATAGATAGGCCTAGTGCCGGTTCTGACTGTCTGTCTGGTGGCTGACCTGCCTATACTGATAGATAGACCTAGTGCACGGTTCTGACTGTCTGCCTGGTGGCTGACCTGCCTATACTGATAGATAGACCTAGTGCACGGTTCTGACTGTCTGCCTAGTGGCTGACCTGCCTATACTGATAGATAGGCCTAGTGCACGGTTCTGACTGTGTGTCTGGTGGACGACTTGCCTATACTATGCCCCTCCCTTCTCTCTCCATCCCTCGCTAGCTCGTTATGAAAGGTGCAAGTGTTTATGTTCTCTGAAGTATGGCAACTAAATTCGTCTCTTCCGTTCCAAAAATACTGAAACTTACTGGACGTGTCAATTCCTAGCGGAATCTTGACACTCAAAGATCTTCTTAAAGATTTACCTTTTGATTGTTCCCTGGCTTCTAACTTTATTCAAACACACCGGGAGTCAACGTGCAAAGAGTCGAGGAATCAATCGACTCTCCTCCACTATGTTATCGTTGTTAACAGTTGGAAAAAAGGCAGAGAAAGGCAAGCGACAGCAGTGAAGTCCTGTATGGCAAACTTTGTGAGGTGAGACCCAAACCTTTTCTGGCAGCAGCGCAGCTGCATTGTGAAATCACTCATTTTTATTATTGTTTTTAAATGAAAAAAACGTTTTTTTAAAATTGCTGTTTAAACGTTAAGAAAAATGTTCCCTACAGGAAAGTGGAAAAAAGGGGGATGGTGGAAAAGATGATGAAAGAAGAAAACCCCTGTCAGTGTCACTGAGTAGAGCCCTCAAGGTCAGGCCTGATGAGAAACACAACCCCACACATCATGACTGGCCCAACATGCACAGCGCAAGGGCATCAGCTAGCTCCCTCCCTGCCAGCCCTCCTGGACACTGTGTGTGTGTGTGTGTGTGCGTGTGCGTGTGCGTGTGGACTCCTGTCGTTCCCAGACAGCCAAAATATATTACATTTACGTGAGAATGAAATGTCAGGGGAGACTTACAGTGAAATGCCACTGTGACAAAGGACTTGGTGGAGATTGGTGGAAATCTTAGTGGTGCCTGTGTGTGTGTGTGTGTGTGTGTGTGTGTGTGTGTGTGTGTGTGTGTGTGTGTGTGTGTGTGTGTGTGTGCCTGTGGGGGTTTTCACATCTGGGGGTTTTGTGATGAGACATTGGAAACACTCTGTTAGTACACTCTGTCCAATTCAATTCAATCTGGCCTCTCTTTCACCACTTTACTTTGGTGTAGCCTATGAACCTCCCCAAGAGACGAGGACAATACATCCTAGTTCTACCGCACAGAGTTTGGAGATCCTCAAAATAACTGTATAGACCTTTTTTGGAACGTAAACAATAGCAAACCCATTTAGAAGGCGTGGTCCCATTCTACATCCGGCTGGCTAGCTGCCCCAGAAAACATGTCAAGTGCCTGTTCCAGGCAGAAAAAGTAAACACAGTCTACTTATACAGAGGGAAAAGGGAGGTTACATGTAGCCTGGTCAGTGTATGGAGAAGTCGGAGGCGGAGCTAGCCAGCCAGACACGTCAGAAGAAGTGGGCTACTTGGCCTGGATAGTGGCGAGAGGCGACGGGCTGTATAGGGGAGGTGTAGCCTAATGGTGGCCTGTTTTGTATGACAGGCAGAGACGGTGGGTGCACACACTCTCAGCTGTGCAGGACCTGCGACTGATTGTCACAAGCTTGTAAATTAGCACAGTCTGCCAGTATAGCAGCATTACCCTCTAGGCCTGTGCCGAGCCTCGTCACATTACAAATCAGCCTGGTTGATCATTTGCTGTTGTATTAGATTCTCTGCAGACCGACCTCCAGGGCCTGAACGTCCTATGATGGAGCAACACCAGGAATACTGATGACAGAATATACCCCCCACACACACACACACACCAAGCGGAAAGAGGAATTTCTCCACATGATCTTTGACTGCAATAGAATCCAAATCGATACCATAAAAAAAAATATATATATCTTTCCATTAAATAGGAAAAGGTGGATGACTGTGGCCTGGGAACCCGGACACAAAGTATGATGTTTAATTCCATCATGTGAGATTAAGGAGGTTTGGATCACGACATGAAAATGCAATGTTATGTCAGCCAGGCTAACTGCCCTCTAAATGGAGAAAGATTCATTGCTACAGCCCACATTGTACAGGCATAACGCGTACATTGTTCATGTCATGCATGATATAGCTGAGACCTAGGCCTTTTCAAGTGGATGGTGACCTCACAATGTGGTGTCCGAGACCAACCCACTGTACTGTTCATTTCATCATCTCGGCCGTTTGGAGAATTGCACAAAAATCCCGGAGACGTTTAAAAGGCTGAAGACAGCCCCGTTGAACAGTTTTCTATGGTGCGTTATCTGATTGAAAGGCAGCCAGTCTCTAGTCCTCTTGTAAGACGTGTTGTGACAGACCTGGAATCAAACACTATTCGAAGTCATTTCAAATACTAAATCTTGGCTTAATTCAGCTTGCCTGGCGCAATGGGCCAATAGAATAGTCCCCGATACGGTAAATCCTGCCTGTATGGCTCTCCAGCCAAGCTAGAGCAAACATCATAACTGTTTGAAAGATTTCAAATTGTGTTTGAACTCAGGTCCTGTGGAACTCTGCAGGGCTCCTTGTCCTGGCGCTGCAGGGGGCAGAGTCCGCAGGGCTCCTTGTCCTGGCGCTACAGGAGGCAGAGTCCGTAGGGCTCCTTGTCCTGGTGTTGCAGGAGGCAGAGTCGGCAGGGCTCCTTGTCCTGGCGCTGCAGGAGGCAGAGTCCGCAGGGCTCCTTGTCCTGGCGCTGCAGGAGGCAGAGTCCGCAGGGCTCCTTGTCCTGGCGCTGCAGGAGGCAGAGTCCGCAGGGCTCCTTGTCCGTGGGTTGGAGGAGGCAGAGTCCGCAGGGCTCCTTGTCCTGGCGCTGCAGGAGGCAGAGTCCGTAGGGCTCCTTGTCCTGGTGTTGCAGGAGGCAGAGTCGGCAGGGCTCCTTGTCCTGGCGCTGCAGGAGGCAGAGTCCGCAGGGCTCCTTGTCCTGGCGCTGCAGGAGGCAGAGTCCGCAGGGCTCCTTGTCCTGGCGCTGCAGGAGGCAGAGTCCGCAGGGCTCCTTGTCCTGGCGCTGCAGGAGGCAGAGTCCGCAGGACTCCTTGTCCTGGCGCTGCAGGAGGCAGAGTCCGCAGGGCTCCTTGTCCTGGCGCTGCAGGAGGCAGAGTCCGCAGGGCTCCTTGTCCTGGCGCTGCAGGAGGCAGAGTCCGCAGGGCTCCTTGTCCTGGCGCTGCAGGAGGCAGAGTCCGCAGGGCTCCTTGTCCTGGCGCTGCCGGAGGCAGAGTCCGCAGGGCTCCTTGTCCTGACGCTGCAGGAGGCAGAGTCCGCAGGGCTCCTTGTCCTGACGCTGCAGGAGGCAGAGCTGCATCAATTTCTTGGAGTGGCCGTGCAATATAAGACATGAATAGTGGATTGATGTGGAACACACACACACACACACACACACACCAGGGGAAGGGCAGGATGGGCAGCTTCTTTATGCAATACATTATCATAATGAGCCACTGACCCAAAAGACCGGCACACACGCCACTTTTTGAAGGGAACTCATTCATTACAGTTCATTCACCTCCTTCATAACACCGGTGCTTTAAAGTGATATTTAACCGTACCATGGGCCCAGGAGATTGAACAACCTATTCCCTGATAGTTCCAGTAGTGTTCTTCGGTGGCCTGGCCTCCAAATCTTACAGAACACAAGCTGAGGTAAACAGAGGAGAGAAGAAGATAGAGGCCTTGCCAGAAGTGCTTTCACCTTTCAGGCTGTTGAAACTTTATTTAGTAAAAGGACAGATAGCAGTGGGGGGAAAAGGAAGTAGAAAGTGTTCACCGTGTTGACCATGTGAAGTACTGCAGTCTACTGGAGAATAGACACGTACTGTAGCTACATACTTCTTGAGCCAAGACAATTAGGCTTACACTCCCTTGTCCATCCTTCTGTGCACCATCTAATACCAGCTTCACACCACTGTGCCAACCTGAACTGCACCCTGCTGGCTTGGATATCTGGTCTTTTCACATTGTGGTTCCGGCACCACAAAGGGTTTGTAACCAGGCCAGTACTAAGCTCTGCTAGGCACGGCTGGCTCACTAGTGAGAATCAAAGCTAAAAGTGTCCCTATGGGATACCCTGCAGGCCCTGGTCAAAACAAGGTCCCTTTGAAGAGAATAGGGTGCCATTCAGGAACCAGCCCACGACTCTTAAGTGATTGAAGACTTTAAACAGCGGTGTCAAATAAGAAGAAAGCTGCAGGTCAGTGGGTACAGAGGGGATGTGAGGTGTAACACACAGGACAGTGGGTACAGAGGGGATGTGAGGTGTAACACACAGGACAGTGGGTACAGAGGGGATGTGAGGTGTAACACACAGGACAGTGGGTACAGAGGGGATGTGAGGCGTAGCACACAGGACAGTGGGTACAGAGGGGATGTGAGGTGTAACACACAGGACAGTGGGTACAGAGGGGATGTGAGGCGTAACACACAGGACAGTGGGTACAGGGGGGATGTGAGGCGTAACACACAGGACAGTGGGTACAGAGGGGATGTGAGGCGTAACACACAGGACAGTGGGTACAGAGGGGATGTGAGGCGTAACACACAGGACAGTGGGTACAGAGGGGATGTGAGGCGTAACACACAAGACAGTGGGTACAAGGGGGGTGTGAGGCGTAACACACAGGACAGTGGGTACAGAGGGGATGTGAGGTGTAACACACAGGACAGTGGGTACAGAGGGGATGTGAGGCGTAACACACAAGACAGTGGGTACAAGGGGGGTGTGAGGCGTAACACACAGGACAGTGGGTACAGAGGGGATGTGAGGTGTAACACACAGGACAGTGGGTACAGAGGGGATGTGAGGTGTAACACACAGGACAGTGGGTACAGAGGGGATGTGAGGTGTAACACACAGGACAGTGGGTACAGAGGGGATGTGAGGCGTAGCACACAGGACAGTGGGTACAGAGGGGATGTGAGGTGTAACACACAGGACAGTGGGTACAGGGGGGATGTGAGGCGTAACACACAGGACAGTGGGTACAGGGGGGATGTGAGGCGTAACACACAGGACAGTGGGTACAGAGGGGATGTGAGGCGTAACACACAGGACAGTGGGTACAGAGGGGATGTGAGGCGTAACACACAGGACAGTGGGTACAGAGGGGATGTGAGGCGTAACACACAAGACAGTGGGTACAAGGGGGGTGTGAGGCGTAACACACAGGACAGTGGGTACAGAGGGGATGTGAGGTGTAACACACAGGACAGTGGGTACAGAGGGGATGTGAGGCGTAACACACAAGACAGTGGGTACAAGGGGGGTGTGAGGCGTAACACACAGGACAGTGGGTACAGAGGGGATGTGAGGTGTAACACACAGGACAGTGGGTACAGAGGGGATGTGAGGCGTAACACACAGGACAGTGGGTACAGGGGGGATGTGAGGCGTAACACACAGGACAGTGGGTACAGAGGGGATGTGAGGCGTAGCACACAGGACAGTGGGTACAGAGGGGATGTGAGGCGTAACACACAGGACAGTGGGTACAGAGGGGATGTGAGGTGTAACACACAGGACAGTGGGTACAAGGGGGATGTGAGGTGTAACACACAGGACAGTGGGTACAGAGGGGATGTGAGGTGTAACACACAGGACAGTGGGTACAGAGGGGATGTGAGGTATAACACACAGGACAGTGCTTACAGAGGGGATGTGAGGTGTAACACACAGGACAGTGGGTACAGAGGGGATGTGAGGTATAACACACAGGACAGTGCTTACAGAGGGGATGTGAGGTGTAACACACAGGACAGTGGGTACAGAGGGGATGTGAGGTGTAACACACAGGACAGTGGGTACAGAGGGGATGTGAGGCGTAACACACAGGACAGTGCTTACAGAGGGGATGTGAGGTGTAACACACAGGACAGTGGGTACAGAGGGGATGTGAGGTGTAACACACAGGACAGTGGGTACAGAGGGGATGTGAGGTGTAACACACAGGACAGTGGGTACAGAGGGGATGTGAGGTGTAACACACAGGACAGTGGGTACAGAGGGGATGTGAGGCGTAACACACAGGACAGTGGGTACAGAGGGGATGTGAGGCGTAACACACAGGACAGTGGGTACAGAGGGGATGTGAGGCGTAACACACATGAGAAAGGGTTCTGTACATGTTCTGACAGATTAATTTAAAACAGCACACACCCAGGTGAACACACCAGTAACTCAGAGACAGGTAGTTCTGACATGCTCAACCTTTTGTCCTACAGTATTCCTCTTTACCTCTACCTGGGGTGGTTTACTCTACCTGGGGTAGTTTACTCTACCTGGGGTTGGATGGGTGGTTTACTCTACCTGGGGTTGGCTGGGTGGTTTACTCTACCTGGGGTGGTTTACTCTACCTGGGGTGGTTTACTCTACCTGGGGTGGTTTACTCTACCTGGGGTTGACTGGGTGGTTTACTCTACCTGGGGTTGGATGGGTGGTTTACTCTACCTGGGGTTGGATGGGTGGTTTACTCTACCTGGGGTGGTTTACTCTACCTGGGGTTGGATGGGTAGTTTACTCTACCTGGGGTTGGATGGCTGGTTTACTCTACCTGGGGTTGGATGGCTGGTTTACTCTACCTGAGGTTGGATGGCTGGTTTACTCTACCTGAGGTTGGCTGGGTGGTTTACTCTACCTGGGGTTGGATGGGTAGTTTACTCTACCTGGGGTTGGCTGGGTGGTTTACTCTACCTGGGGTTGGATGGGTGGTTTACTCTACCTGGGGTTGGCTGGGTGGTTTACTCTACCTGGGGTTGACTGGGTGGTTTACTCTACCTGGGGTGGTTTACTCTACCTGGGGTTGGATGGGTAGTTTACTCTACCTGGGGTTGGATGGGTAGTTTACTCTACCTGAAGTTGGATGGGTGGTTTACTCTACCTGGGGTTGGCTGGGTGGTTTACTCTACCTGGGGTTGGATGGGTAGTTTACTCTACCTGGGGTTGGATGGGTAGTTTACTCTACCTGGGGTTGGCTGGGTGGTTTACTCTACCTGGGGTTGGATGGGTGGTTTACTCTACCTGGGGTTGGATGGGTGGTTTACTCTACCTGAGGTTGGCTGGGTGGTTTACTCTACCTGGGGTTGGATGGGTGGTTTACTCTACCTGGGGTTGGATGGGTTGTTTACTCTACCTGGGGTTGGATGGGTGCTTTACTCTACCTGGGGTTGGATGGGTGGTTTACTCTACCTGGGGTTGGATGGGTGGTTTACTCTACCTGAGGTTGGCTGGGTGGTTTACTCTACCTGGGGTTGGCTGGGTGGTTTACTCTACCTGGGGTTGACTGGGTGGTTTACTCTACCTGGGGTTGACTGGGTGGTTTACTCTACCTGGGGTTGGCTGGGTGGTTTACTCTACCTGGGGTTGGATGGGTGGTTTACTCTACCTGGGGTTGGATGGGTGGTTTACTCTACCTGGGGTTGGATGGCTGGTTTACTCTACCTGGGGTTGGATGGCTGGTTTACTCTACCTGGGGTTGGATGGGTGGTTTACTCTACCTGGGGTTGGATGGGTGGTTTACTCTACCTGGGGTTGGATGGGTGGTTTACTCTACCTGGGGTTGGATGGGTGGTTTACTCTACCTGGGGTTGGATGGGTGGTTTACTCTACCTGGGGTTGGATGGCTGGTTTACTCTACCTGGGGTTGGATGGGTGCTTTACTCTACCTGGGGTTGGAGGGGTGGTTTACTCTACCTGGGGTTGACTGGGTGGTTTACTCTACCTGAGGTTGGATGGGTGGTTTACTCTACCTGGGGTTGGATGGCTGGTTTACTCTACCTGAGGTTGGCTGGGTTGTTTACTCTACCTGGGGTTGGCTGGGTGGTTTACTCTACCTGGGGTTGGCTGGGTGGTTTACTCTACCTGGGGTTGACTGGGTGGTTCACTCTACCTGGGGTTGACTGGGTGGTTTACTCTACCTGGGGTTGGCTGGGTGGTTTACTCTACCTGGGGTTGGATGGGTGGTTTACTCTACCTGGGGTTGGCTGGGTGGTTTACTCTACCTGGGGTTGGCTGGGTGGTTTACTCTACCTGGGGTTGACTGGGTGGTTTACTCTACCTGGGGTTGGCTGGGTGGTTTACTCTACCTGGGGTTGGCTGGGTGGTTTACTCTACCTGGGGTTGGCTGGGTGGTTTACTCTACCTGGGGTTGACTGGGTGGTTTACTCTACATGGGGTTGACTGGGTGGTTTACTCTACCTGGGGTTGACTGGGTGGTTTACTCTACCTGGGGTTGGATGGGTGGTTTACTCTACCTGGGGTTGACTGGGTGGTTTACTCTACCTGGGGTTGGATGGCTGGTTTACTCTACCTGGGGTTGACTGGGTGGTTTACTCTACCTGGGGTTGACTGGGTGGTTTACTCTACCTGGGGTTGACTGGGTGGTTTACTCTACCTGGGGTTGACTGGGTGGTTTACTCTACCTGGAGTTGGCTGGGTGGTTTACTCTACCTGGGGTGGTTTACTCTACCTGGGGTTGACTGGGTGGTTTACTCTACCTGGCGTTGACTGGGTGGTTTACTCTACCTGGGGTTGACTGGGTGGTTTACTCTACCTGGGGTGGTTTACTCTACCTGGGGTTGACTGGGTGGTTTACTCTACCTGGGGTTGACTGGGTGGTTTACTCTACCTGGGGTTGACTGGGTGGTTTACTCTACCTGGGTTGGCTGGGTGGTTTACTCTACCTGGGTTGGCTGGGTGGTTTACTCTACCTGGGGTTGGCTGGGTGGTTTACTCTACCTGGGGCTGGCTGGGTGGTTTACTCTACCTGGGGTTGGCTGGGTGGTTTACTCTACCTGGGGTTGGCTGGGTGGTTTACTCTACCTGGGGTTGACTGGGTGGTTTACTATACCTGGGGTTGGATGGGTGGTTTACTCTACCTGGGGTTGGATGGGTGGTTTACTCTACCTGGGGTTGGCTGGGTGGTTTACTCTACCTGGGGTTGGATGGGTGGTTTACTCTACCTGGGGTTGGATGGGTGGTTTACTCTACCTGGGGTTGGATGGGTGGTTTACTCTACCTGGGGTTGGATGGGTAGTTTACTCTACCTGGGGTTGACTGGGTGGTTTACTCTACCTGGAGTAGGCTGGGTGGTTTACTCTACCTGGGGTGGTTTACTCTACCTGGGGTTGACTGGGTGGTTTACTCTACCTGGCGTTGACTGCGTGGTTTACTCTACCTGGGGTTGACTGGGTGGTTTACTCTACCTGGGGTGGTTTACTCTACCTGGGGTTGACTGGGTGGTTTACTCTACCTGGGGTTGACTGGGTGGTTTACTCTACCTGGGGTTGACTGGGTGGTTTACTCTACCTGGGTTGGCTGGGTGGTTTACTCTACCTGGGTTGGCTGGGTGGTTTACTCTACCTGGGGTTGGCTGGGTGGTTTACTCTACCTGGGGTTGGCTGGGTGGTTTACTCTACCTGGGGTTGGCTGGGTGGTTTACTCTACCTGGGGTTGACTGGGTGGTTTACTATACCTGGGGTTGACTGGGTGGTTTACTATACCTGGGGTTGGATGGGTGGTTTACTCTACCTGGGGTTGGCTGGGTGGTTTACTCTACCTGGGGTTGGATGGGTGGTTTACTCTACCTGGGGTTGGATGGGTGGTTTACTCTACCTGGGGTTGGATGGGTGGTTTACTCTACCTGGGGTTGACTGGGTGGTTTACTCTACCTGGGGTTGGCTGGGTAGTTTACTCTACCTGGGGTTGACTGGGTGGTTTACTCTACCTGGGGTTGGATGGGTGGTTTACTCTACCTGGGGTTGGATGGGTGGTTTACTCTACCTGGGGTTGGATGGGTGGTTTACTCTACCTGGGGTTGACTGGGTGGTTTACTCTACCTGGGGTTGGCTGGGTAGTTTACTCTACCTGGGGTTGACTGGGTGGTTTACTCTACCTGGGGTTGGATGGGTGGTTTACTCTACCTGGGGTTGGATGGGTGGTTTACTCTACCTGGGGTTGGATGGGTGGTTTACTCTACCTGGGGTTGGATGGGTGGTTTACTCTACCTGGGGTTGGATGGGTGGTTTACTCTACCTGGGGTTGACTGGGTGGTTTACTCTACCTGGGGTTGACTGGGTGGTTTACTCTACCTGGGGTTGACTGGGTGATTTACTCTACCTGGGGTTGACTGGGTGGTTTACTCTACCTGGGGTTGGCTGGGTGGTTTACTCTACCTGGGGTTGACTGGGTGGTTTACTCTACCTGGGGTGGTTTACTCTACCTGGGGTTGACTGGGTGGTTTACTCTACCTGGGGTTGGCTGGGTGGTTTACTCTACCTGGGGTTGACTGGGTGGTTTACTCTACCTGGGGTTGACTGGGTGGTTTACTATACCTGGGGTTGGCTGGGTGGTTTACTCTACCTGGGGTTGGCTGGGTGGTTTACTCTACCTGGGGTTGGATGGGTGGTTTACTCTACCTGGGGTTGGATGGGTGGTTTACTCTACCTGGGGTTGGATGGGTGGTTTACTCTACCTGGGGTTGGATGGGTAGTTTACTCTACCTGGGGTTGACTGGGTGGTTTACTCTACCTGGGGTTGGCTGGGTAGTTTACTCTACCTGGGGTTGACTGGGTGGTTTACTCTACCTGGGGTTGGATGGGTGGTTTACTCTACCTGGGGTTGGATGGGTGGTTTACTCTACCTGGGGTTGGATGGGTGGTTTACTCTACCTGGGGTTGGCTGGGTGGTTGACTCTACCTGGGGTTGGATGGGTGGTTTACTCTACCTGGGGTTGACTGGGTGGTTTACTCTACCTGGGGTTGACTGGGTGGTTTACTCTACCTGGGGTTGACTGGGTGATTTACTCTACCTGGGGTTGACTGGGTGGTTTACTCTACCTGGGGTTGGCTGGGTGGTTTACTCTACCTGGGGTTGACTGGGTGGTTTATTCTACCTGGGGTGGTTTACTCTACCTGGGGTTGACTGGGTGGTTTACTCTACCTGGGGTTGGCTGGGTGGTTTACTCTACCTGGGGTTGGCTGGGTGGTTTACTCTACCTGAGGTTGGATGGGTGGTTTACTCTACCTGAGGTTGGATGGGTGGTTTACTCTACCTGAGGTTGGCTGGGTGGTTTACTCTACCTGGGGTTGGCTGGGTGGTTTACTCTACCTGGGGTTGGCTGGGTGGTTTACTCTACCTGGGGTTGGCTGGGTGGTTTACTCTACCTGGGGTTGGCTGGGTGGTTTACTCTACCTGGGGTTGGCTGGCTGGTTTACTCTACCTGGGGTTGGCTGGGTGGTTTACTCTACCTGGGGTTGGCTGGGTGGTTTACTCTACCTGGGGTTGGCTGGGTGGTTTACTCTACCTGAGGTTGGATGGGTGGTTTACTCTACCTGAGGTTGGATGGGTGGTTTACTCTACCTGAGGTTGGATGGGTGGTTTACTCTACCTGGGGTTGGCTGGGTGGTTTACTCTACCTGGGGTTGACTGGGTGGTTTACTCTACCTGGCGTTGACTGGGTGGTTTACTCTACCTGGGGTTGACTGGGTGGTTTACTCTACCTGGGGTGGTTTACTCTACCTGGGGTTGACTGGGTGGTTTACTCTACCTGGGGTTGACTGGGTGGTTTACTCTACCTGGGGTTGACTGGGTGGTTTACTCTACCTGGGGTTGACTGGGTGGTTTACTCTACCTGGGGTTGACTGGGTGGTTTACTCTACCTGGGTTGGCTGGGTGGTTTACTCTACCTGGGTTGGCTGGGTGGTTTACTCTACCTGGGGTTGGCTGGGTGGTTTACTCTACCTGGGGTTGGCTGGGTGGTTTACTCTACCTGGGGTTGGCTGGGTGGTTTACTATACCTGGGGTTGACTGGGTGGTTTACTATACCTGGGGTTGGATGGGTGGTTTACTCTACCTGGGGTTGGCTGGGTGGTTTACTCTACCTGGGGTTGGATGGGTGGTTTACTCTACCTGGGGTTGGATGGGTGGTTTACTCTACCTGGGGTTGGATGGGTGGTTTACTCTACCTGGGGTTGGATGGGTAGTTTACTCTACCTGGGGTTGACTGGGTGGTTTACTCTACCTGGGGTTGGCTGGGTAGTTTACTCTACCTGGGGTTGACTGGGTGGTTTACTCTACCTGGGGTTGGATGGGTGGTTTACTCTACCTGGGGTTGGATGGGTGGTTTACTCTACCTGGGGTTGGATGGGTGGTTTACTCTACCTGGGGTTGACTGGGTGGTTTACTCTACCTGGGGTTGACTGGGTGGTTTACTCTACCTGGGGTTGACTGGGTGATTTACTCTACCTGGGGTTGACTGGGTGGTTTACTCTACCTGGGGTTGGCTGGGTGGTTTACTCTACCTGGGGTTGACTGGGTGGTTTACTCTACCTGGGGTGGTTTACTCTACCTGGGGTTGACTGGGTGGTTTACTCTACCTGGGGTTGGCTGGGTGGTTTACTCTACCTGGGGTTGGCTGGGTGGTTTACTCTACCTGAGGTTGGATGGGTGGTTTACTCTACCTGAGGTTGGATGGGTGGTTTACTCTACCTGAGGTTGGATGGGTGGTTTACTCTACCTGGGGTTGGCTGGGTGGTTTACTCTACCTGGGGTTGGCTGGGTGGTTTACTCTACCTGGGGTTGGCTGGGTGGTTTACTCTACCTGGGGTTGGCTGGGTGGTTTACTCTACCTGGGGTTGGCTGGGTGGTTTACTCTACCTGGGGTTGGCTGGCTGGTTTACTCTACCTGGGGTTGGCTGGGTGGTTTACTCTACCTGGGGTTGGCTGGGTGGTTTACTCTACCTGAGGTTGGATGGGTGGTTTACTCTACCTGAGGTTGGATGGGTGGTTTACTCTACCTGAGGTTGGATGGGTGGTTTACTCTACCTGGGGTTGGCTGGGTGGTTTACTCTACCTGGGGTTGGGTGGGTGGTTTACTCTACCTGGGGTTGGCTGGGTGGTTTACTCTACCTGGGGTTGACTGGGTGGTTTACTCTACCTGGGGTTGGCTGGGTGGTTTACTCTACCTGGGGTTGGCTGGGTGGTTTACTCTACCTGGGTTGGCTGGGTGGTTTACTCTACCTGGGGTTGACTGGGTGGTTTACTCTACCTGGGGTTGACTGGGTGGTTTACTCTACCTGGGGTTGACTGGGTGGTTTACTCTACCTGGGGTTGACTGGGTGGTTTACTCTACCTGGGGTTGACTGGGTGGTTTACTCTACCTGGGGTTGACTGGGTGGTTTACTCTACCTGGGGTTGACTGGGTGGTTTACTCTACCTGGGGTTGACTGGGTGGTTTACTCTACCTGGGGTTGACTGGGTGGTTTACTCTACCTGAGGTTGGAGGGGTGGTTTACTCTACCTGGGGTTGACTGGGTGGTTTACTCTACCTGGGGTGGTTTACTCTACCTGGGGTTGGCTGGGTGGTTTACTCTACCTGGGGTTGGATGGGTGGTTTCACACGTTGACACGTTTATCACAAGTCATCTCTCACACACCTCTCCTAGAATACACACACGTTGACACGTTTATCATGAGTCATCTCTCACACAACTCTCCTAGAATACACACACGTTGACACGTTTATCATGAGTCATCTCTCACACACCTCCCCTAGAATACACACACGTTGACACGTTTATCACAAGTCATCTCTCACACACCTCCCCTAGAATACACACACGTTGACAAGTTTATCACAAGTCATCTCTCACACAACTCTCCTAGAATACACACACGTTGACACGTTTATCATGAGTCATCTCTCACACACCTCCCCTAGAATACACACACGTTGACACGTTTATCATGAGTCATCTCTCACACACCTCCCCTAGAATACACACACGTTGACACGTTTATCATGAGTCATCTCTCACACACCTCCCCTAGAATACACACACGTTGACACGTTTATCATGAGTCATCTCTCACACAACTCTCCTAGAATACACACACGTTGACACGTTTATCATGAGTCATCTCTCACACACCTCCCCTAGAATACACACACGTTGACACGTTTATCACAAGTCATCTCTCACACACCTCCCCTAGAATACACACACGTTGACAAGTTTATCACAAGTCATCTCTCACACAACTCTCCTAGAATACACACACGTTGACACGTTTATCATGAGTCATCTCTCACACACCTCCCCTAGAATACACACACGTTGACACGTTTATCATGAGTCATCTCTCACACACCTCCCCTAGAATACACACACGTTGACATGTTTATCATGAGTCATCTCTCACACACCTCCCCTAGAATACACACACGTTGACACGTTTATCATGAGTCATCTCTCACACACCTCCCCTAGAATACACACACGTTGACATGTTTATCATGAGTCATCTCTCACACACCTCCCCTAGAATACACACACGTTGACACGTTTATCACAAGTCATCTCTCACACACCTCCCCTAGAATACACACACGTTGACACGTTTATCATGAGTCATCTCTCACACACCTCCCCTAGAATACACACACGTTGACACGTTGATCATGAGGATTGCATACCTACATCCTCTCTAGCCCCTCTTCCATCCCCAAAATGAGGGTGCATGGGGGTGGGAACGCAGCAGAAGAAACTGAAAGCCATGATTTATTTAGAGAGCTCAGGGTTGTTAGGCCTGTTGCTAGAGGGGCTTATCATGCACCACTGCTTTGAAGTGCTCACTGCTCAACACCTGGCCCGGCCTGAGAAGAAGATGCCTCAACGGAGAGAGAGAAGCAGCTGATTAGAGTTCATCTGAGTTTTGGATGTTTGGGACATTAACCTTTTGTAAATGCAAGGTCAAATGTGTCATATGTGCGCCCATATTCAAAGAGCTTGTCAGAGTAGGAGTAGTGATCTAGGATCAGGTTCACCTTCTTATTCATTATGATCTAACAGGCAAAAGTGATCCTAATTATCCAACGATATCAGCACTCCTACCCTGAAAGACTTGATGAATAGGGACTCAGATCCTGTGGCAATTCACAATCACAATAGACTGGGAGACAGGTTTGGCTCTCAGGATCCAATGTGAATGTTGGTAAGTCGCTTTGGATGAAAGCGTCGGCTAAATGGCATATTAATACTATTATATTATAATATTGAGCACAAGGTGTCACAGGAAGGCCAAGAAGATCACGAAGGACCTCAGCTACCCGAGCCACGGCCTGTTCACCCCGCTACAATCTAGAAGATCACGAAGGACCTCGGCTACCCGAGCCACGGCCTGTTCATCCCGCTACAATCTAGAAGATCACGAAGGACCTCAGCTACCCGAGCCACGGCCTGTTCACCCCGCTACAATCTAGAAGATCACGAAGGACCTCGGCTACCCGAGCCACGGCCTGTTCATCCCGCTACAATCTAGAAGATCACGAAGGACCTCAGCTACCCGAGCCACGGCCTGTTCACCCCGCTACAATCTAGAAGATCACGAAGGACCTCGGCTACCCGAGCCACGGCCTGTTCACCCCGCTACAATCTAGAAGATCACGAAGGACCCCGGCTACCCGAGCCACGGCCTGTTCACCCCGCTACAATCTAGAAGATCACGAAGGACCCCGGCTACCCGAGCGACGGCCTGTTCACCCCGCTACAATCTAGAAGATCACGAAGGCCCTCAGCTACCCGAGCCACGGCCTGTTCACCCCGCTACAATCTAGAAGATCATGAAGGACCTCAGCTACCCGAGCCACGGCCTGTTCATCCCGCTACAATCTAGAAGATCACGAAGGACCTCAGCTACCCGAGCCACGGCCTGTTCACCCCACTACAATCTAGAAGATCACGAAGGCCCTCAGCTACCCGAGCCACGGCCTGTTCACCCCGCTACAATCTAGAAGATCACGAAGGACCTCGGCTACCCGAGCCACTGCCTTTTCACCCCGCGACAATCTATAAGATCATGAAGGACCTCAGCTACCCGAGCCACGGCCTGTTCACCCCGCTACAATCTAGAAGATCACGAAGGACCTCAGCTACCCGAGCCACGGCCTGTTCATCCCGCTACAATCTAGAAGATCACGAAGGACCTCAGCTACCCGAGCCACGGCCTGTTCACCCCGCTACAATCTAGAAGATCACGAAGGACCTCAGCTACCCGAGCCACGGCCTGTTCACCCCGCTACAATCTAGAAGATCACGAAGGACCTCAGCTACCCGAGCCACGGCCTGTTCACCCCGCTACAATCTAGAAGATCACGAAGGACCTCGGCTACCCGAGAGACGGTCTGTTCACCCCGCTACAATCTAGAAGATCACGAAGGACCTCAGCTACCCGAGCGACGGCCTGTTCACCCCGCTACAATCTAGAAGATCACGAAGGACCTCGGCTACCCGAGCCACGGCCTGTTCACCCCGCTACAATCTAAAAGATCACGAAGGACCTCGGCTACCCGAGCGACGGCCTGTTCACCCCGCTACAATCTAGAAGATCACGAAGGACCTCAGCTACCCGAGCCACGGCCTGTTCACCCCGCTACAATCTAGAAGATCACGAAGGACCTCGGCTACCCGAGCCACGGCCTGTTCATCCCGCTACAATCTAGAAGATCACGAAGGACCTCAGCTACCCGAGCCACGGCCTGTTCACCCCGCTACAATCTAGAAGATCACGAAGGACCTCGGCTACCCGAGCCACGGCCTGTTCATCCCGCTACAATCTAGAAGATCACGAACGACCTCAGCTACCCGAGCCACGGCCTGTTCACCCCGCTACAATCTAGAAGATCACGAAGGACCCCGGCTACCCGAGCCACGGCCTGTTCACCCCGCGACAATCTAGAAGATCACGAAGGACCCCGGCTACCCGAGCGACGGCCTGTTCACCCCGCTACAATCTAGAAGATCACGAAGGCCCTCAGCTACCCGAGCCACGGCCTGTTCACCCCGCTACAATCTAGAAGATCACGAAGGACCTCAGCTACCCGAGCCACGGCCTGTGCACCCCGCTACAATCTAGAAGATCATGAAGGACCTCAGCTACCCGAGCCACGGCCTGTTCATCCCGCTACAATCTAGAAGATCACGAAGGACCTCAGCTACCCGAGCCACGGCCTGTTCACCCCGCTACAATCTAGAAGATCACGAAGGACCTCGGCTACCCGAGCCACGGCCTGTTCATCCCGCTACAATCTAGAAGATCACGAACGACCTCAGCTACCCGAGCCACGGCCTGTTCACCCCGCTACAATCTAGAAGATCACGAAGGACCCCGGCTACCCGAGCCACGGCCTGTTCACCCCGCTACAATCTAGAAGATCACGAAGGACCCCGGCTACCCGAGCGACGGCCTGTTCACCCCGCTACAATCTAGAAGATCACGAAGGCCCTCAGCTACCCGAGCCACGGCCTGTTCACCCCGCTACAATCTAGAAGATCACGAAGGACCTCAGCTACCCGAGCCACGGCCTGTTCACCCCGCTACAATCTAGAAGATCATGAAGGACCTCAGCTACCCGAGCCACGGCCTGTTCATCCCGCTACAATCTAGAAGATCACGAAGGACCTCAGCTACCCGAGCGACGGCCTGTTCACCCCGCTACAATCTAGAAGATCACGAAGGACCTCAGCTACCCGAGCCACGGCCTGTTCACCCCGCTACAATCTAGAAGATCACGAAGGACCTCGGCTACCCGAGCCACGGCCTGTTCATCCCGCTACAATCTAGAAGATCACGAAGGACCTCAGCTACCCGAGCCACGGCCTGTTCACCCCGCTACAATCTAGAAGATCACGAAGGACCTCGGCTACCCGAGCCACGGCCTGTTCATCCCGCTACAATCTAGAAGATCACGAAGGACCCCGGCTACCCGAGCGACGGCCTGTTCACCCCGCTACAATCTAGAAGATCACGAAGGCCCTCAGCTACCCGAGCCACGGCCTGTTCACCCCGCTACAATCTAGAAGATCATGAAGGACCTCAGCTACCCGAGCCACGGCCTGTTCATCCCGCTACAATCTAGAAGATCATGAAGGACCTCAGCTAACCGAGCCACGGCCTGTTCACCCCACTACAATCTAGAAGATCACGAAGGCCCTCAGCTACCCGAGCCACGGCCTGTTCACCCCGCTACAATCTAGAAGATCACGAAGGACCTCGGCTACCCGAGCCACGGCCTGTTCACCCCGCTACAATCTAGAAGATCATGAAGGACCTCAGCTACCCGAGCCACGGCCTGTTCACCCCGCTACAATCTAGAAGATCACGAAGGACCTCAGCTACCCGAGCCACGGCCTGTTCATCCCGCTACAATCTAGAAGATCACGAAGGACCTCAGCTACCCGAGCCACGGCCTGTTCACCCCGCTACAATCTAGAAGATCACGAAGGACCTCAGCTACCCGAGCCACGGCCTGTTCACCCCGCTACAATCTAGAAGATCACGAAGGACCTCAGCTACCCAAGCCACGGCCTGTTCACCCCGCTACAATCTAGAAGATCACGAAGGACCTCGGCTACCCGAGAGACGGCCTGTTCACCCCGCTACAATCTAGAAGATCACGAAGGACCTCAGCTACCCGAGCCACGGCCTGTTCACCCCGCTACAATCTAGAAGATCACGAAGGACCTCGGCTACCCGAGCCACGGCCTGTTCACCCCGCTACAATCTAGAAGATCATGAAGGACCTCAGCTACCCGAGCCACGGCCTGTTCACCCCGCTACCATCTAGAAGATCATGAAGGACCTCAGCTACCCGAGAGACGGCCTGTTCACCCTGCTACAATCTAGAAGATCATGAAGGACCTCGGCTACCCGAGAGACGGCCTGTTCACCCCGCTACAATCTACATTTACATTTACATTTAAGTCATTTAGCAGACGCTCTTATCCAGAGCGACTTACAAATTGGTGCATTCACCTTATGACATCCAGTGGAACAACCACTTTACAATAGTGCATCTAAATCTTTTAAGGGGGGGGGGGGGTCAGAAGGATTACTTTATCCTATCCTAGGTATTCCTTGAAGAGGTGGGGTTTCAGGTGTCTCCGGAAGGTGGTGATTGACTCCGCTGTCCTGGCGTCGTGAGGGAGTTTGTTCCACCATTGGGGTGCCAGAGCAGCGAACAGTTTTGACTGGGCTGAGCGGGAACTGTACTTCCTCAGTGGTAGGGAGGCGAGCAGGCCAGAGGTGGATGAACGCAGTGCCCTTGTTTGGGTGTAGGGCCTGATCAGAGCCTGAAGGTACTGAGGTGCCGTTCCCCTCACAGCTCCGTAGGCAAGCACCATGGTCTTGTAGCGGATGCGAGCTTCAACTGGAAGCCAGTGGAGAGAGCGGAGGAGCGGGGTGACGTGAGAGAACTTGGGAAGGTTGAACACCAGACGGGCTGCGGCGTTCTGGATGAGTTGTAGGGGTTTAATGGCACAGGCAGGGAGCCCAGCCAACAGCGAGTTGCAGTAATCCAGACGGGAGATGACAAGTGCCTGGATTAGGACCTGCGCCGCTTCCTGTGTGAGGCAGGGTCGTACTCTGCGGATGTTGTAGAGCATGAACCTACAGGAACGGGCCACCGCCTTGATGTTAGTTGAGAACGACAGGGTGTTGTCCAGGATCACGCCAAGGTTCTTAGCGCTCTGGGAGGAGGACACAATGGAGTTGTCAACCGTGATGGCGAGATCATGGAACGGGCAGTCCTTCCCCGGGAGGAAGAGCAGCTCCGTCTTGCCGAGGTTCAGCTTGAGGTGGTGGTCCGTCATCCACACTGATATGTCTGCCAGACATGCAGAGATGCGATTCGCCACCTGGTCATCAGAAGGGGGAAAGGAGAAGATTAATTGTGTGTCGTCTGCATAGCAATGATAGGAGAGACCATGTGAGGTTATGACAGAGCCAAGTGACTTGGTGTATAGCGAGAATAGGAGAGGGCCTAGAACAGAGCCCTGGGGGACACCAGTGGTGAGAGCACGTGGTGAGGAGACAGATTCTCGCCACGCCACCTGGTAGGAGCGACCTGTCAGGTAGGACGCAATCCAAGCGTGGGCCGCGCCGGAGATGCCCAACTCGGAGAGGGTGGAGAGGAGGATCTGATGGTTCACAGTATCGAAGGCAGCCGATAGGTCTAGGAGGATGAGAGCAGAGGAGAGAGAGTTAGCTTTAGCAGTGCGGAGCGCCTCCGTGATACAGAGAAGAGCAGTCTCAGTTGAATGACTAGTCTTGAAACCTGACTGATTTGGATCAAGAAGGTCATTCTGAGAGAGATAGCGGGAGAGCTGGCCAAGGACGGCACGTTCGAGAGTTTTGGAGAGAAAAGAAAGAAGGGATACTGGTCTGTAGTTGTTGACATCGGAGGGATCGAGTGTAGGTTTTTTCAGCAGGGGTGCAACTCTCGCTCTCTTGAAGACGGAAGGGACGTAGCCAGCGGTCAAGGATGAGTTGATGAGCGAGGTGAGGTAAGGGAGAAGGTCTCCGGAAATGGTCTGGAGAAGAGAGGAGGGGATAGGGTCAAGCGGGCAGGTTGTTGGGCGGCCGGCCGTCACAAGACGCGAGATTTCATCTGGAGAGAGAGGGGAGAAAGAGGTCAGAGCACAGGGTAGGGCAGTGTGAGCAGAACCAGCGGTGTCGTTTGACTTAGCAAACGAGGATCGGATGTCGTCGACCTTCTTTTCAAAATGGTTGACGAAGTCATCTGCAGAGAGGGAGGAGGGGGGAGGAGGGGGAGGAGGATTCAGGAGGGAGGAGAAGGTGGCAAAGAGCTTCCTAGGGTTAGAGGCAGATGCTTGGAATTTAGAGTGGTAGAAAGTGGCTTTAGCAGCAGAGACAGAAGAGGAAAATGTAGAGAGGAGGGAGTGAAAGGATGCCAGGTCCGCAGGGAGGCGAGTTTTCCTCCATTTCCGCTCGGCTGCCCGGAGCCCTGTTCTGTGAGCTCGCAATGAGTCGTCGAGCCACGGAGCAGGAGGGGAGGACCGAGCCGGCCTGGAGGATAGGGGACATAGAGAGTCAAAGGATGCAGAAAGGGAGGAGAGGAGGGTTGAGGAGGCAGAATCAGGAGATAGGTTGGAGAAGGTTTGAGCAGAGGGAAGAGATGATAGGATGGAAGAGGAGAGAGTAGCGGGGGAGAGAGAGCGAAGGTTGGGACGGCGCGATACCATCCGAGTAGGGGCAGTGTGGGAAGTGATGGATGAGAGCGAGAGGGAAAAGGATACAAGGTAGTGGTCGGAGACTTGGAGGGGAGTTGCAATGACGGCCTGTTCACCCTGCTACAATCTAGAAGATCACGAAGGACCTCAGCTACCCGAGCCACGGCCTGTTCACCCCGCTACCATCTAGAAGATCACGAAGGACCTCGGCTACCCGAGAGACGGCCTGTTCACCCTGCTACAATCTAGAAGATCATGAAGGACCTCGGCTACCCGAGCCACGGCCTGTTCACCCCGCTACAATCTAGAAGATCACGAAGGACCTCAGCTACCCGAGAGACGGCCTGTTCACCCTGCTACAATCTAGAAGATCATGAAGGACCTCAGCTACCCGAGCCACGGCCTGTTCACCCCGCTACAATCTAGAAGATCACGAAGGACCTCGGCTACCCGAGCCACGGCCTGTTCACCCCGCTACAATCTAGAAGATCATGAAGGACCTCAGCTACCCGAGCCACGGCCTGTTCACCCCGCTACAATCTAGAAGATCACGAAGGACCTCAGCTACCCGAGCCACGGCCTGTTCACCCCGCTACAATCTAGAAGATCATGAAGGACCTCGGCTACCCGAGCTGTTGGGTTGGGGCGTGGATGGGGACTGAGGGGGGGTGGGATGGGGTGTGGATGGGGACTGAGGGGGGGTGGGATGGGGTGTGGATGGGGACTGAGGGGGGGGTGGGTTGGGGTGTGGATGGGGACTGAGGGGGGGTTTGGGGGGTGGATGGCGACTGAGGTGGAGTGGGATGGGATGTGGATGGGGACTGGGGGGGTTTGGGGTGTGGATGGGGACTGAGGGGGGATGGGTTGTGGTGTAGATGGGGACTGTGGGGGAGTGGACTGGTGTGTGGATGGGGACTGAGGGGGAGTGGACTGGGGTGTGGATGGGGACTGGTGTGTGGATGGGGACTGAGGGGGGATAGGTTTATCTCTGTTTATTCTTTTGGGGTATTTTGTTATTTGAGCAGATGATTAGGCTTCTATTATTGTTTGTTGTACAAGCAAACATGTTTCAGTCTAATGATTAAATCTCTGAAGACGTTTAAAGCTCATCAACTTGATGATTAAGTGTGTGGATCGTATCTTTCAAGGAACAAAATGAAACCAGCATTGGGGTTGCAAAGGGTCGGAAACTTTCCGGCACATTTCCGGAATTCTTCCTGAAATTTTCCATGGGAAGTTAAGCCTGGGAAATTTGGGAATTTTTCTTAAATTCTTTAAAAAAAAGTTTGCTTATAACAGTGAACCTTTTTAATGGGATACACAAGGCAATTATAGGTCTTCTGGCATATTTTGGTTAAACTATCCTCAATTCAATGGAATTACAACCCTCTGCATGCACAGTGCATTCTTCCATCACATGTACAGATGATTCTCAATATCTTGCACACTAATGAGATGCTATTGAGCCCATTACTGTCTGAGCCAAGGACTACATCCTTTCTGGTAAATTTTGATTACAATACTGGGTGGGGTGAATACATTTTATATGGCATACATAATTTTTTGTTAACTAGTAAAAGGTAGCCTACAACAAAGTGTGTTTAAATAATTTCTAACTTGTTAACAATTTCTGCTAGTTAGTTTTTGCTACCATGTGGGTTTTAGATTTATTGAGCCTGCTAACTGAGGAGTGTTAATTCACCTGTTTCCATACTTTTCATTTTAAAACATTTAACTTACAAAAGGAGTTGTTTAATCTAACTGCTTAAATATTTATCTGTACATGGAATTGTATTTTTATTTTTATTTTTTTTCTAATCTTTACAGGAAAATGCCACGGGCACTATCTGATGTGTGGGGACATTTCACTGCAGCTAATGTAGAAGGAAAAGCTGTGTACATTTGCAAATAGTGTGCCAAATCATATGTGAAGAATGCAACAAAGATACAGTATCATCTGTCAAAGTGCATAAAGTTCCCTCAGCGCTCACAACAAGCAACCTCTGATAAAAGTCCCTCTACTTCTACTCGAGGTGAAAATGATGAATCCGACACCTTATCGATTGCAACAGCTCATGGTCCTCCTGGAATCAGAAGTTGTTTTGACTCAATGGAGGAACGTAGTCAGAGAAATGCTAATGAATGTCTTGCTCGAGCTGTGTATGATACTGGTTCACCTCTGATGCTCACAGGCAATGTGAATTGAAAGAGATTTCTGAATGTTCTTCACCCAGCATACACCCCTCCAACCAGACATGCTTTATCTACTCATTTGCTGGATGCAGAGTTCAACAGAGTTCAAGTGAAGGTCAAGCAAATCATAGAGAAAGCAGACTGTATTGCAATCATATCTGATGGGTGGTCGATTGTTTGTGGGCATGGAATAATTAACTACATCATCTCCACCCCTCAACCAGTATTCTACAAGCGCACGGACACAAGGGACAACAGACACACCGGTCTCTACATTGCAGATGAGCTGAAGGCAGTCATCAATGACCTTGACCACAGAAGGTATTTGCACTGGTGACAGACAATGGCGTGAACATGAAGGCTGCTTGGTCTAAAGTGGAGGAGTCCTACCTTCACATCACACCCATTGGCTGTGCTGCTCATGCATTGAATTTGCTCCTCAAGGACATCATGGCACTGAAAACAATGGATACACTCTACAAGAGAGCCAAGGAAATGGTTAGGTATATGAAGGGTCATCAAGTTATAGCAGGAAAGTGAGAAGAATAAGAGCACCACATTGAAGCTGTCATCATGTTTAACAGTTTCCTGGAGGGGAAGGAGTCTCTCCAAGAAATGGCCATATCACAGTCTGCCGATATGGACAGCCCTATCAAGAGCATCCTCCTGTATAATGTATTTTGGGAGAGAGTGGTAAGCAGCCTGAAAGTCCTGAAACCTATAGCAGTAGCCATTGCACAGATTGAGGGAGACAATGCCATCCTGTCTGATGTTCAGACTCTGCTTGCAGATGTAAGAGAAGAAATCCGTACTGCCCTGCCCACTTTACTGTTGCTCCAAGCAGAGGAAACTGCAGTTCTGAAATACATCAAAAAGCATGAAGACTTCTGCCTGAAACCCATACACGCTGCAGCGTACATGTTGGACCCCAAGTATACTGGCAAGAGCATCCTGTCTGGTGCAGAGATCAACAAGGCCTATGGCGTCATCACTACCATGTCTCGTCACCTTGGCCTGGATGAGGGCAAGGTTCTTGGCAGTCTGGCGAAGTACACTTCCAAGCAAGGGCTTTGGGATGGAGATGCAATATGGCAGTCGTGCCAACATATCTCATCAGCCACCTGGTGGGAGGGACTTTGTGGATCTGAGGCTCTTTCCTCTGTTGCCTCTATCCTCCAAATCCCACCAACATCAGCCGCATCAGAGCGCAACTGGTCCTTGTTTGGGAACACACACACCAAAGCACGCAACAGGCAGACCAACACAATGTTTGAAAAATTGGTGTCCATCCGGGCAAATTTGAGGCTTTTTGAGCCTGACAACAAGCCATCCTCAACAAGGTTGGAAAGTGACAGTGATGATGAGGCCTCAGAGTCTGATGTTCAAGAGGTGGACATTGAGGAGGTCCAGGGAGAAGACATGGAAGCCTGAGAGGAAGACAATTAAAGCTTTAGTTTCTAGACTATCATTTTACAGATGTATATTGAAAATGTTTTTGGGAGATGGATCATTGAGGATCATTTAATATTCCCTTTCTATTGTTGTTCAGTGAAATCATCCCATGTGAAGAGTCAACTCATTTAATTCAAGTTCAATTCGTAACTAAATTGTTTTATTTAATAATTTGCAATTATGTCTACATATGATGAGGTAAAAGGTTTATGTTTCGGTCTCCATATGATGTTAAATATATCCATTGCAAAAAACATCTACATTTAAATGGTATTAATATTAATTTGCATATATTGCCGTAAATTCCCATATATTCCCATGGAAAGCTTCCACCTCTGAATATTCCCCAAAATGTGCAACCCTAACCAGCATTGACAAAACTGTGATTGAAGCGAGAGAGAAGATAGAGAGTGAGAGGAGACAGATAGATTTTTTTTATTTTACCTTTATTTAACTAGGCAAGTCAGTTAAGAAATAATTCTTATTTTCAATGACGGCCTAGGAACAGTGGGTTAACTGCCTTGTTCAGGGACAGAACAACAGATTTTTTACCTTGTCAGCTCGGGGATTCGATCTTGCAACCTTTCGGTTACTAGTCCAACGCTCTAACCACTAGGAAACCTACAACCACCTAAAAGGAAGTGATTCCCAAACCTTCCATAACAAAGCCATCACCTACAGAGAAATTAACCTGGAGAAGAGCCCCCTGAGCAAGCTGGTCCTGGGGCTCTGTTCACAAACACAAACAGACCCAACAGAGCCCCAGGACAGCAACACAATTAGACCCAACTAAATCATGAGAAAACAAAAAGAAAATGACTTGACACATTGGAAAGAATTTACAAAAAAACTGAGCAAAATATAATGCTTTTTTGGCCCTAAACAGAGAGTACACAGTGGCAGAATACCTGATCACTGTGACTGACCCAAAATTAAGAAAAGCATTGACTATGTAAAGACTCAGTGAGCATAGCCTTGCCATTGAGAGAGGCCACCATAGGTAGAACTGGCACTCAAGAGAAGACAGGCTATGTGCACACTGCCCACAAAATAAGGTGGAAACTGAGCTGCACTTCCTAACCTCCTGCCAAATGTATGACCATAGAAGAGACAAATTTTCCTCAGATTACACAGATAAACAAAGAATTCGAAAACAAATCCAATTTTGATAAACTCCCATATCTATTGGGTGAAATATCACAGTGTGCAATCACAGCAGCAAGATGTGTGACCTGTTGCCACAAGAAAAGGGCAACCAGTGAAGAACAAACACCATTGTAAATACAACCTATATTTATTTATTTCCACTTTTGTACTTTAACTATTTGCACATCATTACAACACTGTATAAAGACATAATATGACATTTGAAATGTCTTTATTCCTTTGGAAGTTTTGTGAGTGTAATGTTTACTGTTAATTATTTATTGTTTATTTCACTATTATTTATTATCTATTTCACTTGCTTTGGCAATGTAAACATATGTTTCCCACGCCAATAAATCCTCTTAAAGTGAAAATGAATTGAGAGAGAGATAGAGAGAGAGAAAGAGGGAGATAGAGAGAGAGAAATAGAGATAGAGAGAGAGGGGGAGGAGAGAGAGAGAGGGAGAGAGAGAGAGAGAGATAGAGAGATTTTGACAACCCCTGTCAATCTACCTTTGAATAAAAATCCTGCTTTCAAGGTTAGATCAGGAGGAACCCCCTTTAGAAGCCTTGGTGGCTGTAGTGATGAGGCTCAGATATACATGGAGCTTCAGCTCCCCCTACTGGTGAATAAAAACACACCCCTCCCCCTTCCATCCCACACAGGATGCAGAAAAGGAGCGAATGAGAGGAGGAAAAATACACTCAATCAATAACTCTAATTCAACATGAAATACAGCGGTAGGAGCCCTGAGAAATACCTTCAAAATCCAGCTATGGGATTTAACCCTCCTACTACATGGTATGTGTCCAGGATGAGGACTTCTAGAAGTCACTGTCGTTGTCAAATAGCCAACATGTTGCAGTTCTCCCTGCATCTGATTACCCCTCTGTACCACTGCAGTGTATCTGCATGCTGCCACGGGGAATAGATTAAAGTGGATCACTGCAACAATCTGCCTTAGACTTGGAGTAGAGACCTTCTGTAGAGGATGGTAGAACACCATCTACAATATCTGATTCTAGTTATATTACAGTAGAGACCTTCTGTAGAGGATGGTAAAACACCATCTACAATATCTGATTCTAGTTATATTACAGTAGAGACCTTCTGTAGAGGATGGTAAAACCTCATCTACAATATCTGATTCTAGTAAAACCTCATCTACAATATCTGATTCTAGTTATATTACAGTAGAGACCTTCTGTAGAGGATGGTAAAACACCATCTACAATATCTGATTCTAGTTATATTACAGTAGAGACCTTCTGTAGAGGATGGTAAAACCTCATCTACAATATCTGATTCTAGTAAAACCTCATCTACAATATCTGATTCTAGTTATATTACAGTAGAGACCTTCTGTAGAGGATGGTAAAACCTCATCTACAATATCTGATTCTAGTTATATTACAGTAGAGACCTTCTGTAGAGGATGGTAAAACCTCATCTACAATATCTGATTCTAGTTATATTACAGTAGAGACCTTCGGTAGAGGATGGTAAAACCTCATCTACAATATCTGATTCTAGTTATATTACAGTAGAGACCTTCTGTAGAGGATGGTAAAACCTCATCTACAATATCTGATTCTAGTTATATTACAGTAGAGACCTTCTGTAGAGGATGGTAGAACACCATCTACAATATCTGATTCTAGTTATATTACAGTAGAGACCTTTTGTAGAGGATGGTAAAACACCATCTACAATATCTGATTCTAGTTATATTACAGTAGAGACCTTCGGTAGAGGATGGTAAAACCTCATCTACAATATCTGATTCTAGTTATATTACAGTAGAGACCTTCTGTAGAGGATGGTAAAACCTCATCTACAATAACTGATTCTAGTTATATTACAGTAGAGACCTTCTGTAGAGGATGGTAAAACCTCATCTACAACAGGGGTCGGCAACAGGCCGTGTGTATTTAAGTCTGATCACCAGGAAGTCAGGAAATCATTCGTTTCATTTAGGAAATCTGTTAACTAAGTATTCCCACACATAAAAAAAAGAGACATTGAGACAAGATCACAAATGTAATCAAGGTATGAAATTATTGTTATTTTCAAATGCAATCTCATTTTGGGCTGAGTTGTGGTCAATTCACAGCGTACAAATGATCATTATTATGTTCCGGCCCTCTGACCAAATCGGCCTGCGGCTGAATGGAGTTGCCTACCCATTATCTACAATATATGATTCTAGTTACATTTCAAAACATCTCTCTAAGTCCCTAGTCAGATTTACATTGACTCATTGAAAGGATTGCAAGCTCTTTGATTCACACGCTACCAAATAAATGATTTCTCCCTCAACAAAAAGCTGTTTTAGATTTAAAGACAAAGTGTTGACTCCTCAGTTTATTATGAGAACTATTTGCTCCTGATATTCCTCCCCCTCTGTTGCTGGCTGCCATGACAACATCCATTTTATCAAGACAGACATTTCAATTCTTCTCACTACAAGGGGACAGACTAGTTGAGCTGAAAGAGTCTAGACACCAAATAAGACGCTCGTTATCAGAAACACCAGTGACAGAAAGACGCTCGTTATCAGAAACACCAGTGACAGAAAGACGCTCGTTATCAGAAACACCAGTGACAGAAAGACGCTCGTTATCAGAAACACCAGTGACAGAAAGACGCTCGTTATCAGAAACACCAGTGACAGAAAGACGCTCGTTATCAGAAACACCAGTGACAAAAAGACGCTTGTTATCAGAAACACCAGTGACAGAAAGACGCTTGTTATCAGAAACACCAGTGACAGAAAGACACTTGTTATCAGAAACACCAGTGACAGAAAGACACTTGTTATCAGAAACACCAGTGACAGAAAGACACTTGTTATCAGAAACACCAGTGACAGAAAGACACTTGTTATCAGAAACACCAGTGACAGAAAGACGCTTGTTATCAGAAACACCAGTGACAGAAAGACGCTTGTTATCAGAAACACCAGTGACAGAAAGACACTTGTTATCAGAAACACCAGTGACAGAAAGACACTTGTTATCAGAAACACCAGTGACAGAAAGACACTTGTTATCAGAAACACCAGTGACAGAAAGACACTTGTTATCAGAAACACCAGTGACAGAAAGACGCTTGTTATCAGAAACACCAGTGACAAAAAGACGCTTGTTATCAGAAACACCAGTGACAGAAAGACGCTTGTTATCAGAAACACCAGTGACAGAAAGACACTTGTTATCAGAAACAAGAGAAACCAATGCATGTTGCTGCTAATGCAAATAAGCCTCGTCAATGGCTTTGAAGAGTCACATAATTTATATATGTTTTATGTACTGTATGTTTTTTACCAACAGCCTTGAACCTTCCTGATCGACTGCCGAAGGATATTTCCACAGCAGAAAACACACACACACATACGCTTCTGCAGCATAGACAGGCTCCCTTAGTCACCATCACATTGACACATGATGTCACATGCTAGGGTATGCAAGCTCTTTAAAGCCTCTCCCCTTCTCCCTACCTCCTCCCCCTTCTCTCCCTCCCTCCTCCTTTCTGGGTAAAAAAGGAATCATAGTCTCTCAACCATGACAAAACAAAACAACCGACAGCCAGCCCAGTGGATCCGTCCAGCTTCTGTCAAACTCAACGCTGTAATTGGAGGAATAACACGTCCCCCATTTAAAGCCGGACTCTTTATATAGATAATACACAATCACATATGAGTTTCTAAAGAGCTTCTCTCTCTTTAAGGATTTATAATCCTGCTCAACATGGATTTCACCCCACTGTTCTGTTCTCTCTGCTTCACTTTGCTTTCTACAGTCCTTCTTTAACCCATTACAGTGTAAGCCCTGTCTCAGCCGGGGGAGTGTTTGAATAAGCTATAAGAAATTGTTTTAAGGAGGTCATTACGAAGGATCATTTTGCTTTTTGCTTTTGAATTTTAAGACCTCTTGAAGTATCCCAAAAATATATACATTTAATAAAAGCATTTGGCCTTACTGCTATTAGCCTAAACAAACTCATTGGATAACAGATTCACAACACTGAACAAGAGATAGTCCCCAAAAGTTTGTTCTGAAGTGTCTGTCCTGTATCTGAGAGATATAAGAAAGATCAGGAAACATGTGATTTTATTTTTTTACATTTATTTAACCCCTTATTTTTGGAACTAAACAGTCTCCATATATACAGTGGGTATGGAAAGTCACCAAACCCTTCCAAAATGTTCACCTTTTGTTGCCTTACAGCCTGAAATGAAAACACATCAAATCAGACTTTATTTGCTCACAAAAACTCTAAAAACGTATTAAAACAGTAGAATAGCCTATTTGGATAAGTGAACACTGCCCCTTAGAATTGTAATTGCAAACTTGCTGAGGTATAACCAACGACCTTCCAGATCACAAATTAAAATCACAGATCACAAAAATTGTCTTCCATCTGTGATCAATTGAATTGACTTTGATTAGTTCAGTATAAAAACGGGTTGTTCATAGAGGACTCCACTGCTCAGTAGAGCAATTCAAAGCAAAGAACCGAACCTGTTCAGACGCTGCAGAGAGAAGTTGGACTGTTCAGACGCTACAGACAGAAGTTGGACTGTTCGGACACTACAGACAGAAGTTGGACTGTTCGGACACTACAGACAGAAGTTGGACTGTTCAGACGCTGCAGAGAGAAGTTGGACTGTTCAGACGCTACAGACAGAAGTTGGACTGTTCGGACACTACAGACAGAAGTTGGACTGTTCGGACACTACAGACAGAAGTTGGACTGTTCAGACGCTGCAGAGAGAAGTTGGACTGTTCAGACGCTGCAGACAGAAGTTGGACTGTTCAGACGCTACAGACAGAAGTTGGACTGTTCAGACGCTGCAGACAAAGAGAGAGGCTTGGTGAGAGAGGCTTGGTGTTAGAGAGGCTTGGTGAGAGAGGCTTGGTGAGAGAGGCTTGGTGAGAGAGGCTTGGTGAGAGAGGCTTGGTGTTAGCAAGGCTTGGTGAGGCTTAGTGAGAGAGGCTTGGTGAGAGAGGCTTGGTGTTAGAGAGGCTTGGTGAGGCTTGGTGAGAGAGGCTTGGTGTTAGAGAGGCTTGGTGTTAGAGAGGCTTGGTGAGAGAGGCTTGGTGAGAGAGGCTTGGTGTTAGAGAGGCTTGGTGTTAGAGAGGCTTGGTGTTAGAGAGGCTTGGTGAGGCTTGGTGAGAGAGGCTTGGTGAGAGAGGCTTGGTGAGGCTTAGTGAGAGAGGCTTGGTGAGAGCGGTCTGCAGGAAATCAAGTCTCCCCGCAGGCTTTGTGTTTTGATGTGTTGTGATGCTGAGTCAATCACACAAATAGGCTTCCTTGTGGGAGACAAATCAGCAGCTGCGAGTTCTCTCTCTCATTCATCTCTCTTTCTCATTCTCTCTGTTTCTTCACCCTCACCTCTACTTCTATCCACTCTGTCCTCCCTCCACTCTGTCCTCTCCTCCCTCCACTCTGTCCTCTCCTCCCTCCACTCTGTCCTCTCCTCCCTCCACTCTGTCCTCTCCCCCCTCCACTCTATCCTCTCCCCCCTCCACTCTGTCCTCTCCCCCCTCCACTCTGTCCTCTCCCCCCTCCACTCTATCCTCTCCTCCCTCCACTCTATCCTCTCCTCCCTCCACTCTGTCCTCTCCTCCCTCCACTCTGTCCTCTCCTCCCTCCACTCTGTCCTCTCCTCCCTCCACTCTGTCCTCTCCTCCCTCCACTCTGTCCTCTCCTCCCTCCACTCTGTCCTCTCCTCCCTCCACTCTGTCCTCTCCTCCCTCCACTCTATCCTCTCCTCCCTCCACTCTATCCTCTCCTCCCTCCACTCTGTCCTCTCCTCCCTCCACTCTGTCCTCTCCTCCCTCCACTCTGTCCTCTCCTCCCTCCACTCTGTCCTCCCTCCACTCTATCCTCTCCTCCCTCCACTCTGTCCTCCCTCCACTCTATTCTGTCCTCCCTCCACTCTATTCTGTCCTCCCTTCACTCTACCCTCTCCCCCCTCCCGCCACTCTACGCCGTCCTCTCCCCCTCCCGCCACTCTACTCCGTCCTCTTCCCCCTCCCGCCACTCTACTCCGTCCTCTTCCCCCTCCCGCCACTCTACTCCGTCCTCTTCCCCCTCCCGCCACTCTACTCCGTCCTCTTCCCCCTCCCGCCACTCTACTCCGTCCTCTTCCCCCTCCCGCCACTCTACTCCGTCCTCTTCCCCCTCCCGCCACTCTACTCCGTCCTCTTCCCCCTCCCGCCACTCTACGCCGTCCTCTCCCCCCTCCCGCCACTCTACTCCGTCCTCTTCCCCCTCCCGCCACTCTACGCCGTCCTCTCCTCCCTCCCGCCACTCTGCGCCGTCCTCTCCTCCCTCCCGCCACTCTGCGCCGTCCTCTCCTCCCTCCCGCCACTCTGCGCCATCCTCTCCTCCCTCCCGCCACTCTACGTCATCCTCTTCCCCCTCCCGCCACTCTACGCCGTCCTCTCCTCCCTCCCGCCACTCTACACTGTCCTCCCTACCTCCCTCCACTCTGCCCTCTCCTCCCCCCACTCTGTCCTCCCTCCCTCCACTCTGTCCTCCCTCCCTCCACTCTGTCCTCCCTCCCTCCACTCTGTCCTCCCTCCCTCCACTCTGTCCTCCCTATACTGTTCTCCCTCCCTCCACTCTGTCCTCTCCTCTGTCCTCTCCTTCCTCCCTCCACTCTGCCCTCTCCTCCCCCCACTCTATCCTCTCCTCCCTCCACTCTATCCTCTCCTCCCTCTATCCTCTCCTCCCTCCACTCTATCCTCTCCTCCCTCCACTCTATCCTCTCCTCCCTCCACTCTGTCCTCTCCTCCCTCCACTCTGTCCTCTCCTCCCTCCACTCTGTCCTCTCCTCCCTCCACTCTGTCCTCTCCTCCCTCCACTCTATCCTCTCCTCCCTCCACTCTGTCCTCTCCTCCCTCCACTCTATCCTCTCCTCCCTCTACTCTATCCTCTCCTCCCTCTACTCTATCCTCTCCTCCCTCCACTCTATCCTCTCCTCCCTCCACTCTATCCTCTCCTCCCTCCACTCTGTCCTCTCCTCCCTCCACTCTGTCCTCTCCTCCCTCCACTCTGTCCTCTCCTCCCTCCACTCTATCCTCTCCTCCCTCCACTCTATCCTCTCCTCCCTCCACTCTATCCTCTCCTCCCTCCACTCTATCCTCTCCTCCCTCCACTCTGTATGCAGGGAGAGATATGATGCTTCCACTTACTGTAAGCTAAGTACCTTGAGAAAGAACTGACAAATCTGAGTAGAACTGCTGTACTATACACAAGACAAGATATATCCAGGCCATTTGGCCATTAAATCAATTACATTCCTGATAGGATCCAAATCTGCATTTTAAGACCTCGCTACTTCTGCATTATATAAGACCCTGTAAATTCAACTCTTCCTTTGAGTGCATTTTTCATCCAAATCTTTGACAGCAACACAGAAAATCATATTAGTGGCGTCTACGACTCAGTCTAGAGGACAAAGTCAAGTAACGCATGGTGGGCAGGTGAATTGAAGTGCATGCTGAGATTTACATGCACAGTGTTGTACCTTGTCTGTCAAAGGGAATGTTCTGATGACATTATGCGACTGATGGAAGTAGATTCTCTGATTGGGGAGGGTCTTGGCTGAGGAAACTAATGGCTCATGATCAAGTAGGTTAACAGAGAGTATTACTGCCTAGGTAGGCTAACTGAGATGAATACAGAGAGTATTACTGCCTAGGTAGGCTAACTGAGATGAATACAGAGAGTATTACTGCCTAGGTAGGCTAACTGAGATGAATACAGAGAGTATTACTGCCTAGGTAGGCTAACTGAGATGAATACAGAGAGTATTACTGCCTAGGTAGGCTAACTGAGATGAATACAGAGAGTATTACTGCCTAGGTAGGCTAACTGAGATGAATACAGAGAGTATTGCTGCCTAGGTAGGCTAACAGATGAATACAGAGAGTATTACTGCCTAGGTAGGCTAACTGAGATGAATACAGAGAGTATTACTGCCTAGGTAGGCTAACAGATTAATACAGAGAGTATTCATGTCAGTGTTATTGACCAGGCAACCAGAGACACAGATTAATCCAACCATTCATTAGTTCAATATGGAGAAGGTGGGGAGACTCTGTCCCTTACAGTTGAATGGCTAGTTTCCCGGACACAGATTAATCCTGGACAAAAACATCTATTCCAATGGAGATTCTCACTCCATACAAAATCACTTTCTACCAATCAGGAATATGTTGATTTGTTCAAACTATTAAAGTCACAACGGGTACAAACATAAGTCAATGGTAAATATTTGACTTTAAACAAAAGGTTTAGCAAACAGAAAATAATTTGCTGGCACTGTGCCTTGATAAATATGCCTATATGAATACAAATAGTATCCTACTCACAGTAATAAGCATACAGCACAGTGTCTTCGATTTGGCCTCGTGTCTCATTGTTTTCTGCCCACTCCTGTATTGAGAAGAAATAGGACATTGATTACAATAAAGACAACAGACCTTCACAACAACATCTGAACAGATTAAAACACTAAACAGATCTTCACAACAACATCTGAACAGATTAAAACACTAAACAGACCTTCACAACAACATCTGAACAGATTAAAACACTAAACAGACCTTCACAACAACATCTGAACAGATTAAAACACTAAACAGACCTTCACAACAACATCTGAACAGATTAAAACACTAAACAGACCTTCACAACAACATCTGAACAGATTAAAACACTAAACAGACCTTCACAACAACATCTGAACAGATTAAAACACTAAACAGACCTTCACAACAACATTGATTGTAAAGCTATTTATGAAGGAGTCACGAACTAAACATACAGCTAAACATTAGTGTATAATTCCATAATCCCTGATTTCTGAGACATGGGTCATATTAAACTATAAAAGCCAGGCTAGGACTATGATGAAAACGACCACAGGGCTATTTGCCAGGCTAGGAATATGATGAAAACGGACACAGGGCTATTTGCCAGGCTAGGACTATGATGAAAACGGACACAGGGCTATTTGCCAGGCTAGGACTATGATGAAAACGGCCACAGGGCTATTTGCCAGGCTAGGACTATGATGAAACGGCCGCTAGGACTATTTGCCAGGCTAGAACTATGATGAAAACGGCCACAGGGTTATTTGCCAGGCTAGGACTATGATGAAAACAGCCACAGGGCTATTTGCCAGGCTAGGACTATGATGAAACGGCCGCTAGGACTATTTGCCAGGCTAGGACTATGATGAAAACGGACACAGGGCTATTTGCCAGGCTAGGACTATGATGAAAACGGACACAGGCTATTTGCCAGGCTAGGACGATGATGAAACGGACACAGGGCTATTTGCCAGGCTAGGACTATGATGAAACGGACACAGGGCTATTTGCCAGGCTAGGACTATGATGAAAACGACCACAGGGCTATTTGCCAGGCTAGGAATATGATGAAAACGGACACAGGGCTATTTGCCAGGCTAGGACTATGATGAAACGGACACAGGGCTATTTGCCAGGCTAGGACTATGATGAAACGAACACAGGGCTATTTGCCAGGCTAGGCCTATGATGAAACGGCCGCTAGGACTATTTGCCAGGCTAGGACTATGATGAAACAGCCGCTAGGACTATTTGCCAGGCTAGGACTATGATGAAACGGCCACAGGGCTATTTGTTTTATGGAAAAAGAAAGAGACCTTGATTCATTGATAAGGACATCATGAAAAAATATATACACTGCTCAAAAAAATAAAGGGAACGCTTAAACAACACAATGTAACTCCAAGTCAATCACACTTCTATGAAATCAAACTGTCCACTTAGGAAGCAACACTGATTGACAATAAATTGGCATTCAGGCTAAATTTTGGTTTCGTCAGACCAGAGAATCTTATTTCTCATAGTCTCAGTCCTTTAGTTGCCTTTTGGCAAACTGCAAAGGGGCTGTCATGTGCCTTTTACTGAGGAGTGGCTTCCGTCTGGCCAGTCTAACATAAAGGCCTTTATGGTGGAGTGATGCAGAGATGGTTGTCCTTCTGGAAGGTTCTCCCATCTCCATAGAGGAACTCTGGAGCTCTGTCAGAGTGACCATCGGGTTCTTGGTCACCTCCCTGACTAAGGCCCTTCTCCCCGATTGCTCAATTTGGCCGGGCGGCCAGCTCTAGGAAGATTCTTGGTGGTTCCAAACTTCTTCCATTTAAGAATGATGGAGGCCACTGTGTTCTTGTGGACCTTTAATGCTGTAGACATGTTTTGGTACCCTTCCCCAGACCTGTGCCTCGACATAATCCTGTCTCGGAGGTCTACGGACAATTGCTTCGACCTCATGGCTTGTTTTTTTTTGTGGTTTTTGTACTGTCAGTCAATAACATAATCTCGTCAAGGTAGAGTAGACCACTGGTAGTCAGTCATTAATAATATCTTTAAGGTAGAGTAGACCACTGGTAGTCAGTCATTAATAATCTCTAAGGTAGAGTAGACCACTGGTAGTCAGTTATTACAGTCATTACCATCATCTTTAAGGTAGAGTAGACAACTGGTACTGTAATAAACCCTGGTTCATGAATGGAGGCCTCTCTGTGCTGTTGTGTATCGTTCTAGTCTAGTCCCTGATCTGTTCATGCTTTTGCATACTCCATTGTCAAGCTAAACATGTTTGGCATGACAGTTCCATTAGGAGTTGTCAGGAGAGCAGAAACAGACCGTCTCCCAGGCTAGTATCATTCACAAGTATGTCATGCTTGAATCATCAAGGAGATTTGACTAGCGTAATCATCAAATATCACCTCTCTGCAGACAAATTCCTTGTTCTCTGACAATTGTTTTCAACAAGAGTTGAAAACTAAGGACTGGTTTCCCAGACTAAAGATGATCCATCAAGCATGATTTTTAGCCCAGGAGTAGGCCTAATGGCTTGTTGTGTTTCAAATGGACAGCAACATGAGCTACAGCTATAAGCTGCTATATCATCGAACTCAAATTGTCTTAAATGACATAGGCCTAAGTCTCAGGGCTTATGAAGCAGCTGAATACATACCTTGTAAGTACCGTTGGGGTGCTTCATGTAAGACACTAGGAATATATCCACTGGAAGAAGGGCAGAGGTTATCAGTGCAATGGCCAATGCGCATATTGCAGTGATGGTTGAGATGACCTCACTCTCTTGGCGGCTCTGGTACTTCCTGATGTAGACCCAACAGAAGGACAGGATCACCTGTGGATGGAAAAACAATGGTTAGAGTTATCACGTAAAATATCAAAAAGTTATTGGGCCACATCAGCTGTCAGAACATCTGAGTGTTTACAGTTCATTGTTATTGTAATGACTCTTAGCTAAGTAGGCTCATTATGATATCCCACTTCTGACACCAATGCAGCCAACAGCGAGACTCAGATGTTTCGATTTACAATATTCACAAATGAAATCTCACCACTACAAATGAATTACTTTGCAAAAGTGTTGTTAAAAACTTGTTTTAATTGCCACTCGCATCAACCCTATTCACGCAGGCCGTTATCAAATCAATTTATAAATCCCTTTTTACATCAGCAGATGTCACAAAGTGCTATACAGACACCCAGCCTAAAACCCCAAACAGCAAGCAATGCAGATGTAGAGGCACGGTGGCTAGGAAAACCTCCCTAGAAGGGGAGGAACCTAGGAAGAAACCTAGAGAGGAACCAGGCTCTGAGGTGTGGCCAGTCTTCTTCTGGCTGTGCTGGGTGGAGATTTTAAGAGTACATGGCCATTAAGGCCAGATTGCACTAATAAAGCCCTTTTTCATTTCAATGAAGACCCATCCACTGATAGATGGAATTTGATCATCCAATCCTTTTCAATGTAAAATTAAAAAGGGACAGCAGAGATGGGGTTGTTGTTGTGTGATGATGGCTTGTCAACTCATTAGAAAGAGCAGCACAGTCACAGGCTTGCATCACAAATGGCACCCTATTCCCATTGGGCTCTGGTCAAACGCAGTGCACTATAGGCCCTAGTCAAAAATAATGCACTACATAGGGAACAGGATGTTATTTGGGACACACATAGGAAACAGGATGTTATTTGGGGGACACACATAGGGCACAGGATGTTATTTGGGGGACACACATAGGGCACATGATGTTATTTGGGGGACACACATAGGGCACATTATGTTATTTGGGGGACACACATAGGGCACAAGATGTTATTTGGGGGACACACATAGGGCACAAGATGTTATTTGGGGGACACACATAGGGCACAAGATGTTATTTGGGGGACACACACACACAATGGTGCTGGAGCTCCAGAACCACAAGGTCGTATTCCAGGCACACATGTTGCCTAGTCCTAAACTGTGAGGACACTGCTAAAGCCCATTGGCTGCTCAGATCCTGAAGGGATGCCATCCTGAGACCGGATCAATTAACACTAGCCCATGCCTGCGTGTTTTGCCAGGTAATGACACAAGCTTTGCATCTAAACTAAGACCCATTGAGAGGATTGCGTTGCATACTAAATAGAGAGGGGAGCAATTCAGAGACCAATCTGGTGTTTCAGCATGTTAGCTAAAAGAAAACAAATTCCTCTCAGCTATATTGGCTATTATAATCACTAGCTAGGTACAAAGCCTTCCTGACTGATATGAAAACGGAAATTACTGTAGCAGGCAGGCTCAGCAGCCCCTCTGTAAATGTAGCTGTCTGCAGTCATGTGACATTGTGTAGGCTAACTAGCCAACTAACTAACAATTGATAATGCATGTAGTTAGTTAGCTAAATTCTTCTTTACAAATAAGGGAGGAGAAGTATACTTCAAGTTAAACTTTGACATTTAACTTAGAAGCAGGCATAATCCAATAGCTACCTGTTAGCAACTAGCTAACTTCATGCAAACTACTGTATACTAGCTATCATTGCTTGGTAAAACTGATAGATACGAACATAACAACAATTATTCACTATTACACTGTAAACGAATTAATTAACTACAACAGTTAGCTATTTATATGGTATTAGCGAGGCTATTAGAAGCAGGTTAGCTAAACTCTGAGTTAGCTAGACAGCTACAATGTTAGCTAACTAAGCCATGACAGCTGTCAAACTAGCTAACGTTAGCTAGCTATATTGCTATCTACGTAAAGCTGTAGCGAACTGAGCGTGACAAAGACAACTGTGGCCAAAGGAAAGTCATCCAGTAAATATACAGGGTAATATTTCGAGATTCTGCAGCGACTTGAGTGTGCTTACCAAAAATACAAGGGCGAAAATCGACCACCCGAGAGCAGACACAGATAGCAACGACTGGTCCGCCATCTTCACTTCCTGCAACAAACACGGACCATGTGCTTCTATTGACATCACGGAAGGGGCGATACAGTGGATACGAAGTTGCCAACAGAGAGACAGACCACATCAGACAGATAGATACACTACAATGATAATCTGGTAGAGTAGATTTACTGTTGAGTCGGCCTTCTTTAAATGAGCTTGTTGGATCAATATTTTGGATGTTTCCTCCCCAGCTCAAACAGACAAAAAAACAACACTGACCTATTTTGCAAAGCATGAGTGCAATGAATATTCCAGTTTTGTGGGGAACGTCCAAAATGTCATCCTAATCTCAATAAACGCAGTATCTTTGAACCGCGCCGCAGGGCAAAAGTATAGGCTAGTGCACTGCCAATTGGGACGTAAACCATGGTCATTTAATGAGACCCTCCAGTCATTTCAGATTAGAATGTTCATGTTGTTGAAGGATGTCTTGCCCTTCATGGTGTCCCTGCGTTCTAGGCTGGAACGTAGCACTAATTTGGGACTGAAAACGATCAAGGAAATCTATCTGTCTTGGCGAGAGAGTTTATCTGTCAAGTTTTAGCTGAGTGACACCCATTTAAACCCTGATTTCTTAATCACCGATATTCCATTACTAAATATTAGAAACTTCTATTGGGTGTTAAATTGGTTTAGTCCAAAACTCCAGTGTAGCTAAATTTGAATTTTCACTCTGGTAATGAATGATCTGGTCATTTAGAGTCTGATAAGATAGCGAACCCGGTAGCCTGGCGCTCCCAAGTGGTCCAGCTTTCTAAGGCACTGCATCTCAGTGCTAGAGGGGTCACTACAGACACCCTGTTTCGAATCCAGGCTGTATCACAATCTGCCTTGACTGGGAGTCTCATAGAGCAGCGCACAATTGGCCCAGCGTCGTCCGGTTTTGGACGGTGTAGGCCGTCATTGTAAATCAGAATGTGTTAACGGACTTGCCTATAAATAAAGGTTAAATTAAAAATATTTAGTTGGTGTGGAGCCGAAGCCAGTACATCAGGTGCAAAAATAAGTGCTATTTATTTACACTGCAAATAAGAAAAGGTGTGAAACCTGTGGGTAAAGCCATGAATTTACCGGTGCACCAGTAGAACAGGTCGTCATTTTAAACAAAGCGAAATATTTCTAAATAGGCTACATGATTAACAGACTCTACCGTCTGTTGTTTTACACGTTATAATACACAATGTTTGAATTGGAACTAGGGATAACATAGTTAACCTATTTAATTCCATCAGTCACAATAGTGCGTAAAAAACGTTTCCAGTTATAAGGCTCTAAAAATGTTACTGAATGATGTATCAATGCATTTCCAGCAAATATTGAAATAATAAAGGGTCCCAATGAAAGATGTGTACTGTCACATGTTTAGTGTAAATTGTCACATGACCAGAGCTGTTTACTTCCTGGTTGCAACATGAGAAGACGATGTCTACATCAAAGCTCCCAAACAAAAGGTTAGTAAAGTATGTTAACATTAAGATAGGACAAAGATGTTTGGTTCACATCATCTTTAAGGTGTTTAGTATTGATATATGCATTTGCAATTACTCAACTTTGTTCAGTGTGGTCATAGTCTATGCTAGGTAAAGCTCTGCCTTATCTCAGTTCACTGTTCACAATAACAACACCCACCCGTAGCACACGTTCCAGCAGGTATATCTCACTGATCATCCCCAAAGTCAACACCTCATTTGGCCGCCTTTCCTTCCAGTTCTCTGCTGCCAGTGACTGGAACGAATTGCAAAAATCGCTGAAGTTAGAGACTTTTATTTCCCTCACCAACTTTAAACATCAACTATCGGATCGTTTGCTGCAGCTGTACATAGTCCATCTGTAAACAGCCCACCCAATCTACCTACCTCATCCCCATACTGTTTTTATTTTATTGACTTTTCTGCTCTTTTGCACACCAGTATCTCTACTTGCATGTCATCATCTGCTCATTTATCACTCCAGTGTTAATCTGCTAAATTGTAATTATTCGCTCCTATGGCCTATTTATTGCCTACCTCCTCATGCCTTTTGCACACACTGTATATAGACTTTCTTTTTTCTACTGTGTCATTGACTTGTTTATTGTGTTATTGGCTTGTTTATTGTTTACTCCATATGTAACTCTGTTTTGTTGTCTGTGTCACACTGCTTTATTTTATCTTGGCCAGTTCGCAGTTGCAAATGAGAACTTGTTCTCAACTAGCCTACCTGGTTAAATAAAGGTGAAATAAATGTAAATAAAAACTAGAATGAGTAAACATAATGTTAATAATGTTACAATGTATGTTACAATAAAGTAATGTTGAAATACGTTAATGGTTGTTGTTTTTGCTCTCAGTATTCATATCGGTGTTGTATAAGGGTTTTTCATATATAAAATAGTCACACTAGAATGTGATGGGGCATTCTAGTAGCAATGCTGGGGACTGCCAGTGACAGAGGTTTAAATGTGTTAATTCAGTATACATAGACATTATCCCACCGGGCACAATTGTGACCGACCATAAAATACACTTTTTCACCTACTTTTCCATGAATATTCAAAATAATTCTGATTGATTATTTCAAAGGCTTAATAATGACACAAGATTTCGATCTTTTTATGTCTGGAAAAAATGGGGTATTAAATGGGGTAATGACATATACAGTTGAAGTCGGAAGTTTACATACACGTTAGCCAAATACATTTAAACTCAGTTTCACAATTCCTGCTGGAGGTCATTTTGCAGGGCTCTGGCAGTGCTCCTCTTTGCACAAAGGCGGAGGTAGCGGTCCTGCTGCTGGGTTGTTGCCCTCCTACGGCCTCCTCCACGTCTCCTGATGTACTGGCCTGTCTCCTGGTAACGCCTCCATGCTCTGGACACTACGCTGACAGACACAGCAAACCTTCTTGCCACAGCTCGCATTGATGTGCCATCCTGGATGAGCTGCACTACCTGAGCCACTTGTGTGGGTTGTAGACTCCGTCTCATGCTACCACTAGAGCGAGAGCACCGCCAGCATTCAAAAGTGACCAAAACATCAGCCAGGAAGCATAGGAACTGAGAAGTGGTCTGTGGTCACCACCTGCAGAATCACTCCTTTATTGGGGGTGTCTTGCTAATTGCCTATAATTTCCACCTTTTGTCTATTCCATTTGCACAACAGCATGTGAAATTTATTGTCAATCAGTGTTGCTTCCTAAGTGGACAGTTTGATTTCACAGAAGTGTGATTGACTTGGAGTTACATTGTGTTGTTTAAGTGTTCCCTTTATTTTTTTGAGCAGTGTAGATACTTTTGTACCTGTTTCCTCCAGCATCTTCACAAGGTCCTTTGCTGTTGTTCTGGGATTTATTTGCACTATTCGCACCAAAGTACGTTCATCTCTGGTAGACAGAAAGCATCTCTTTCCTGAGCGGTATGACGGCTGCGTGGTCCCATGGTGTTTATACTTGCGTACTATTGTTTGTACAAATGAATGTGGTACCTTCAGGCGTTTGGAAATTGCTCCCAAGGATGAACCAGACTTGTGGAGGTCTCCAATTTTTTTTCTGGGGTCTTGGCTGATCTGTCATGCACAAAGTAGATGTCCTAACCGACTTGCCAAAACTATAGTTTGTTAACAAGAAATTTGTGGATTGGTTGAAAAACAAGTTTTAATGACTCCAACCTAAGTGTATGTTAACTTCCTACTTCAACTGTACATGTTTAAATTAGAACTAGGCATAACATAGTTAATGAGCTATACATGTTTGAATTAGGACTGGGCATAACATAGTTAATGAGCTATACATGTTTGAATTAGGACTGGGCATAACATAGTTAATGAGATATACATGTTTGAAATAGGATTAGGGATAACATAGTTAATGAGATATACATGTTTGAATTAGGACTGGGCATAACATAGTTAATTAAATATACATATTAGGATTAGGGATAACATAGGTAATAAAATATACATGTTTGAATTAGGATTAGGGATAACATAGTTAATAAAATATACATGTTTGAATTAGGATTAGGGATAACATAGTTAATAAAATATACATGTTTGAATTAGGATTAGGGATAACATAGTTAATAAAATATACATGTTTGAATTAGGACTAGGGATAACATAGTTAATTAAATATACATATTAGTATTAGGGATAACATAGGTAATAAAATATACATGTTTGAATTAGGATTAGGGATAACATAGTTAATAAAATATACATGTTTGAATTAGGATTAGGGATAACATAGTTAATAAAATATACATGTTTGAATTAGGATTAGGGATAACATAGTTAATAAAATATACATGTTTGAATTAGGACTAGGGATAACATAGTTTATAAGATATACATGTTTGAATTAGGATTAGGGATAACATAGGTAATAACATATACATAGAATAAAATGTATTGTCCATCCAGGATGGACATTTTTTCTTTGGAATCACCTTCCATTAAAAGGATCACATACATTCTCATACCAGACACATTTAAACCAGTCAGTCCATCATGTTGCATCCACTAACATAGAGGACATGAATACATTCACTCACAACCGATCACTGTCCCAACTGCACTAGATAGATATGTACATATACAGATACAATTTACTTTGCATTTCGTAGGCCAACAGCACAAGGGACAAATGAATGTTTGAAAACATTATTCTTGGCCATGGGCGTTCTGAAGTCTCTCAAGCTGAGGGTGTAGAGGGTGGGAGTAGTCGCCAACGACAGCCAGTGTCTTCTTTTTGTTTGTCTTGTGGAACAGACTGCTCAAATGTGCCTGTGGTCGACCAATTACTTTGCTGGCTGTGTTTACTATTCTTGTCAGTTTGGTTTTGCTCCTCGCGCTCAGATTACCATACCAGACTGTCATATTGAACGCGGGGATGCTCTCCACCAAGCTGCTGTTCACCCTCTCCAGAACATCCTGGCTGACCACAAACCCCTTCAATTTCCTCATTAAAAACAGGTACTGGCTTGCTTTTTTTTTTAAATACAGTCTGAATTCTCTGTAAAACTCAGGTTGTTAGCAATTTGTGTCCCTAAGTATCTGAAACACTCAACCACCTCCACTGGTTGGTCGTTCAGAGAGAGTGGTTGGGACACTGGTAAGTTGTTTCACATGGCGATCAGATCCTTTGTCTTTTCCACATTGATGTGGAGGGCACTTGACCGGCACCATTCTTGAAGGTTATTGGTCTGTTTAAAATAGCTGTCCACATCTGATGTAGCATCTTTTATAAAGAGTCCTACCAGAGCCATGTCATCCGCGTACTTGAAAAGGCGTCACATTGTTTCCTAAGTCAGCTGTGATACCTCCATTGTGATACCTCACTTCGTTATCGTTTGTGTTATTCATGTTAATTGTGGTTCCAAATCATTCCTTGGATCTTATTAGTGATCTTCATCTCATTACTCCAACCTAAGTATATGTAAACTACTGACTTCAACTGTAAATAGTAAAGTAAATTTCAGATACCCAAAAAACTACTTAAATAGTACTTTAAAGTATTTTTACTTAAGTTCTTTACACCACTGCTTCTTATGGTCGACAACTTCCAACTTCAGTACTTTCTCTTGTAGTCCGTCTGGGCCTGGTGCTTTGTGTGGCTTAAAATTGGACAAGCATGAGGCCACCTCGTTCTCTGTTATCTGGACAGGAGAGGATTTGGGGATGCTCTCACATATTTGTTTGCATTAGTCTTTAAAATCGACAGTGTCAAATCTTCCATAACAACAGTTTGGGTCGTTTACAATTAGGACTACGGATAACAAAATATATACTGTACAGGTTTGTACTTTGTAACAAACAATTAGTCAGTTTGTTTGAAAAAAAATGGAGGCAAGCAGTAGGCCCAGACCACAGAGATTGATATAGGACCCAAAAGCCTATTGTAGTATGGGCAGCGCCATTGAGGACTTTCACCATGTTGAAGTAGTCAACTGGGTGGGACTTCCTATGGGTCGAGGAAGAATCACATAATTCCACCCAGTTCACCAGGAAGGATCAGCAAATAAATTATACTTGTGAGGAAACAATCCATAACTGTAGATGGCAGTGAATCTGTTGATGGCAGTGAATCTGTAGATGGCAGTGAATCGCTAACCTTGGCTTTATAACTGTTCAAACACACTCTAGGTGGCAGTGTGCACCCTTTCAGTTTGTTTGCCAACTCATAGAGGTACTAGAAGAAGAAAATTGACTACTTCAAAATGGAGGGGCCTCAATGGCGCTGCCCATGCTCTCACAGACGCCATAATGGGACAGATACAATGAGGCGATGTCTATCTAAATGTATGGCCTAGGGCCCTTATGATGTCATATTCATCATCTCCAGCACCACTCCAACATCAACATGTGACAATGGCGCGTTTCTATTGTTTGTACTAATCAAGATATGTTTCCAATGATATCACCAGCCAATTAGTAGGCAATTAGTCTGCCATGCCTTCTCACAACTGGTCAAAATGACATGATGCACACCAATCAGGTCATTGGAAACACTTATCTTCCTCTATCTTGTTTACTCAAATCATAGAAACACGTCATTTTAACATATGTTGATGTCGTGGTGGTGCTGGAGATGAATATGACGTTGAAAAATGTTGTAGTATCCCTTTAAAAACATGCCACTTCCATACAGCCATGACCAGAAGTGATTTTCTTTTGTAGCAGGTGAGGAGAATTAGGTTAAGGTTAGGAAAAGGGTTAGGGTTAGCAAAGATGTTTTCCTAATCTGCTACGTAAAGTAACTTCCGGTTTATTCTATTACAGACACTTTCATGCATCCTTTTAAATTATATTATGGGAGATTAAAAAAATATGAAATGTCCCCACTACAACAAAACAATACTTAAATACATGTCATCTTGTTCTTGAAACATTTAATTGAAATACTGTAGAATTCCATTAATTCTTATCGAGGACTGCTTATCGAGTTCCAATATGGCTGGTTGTTTCAAAGCCTCTCATTGGCTAATATGTAGCAGCAGCAATTCAGGGGTTATACAGTATACATCATTGGACTGAATGTACCGACTCTGCATGTGTTTCTCTCTTGCTCATTAAGAAACATTTGATTTCAGTCTTGGGGGTGTGGTTTGATGTGGCAGTTATTGATGTCCCCCCCCCCCCCATGAGACACCATAGGAACAAAGCCAGTGTCACTTCCTCAAAGTAGTCAGAATGAATTTAAGATAACTCAAGAAATGTGTAATTACTTTTGAAGTTTTAGCTGAGGAGGTTTTAGTTGTATATGTACCGTAGCTAAGGTGTTTGGTGCACTATTTCTCAAGTAAAAAAATGTGTGGTGTGTTGTCTTGTGTAGTAAAAAGTCTGATCCGCTGCGGTGCTGGGCGGGTCTATCTCACTGTCTGTGTGTTCTGCGTAAGATTGGATAGAGTGCAGATGTGCATCCTATGCTAGTGATCAAGTAAGCATTGTTGAAATCAAAAACCTACCCCTCAAGTCATGACGAACTCACTTACACAACTCAGTTTTGAACGAGACTGACTTTATAACAAAAATTATACTATTTACACTTTTTTTTGGACACTAGAATAAATGTTTCTGACTAATATCGACGCCACACAGGCCCTTTTCTATCAGAGAAGTTGTATATGGCCTTCAGTTGCGCGATAATTCAGATTGATAAAAGTCTGAGATCACTCCTGCTAAATTACAGTTAATCATTCCGGTCATATCCTCCATGCTGGTAAGAGGACACTGAAATGTCAGCTCTCTCCTTTTACATTATCTCCTCGAGAAATTCTATTAACTTACACCTTTCACATGAGTAATTATGCTCATTAAATCAAATTGCATTCGTTTTTATTCTTATTGTAAGCCTCGACTTGGCACTTACGGAGAAATGGAGAAAAGTAATTAAAAAGGATGAGAGTGACTGAATGTGGATGTCTGCTGCATGTCAATGGAAATTTACAACATTATATTGATGTAAGTTAGTTACTTTTTAAACTTTACAGTCTGTAAAAGAAGCAGGTGGACATTTAAAGTAACAGTTGAACATTTAAAGTAACAGTTGGACATTTAAAGTAACAGTTGGACATTTAAAGTAACAGTTGGACATTTAAAGTAACAGTTGGACATTTAAAGTAACAGTTGAACATTTAAAGTAACAGTTGCATGGCAAAGTCCCAATTATCTCTTCTTACTCCAAAAGCTGCACTTGTTATCTACCCTTCGCTGGCTTGAAAGGAAATGACTGGTGGTATATGAAATATGGTGGAAACTCATGCTCACCCATGTCTCCGCTAATCCAATGCTTTTAGATTTGTTGGGAAGTAGTGAACATGTGCACACTTGTGAGGCAGGAGAGATGATTGAGACGGAGCCCTTCACTGCTGGGTTACAGAACAGCTGTGGTACCTGTTTATTTATTTTACTGAAAAGGAATACAATTATCCAATTACATTTGACTTTACTATACCGTTTATGTTTTAGCACCTTTTGTCTGAGAGTGTCGGCCATCTAGAACCTAAAATGGTTGTTCGTCTCTCCCCATAGGGTTCTTCAAACCTTTGAAGAACCCTTTTTGGTTCCAGGTAGAACCCTTCTCGATTTCATGTAAAACCCTTTTCACGTAGGGTTCTACATGGGACCCAAAAGAGTTCTACCTGGACCCAAAAAGGGTTCTCCTATGGAGACAGCCAAATAACCATTTTGGAACCCTCTTAGGTCTATACTAAGAGTATAGACCTGAATGGAATTGGTAAATAAGCAGTCAAAATGGAGAGGACAAGTGAAATAGACTTGAAATTGGAGAAGGCATGTGATGGCCCTCTTGAATAATGCAGAGCCCACTTTCCTTCATACATTTCATATTTGATGAGCTTGTTGAAGTTGGACACTGCTGCATAGCTGCATCCCAGCAGGAAAGTTCCAGGAAAATAAGACGTTGTTTATTGTCATAGGATTTCTAACCCAGACAAAACATGTACAGTTCATTGAGGTGAATGTAACTGCTAACTGTCAAATCAAATATTAACCCTTTTGGAGACCTTTTAATTCAGAATCAGGTTCAATGAGAGTTAAGAGTGAGTTATACAATCAGTGATTCACAACAAGCTCTGCCTAAAGTAGTTCCAATCTTTTAGCAGTTGTATCAGTTTATTGACAGGGTTTTTCCACCTGTGTTATTATTAGTGTCTTGTCCAAGCTGCGTAATGCTACAGAAACAGGAGACAGGCTCCTGCCCTGTGGTCCATTCCGGCTCAGACCAGGCTCACGTACCGTTAGTTCTTGGGAAGACAGATGAACAGCACAGAGACACATGTTGTTTTGAATGTCAGTCACGCAGAGCTTTGCTCTTTGCATCATCTTACCTAACTGACAGCCATCTTGAACATCGTTCCAACAGTTTCTATAGAGATCAGCCACCTCCAGTGCTCCGTGGGAAAACGATCATGATGGAGAGATACACGATCTGATAATGACTTCTGACACATTAAACTAACTGAATGTCGGTTGCTAGCTACACTAGGGGTCAAATGCTAGATGAGGTTACAACGTTAGAGCACTGATTTGATTCAAAGCTGTAAGTGATAGACAGACATTTTCCCACAGACCTTTTCCCACAGACATTTTCTGCTTTGAAAATTCAACTGTGTTAGATTTAAATTGTCACCCTGAAGAAGGCACAGTGACGCCGAAACGTTGGTGATTTACCCACTACAGTGCCTTGCAAAAGTATTCACCTCGCTTGGCGTTTTTCCTATTTTGTTGCATTACAACCTGTAATTTAAATGGATTTTTATTTGGATTTCATGTAATGGACATACACAAAATAGTCCAAATTGGTGAAGTGAAATGTAAAAAATGACTTGTTTCAAAAAATTCTAATATATAAAAAACAGAAAATTGGTGCGTGTGTATGTATTCACCCCCTTTGCTATGAAGGCCCTAAATAAGATCTGGTGCAACCAATTACCTTCAGAAATCACATAATTAGTTAAATAAAGTCCACCTGTGTGCAATCTAAGTGGCACATGATCTGTCACATGTTCTCAGTATATATACACCTGTTCTTAAAGGCCCCAGAGTCTGCAACACCACTAAGCAAGAGGCACCACCAAGCAAGCGACACCATGAAGACCAAGGAGAGCTCCAAACAGGTCAGGGACAAAGTTGTGGTTAAGTAGAGATCAGGGTTGGGTTATAAAAAAATATCCTAAACTTTGAACATCCCACGGAGCACCATTAAATCCATTATTAAAAAATGGAAAGAATATGGCAACACAACAAACCTGCCAAGAGAGGGCCGCCCACCAAAACTCACAGACCAGGCAAGGAGTGCATTAATCAGAGGCAACAAAGAGACCAAAGATAACCCTGAAGGAGCTGCAAAGCTCCAAAGCGCGAGAGATGGGAGTATCTGTCCATAGGACCACTTTAAGCCGTACACTCCACAGAGCTGGGCTTTACGGAAGAGTGGCCAGAAAAAAGACATTGCTTAAAGAAAAAAATAAGCAAACACATTTGGTGTTCACCAAAAGGCATGTGAGACTCCCCAAACATATGGAAGAAGGTACTCTGTCAGATGAGACTAAAACGGAGCTTTTTGGCCATCAAGGAAAACGCTATGTCTGGCACAAACCCAACACCTCTCGTCACCCCGAGAACACAATCCCCAAAGTGAAGCATGGTGGTGGCAGCATCGTGCTTTGGGGATTTTTTTAATCAGCAGGGACTGGGAAACTTAAGAATTGAAGGAATCATGGAAGGCGCTAAATACAGGGAAATTCTTGAGGGAAACCTGTTTAGGCATGTTGTGTAAATCAAATGATACAAACCCAGGTTTAATTCCAGGTTGTAAGGCAACAAAATAGGAAAAATCCCAAGGGGGTGAATACTTTCGAGGCACTGTAGATTTTTATAGTTTATTCACTATTAGTCAGCACCTCTACATAAAATTATTTTCTCTGGGTGTGCGCCAGCTCGTGTTTTTCATTAGATTTAAATTGTTCTCCATGATAAGTCACGATTTCATTCTTAACAGGTGTCCATTACAGAAAAGTGAATGAAACCCAAAGAGTGGATTGCCCTCTGTCCTGGACTAAACCATAGACTGATATAAGGTAAAGAAACAAACATGTCATGTGTGATTTGAATGAACTATCCCTTTAACATAGAGGTATTCATAAAGTTATAAATATCCCTTCCTGTGTACATTTTAGGACATCCCTCAGCCCTGACAGGACAATGTCAACCCTGGTTGTTCTTTGTGACTCCTTGAGGACGAACATCAACCTATCAGGATTCTCCTCAAGTAAAGACCATTGTTCCAAAGGAGACGTTAGGTTCAGGAATAAGGAATTGATGAACCACTGTACTGCAGAAACCTGTCACACACACACACACATTGAATTTAATGTCGTGTTCTACTTCATTGATTAAGCACACTGACGGCATTCTTCGTTTGAAGTTGGCTGCATCGAAACAGACAACAGAGACAGTGGACTCTAAGCTAACAAAACATCTCTGGCATCCGTTTTCTTCTTTACTTTATCTTTGTTTCTATGTATTGAGCTTTTATTCAATAAATGTCCGTATGGGCACTCTCCCCCAACAGTAAAATGAATTTATCTTGTTTAGGATTTTTGAGGTTAGGCTATCCCATTACCTTTTTCTCTTTGCACAATGGCAGGCAGCAGTGACCTCAACATAACTCATGTCTGCATTTGCATTGCTGAGACAAAGTATGCTTTTTACCAAATCATTTTATCACTAAAACCATTTGTTTTGTCGCATGCAGGGCCCAGGGCAATACGGGTTGAGCTTCCATGTGAGTGACTAAACAACATTTTACTGGGTATACAAGCAGACTGTATGATATTTTTAGAATACAGGATTTAATACATCATCTATAGATACAGATGTTCCTATGCATTTCATATCCAGTTAAAAGGCAGGTGTTGAACATCAGCCTCAAGGCAATAATAACCTGAAAGGCACAATGAGAGCTCATATAGGCACAGTGTACGGTACACCAATGCTTAAATGCAGGTGGACCACCACACAATGCAGCCATGCTAATGTGTTTGCTTAGAAAACACCTATTTTCAGGCCTCTTTGAAGTATAAAACTAATCATACACAGTGATGTCCCTGATCCATGCCTACTGATTGGATGATGTCCCTGATCCATGCCTACTGACTGGATGATGTCCCAGATCCATGCCTACTGATTGGATGATGTCCCAGACCCATGCCTACTGATTGGATGATGTCCCAGATCCATTCCTACTGATTGGATGATGTCCCTGATCCATGCCTACTGACTGGATGATGTCCCAGATCCATGCCTACTGATTGGATGATGTCCCAGACCCATGCCTACTGATTGGATGATGTCCCAGATCCATGCCTACTGATTGGATGATGTCCCAGATCCATGCCTACTGATTGGATGATGTCCCAGACCCATGCCTACTGATTGGATGATGTCCCAGATCCATGCCTACTGATTGGATGATATCCCAGATCCATGCCTACTGATTGGATGATGTTCCAGATCCATGCCTACTGATTGGATGATGTCCCAGATCCATTCCTACTGATTGGATGATGTCCCAGATCCATGCCTACTTATTGGATGATGTCCCAGATCCATGCCTACTGATTGGATGATGTCCCAGATCCATGCCTACTGATTGGATGATGTCCCAGACCCATGACTACTGATTGGATGATGTCCCAGATCCATGCCTACTGATTGGATGATGTCCCAGATCCATGCCTACTGATTGGATGATGTCCCAGATCCATGCCTACTGATTGGATGATGTTCCAGATCCATGCCTACTGATTGGATGATGTCCCAGATCCATTCCTACTGATTGGATGATGTCCCAGATCCATTCCTACTGATTGGATGATGTCCCAGATCCATGCCTACTGATTGGATGATGTCCCAGATCCATGTCTACTGATTGGATGATGTCCCAGATCCATTCCTACTGATTGGATGAGGTCCCAGATCCATTCCTACTGATTGGATGATGTCCCAGATCCATGCCTACTGATTGGATGATGTCCCAGATCCATGCCTACTGATTGGATGATGTCCCAGATCCATGTCTACTAATTGGATGATGTCCCAGATCCATGCCTACTGATTGGATGATGTCCCAGATCCATGCCTACTGATTGGATGATGTCCCAGATCCGTTCCTACTGATTGGATGATGTCCCAGATCCGTTCCTACTGATTGGATGATGTCCCAGATCCGTTCCTACTGATTGGATGATGTCCCAGATCCATGCCTACTGATTGGATGATGTCCCAGATCCATGCCTACTGATTGGATGATGTCCCAGATCCATTTCTACTGATTGGATGATGTCCCAGATCCATGCCTACTGATTGGATGATGTCCCCGATCCATGCCTACTGATTGGATGATGTCCCAGATCCATGCCTACTGATTGTTTTAAAGACATGTCAGGCATCAGAGTCCCTAGATAAAATGGATTAGTGTTTGTTTAATTCAACATGAAGCAGCAATAATCCAACACACATACACACAGAAACTGAAAGTAAGGAATTAACAAATCAGCTAGAACAGAATAGTTTAGAATATCATAGAACACAATAGAAAATAATAGAATAGAACAAAATAGAATAGAACAGAACAGAATAGAACAAAATAGAATTGAAGAGAACCAAATAGAACAGAACAGAATAGAACACAATAGAATAGAACAGCATAGAACAGACTAGAATAATATAAATACTTCATAAATGGCGGCTGGTAAGAAGGGAGGTACCAAGGAAGGTAAGGGAGGTAGCTAGTGTTTACTTCAATGGCATGACTTATTTGTGTGGAGGTGGAGTTCTTTATCTGTTGCCGAAGTTCGTGAAACTATTTTTACTCTAACCATGTATTACTGTTTAAACATACATACTACATGACCAAAAGTATGTGGACAGCTGCTCGTCAAACATCTCATTCCAAAATCATAGGCATTAATATGGAGTTGGTTCCCCCTTTGTTGTTATAACAGCCTCCACTCTTCTGGGAAGGCTTTCCACTAGCTGTTGGAACATTACTGTGGGGACTTGCTTCCATTCAGCCACAGGAACATTAGTGAGGTCAGGCACTGATGTTGGGTGATTAGGCCTGGCTCGCAGTCGGCGTTCCAATTCATCTCAAATGTGTTCGATAGGGTTGAGGTCAGGGCTCTCTGCAGGCCAGTCAAGTTCTTCCACACCGATCTCAAAAAAACATTTCTGTATGGACCTCGCTTTGCTGAAACAGGAAAGGGACTTTACCAAACTGTTACCACAAAGTTAGAAGCACAGAATTGTCTAGAATGTCATTGTATGCTGTACCGTTAAGCTTTCACTTCACTGGAACTAAGGGGTCTAGCCCGAACCATGAAAAACAGCCCCAGACCATTATTCCTCCTCCACCAAACCTTACAGTTGGCACTACGGATTGGGGTAGGTAGCGTTCTCCTGGCATCTGCCAAACCCAGATTTGTCCGTCGGACTGCTAGATGGTGAAGAGTGATTCATCACTCCAGAGAACACGTTTCCACTGCTCCAGAGTCCAATGGCGGAGCGCTTTACATCACTCCATCCAACGCTTGGCATTGCACATTTATGATCTTAGGCTTGTGTGTGCCATGGAAACCCATTTCATGAAGCTCCCAATGAACGGCTTCCAGAGGCAGTTTCGATCTTGGTAATAGAGTGTTGCAACCGAGGACGGACGATTTTTATGCACTACGTGTTTCAGCACTCAGCGGTCCCGTTCTGTGAGCTTGTGTGGCCTACCACTTCGCGGCTGAGCCGTTGTTGCTCCTAGACGTTTCCACTTCACAATAACAGCACTTAGAGTTGACTGGGGCAAATTTTACGAACTGGCTTTCTGGAAAGGTTGGCATCCTATGACAGTGCCACGTTGAAAGTCACTGAGCTCTTCAGTAAGGCCATTCTACTGCCGATGTTTGTCTATGGAGATTGCATTTAATACATCTGTCAGCAACGGGTGTGGCTGAAATAGCCAAATCCACTAATTTGATGGCGTGTCCACATACTTTTGTATATATAGTGTATATGAATATCTCTTTGAATATTTAATCTCTTCTTTACCAATAACTATGGTGGAGACTGGAGAGAAGGAATAAAATACCAGTTTAGATTTAACAATGTAGTTTTCAGGAATTCCATGTAGTTTTTCTATCATATATTTATCATGCAATTAGCATAATCTCTGTACTCACATGTTATGTCTTTTACAGAATGTGTTGAAGTTGTATGGGGTCACTGGGGCACCTGCAGATGAAAAGGTATCACAGGCTTTTCTTCATTCTTAGATCAGTTGTGAATAAACCATGAAGTTACAATAAGGCTAGATGTCCATTATCACTGTGATGCTGCTGGCCCTCCACTTCAACTCCACTTCACCTTGGGCTTTGCTTCTATTAGGCTGACAATATCTCAGAATAAAGATAGGCCTACTTATTATTTTAAAACTATACTGAGCAAAAATATAAACACAACATGTAAAGTGTTGTTCCCATGTTTCATGAGCTGAAATAAAAGATCCCAGAAATGTTCCATACGCAAAAAAAGCTTATTTCTCTCAAATTTTGGGCACACATTTGTTTACATTCTGGCTAGTGAGCATTTCTCCTTTTCCAAGATAATCTATCCAACTGACATGTGTGGCATATCAAGGAGCTGATTAAACAGCATGATCATTACACAGGTGCACCTTGTGCTGGAGACAAAAAAAGGCCACTCAAAAATGTGCAATTTGGTCACACAACACAATGCCACAGACATCTCAAGTTTGCAATTGGCGTGCTGACTTCAGGAATGTCCACCAGAGCTGTTGCCAGATAAGTGAATGTTAATTTCTCTACCATGGGCCGCCTCCAACGTTGTTTTAGAGAATGTGGCAGTTCGTCCAACTGGCCTCACAACCGCAGATCACGTGTAACGACACCAGCACAGAACTTCAACATCTGGCTTCTTCACTTCCAGGACAGCGGATGAAACTGAGGAGTATTTCTGTCTGTAATAAAGGCTTTTTGTGGGGAAAAACTCATTCTGATTGGCTGGGCCTGGCTCCCTAGTGGGTGGATCTGGCTCCCTAGTGGGTGGGCCTATGGCCTCCCAGGCCCACCCATGGCTGCGTCCCAGCCCAGTTATGTGAAATCCATAGATTAGGCCCTAATATTTTTTTCTTCAATTGAATGATTTCCTTATATGAACTGTAACTCAGTAAAATCGTTGGTATTGTTGTATGTTACGTTTATATTTGTGTTCAGTATATATTAAAGATATATCTTAAATAACTATTCCTTATGCTCCTTGTGAAAAGATTTTGAAAGAACTCATCTCAAGGACCATAGGGTTCATTCTAACTTGGTGTAAAACTCTACATGAGTCTGTCAGCTCCATAGGGTTCATTCTAACTTGGTGTAAAACTCTACATGTGCCTGTCAGCTCCATAGGGTTCATTCTAACTTGGTGTAAAACTCTACATGAGTCTGTCAGCTCCATAGGGTTCATTCTAACTTGGTGTAAAACTCTACATGAGCCTGTCAGCTCCATAGGGTTCATTCTAACTTGGTGTAAAACTCTACATGAGTCTGTCAGCACCATAGGGTTCATTCTAACTTGGTGTAAAACTCTACATGAGCCTGTCAGCTCCATAGGGTTCATTCTAACTTGGTGTAAAACTCTACATGAGCCTGTCAGCTCCATAGGGTTCATTCTAACTTGGTGTAAAACTCTACATGAGCCTGTCAGCTCCATAGGGTTCATTCTAACTTGGTGTAAAACTCTACATGAGCCTGTCAGCTCCATAGGGTTCATTCTAACTTGGTGTAAAACTCTACATGAGCCTGTCAGCTCCATAGGGTTCATTCTAACTTGGTGTAAAACTCTACATGAGCCTGTCAGCTCCATAGGGTTCATTCTAACTTGGTGTAAAACTCTACATGAGCCTGTCAGCTCCATAGGGTTCATTCTAACTTGGTGTAAAACTCTACATGAGCCTGTCAGCTCCATAGGGTTCATTCTAACTTGGTGTAAAACTCTACATGAGTCTGTCAGCTCCATAGGGTTCATTCTAACTTGGTGTAAAACTCTACATGAGCCTGTCAGCTCCATAGGGTTCATTCTAACTTGGTGTAAAATTCTACATGAGCCTGTCAGCTCCATAGGGTTCATTCTAACTTGGTGTAAAACTCTACATGAGCCTGTCAGCTCCATAGGGTTCATTCTAACTTGGTGTAAAACTCTACATGAGCCTGTCAGCTCCATAGGGTTCATTCTAACTTGGTGTAAAACTCTACATGAGCCTGTCAGCTCCATAGGGTTCATTCTAACTTGGTGTAAAACTCTACATGAGCCTGTCAGCTCCATAGGGTTCATTCTAACTTGGTGTAAAACTCTACATGAGCCTGTCAGCTCCATAGGGTTCATTCTAACTTGGTGTAAAACTCTACATGAGTCTGTCAGCTCCATAGGGTTCATTCTAACTTGGTGTAAAACTCTACATGAGTCTGTCAGCTCCATAGAGTTCATTCTAACTTGGTGTAAAACTCTACATGAGTCTGTCAGCTCCATAGGGTTCATTCTAACTTGGTGTAAAACTCTACATGTGCCTGTCAGCTCCATAGGGTTCATTCTAACTTGGTGTAAAACTCTACATGAGTCTGTCAGCTCCATAGGGTTCATTCTAACTTGGTGTAAAACTCTACATGAGCCTGTCAGCTCCATAGGGTTCATTCTAACTTGGTGTAAAACTCTACATGAGCCTGTCAGCTCCATAGGGTTCATTCTAACTTGGTGTAAAACTCTACATGAGCCTGTCAGCTCCATAGGGTTCATTCTAACTTGGTGTAAAACTCTACATGAGCCTGTCAGCTCCATAGGGTTCATTCTAACTTGGTGTAAAACTCTACATGAGTCTGTCAGCTCCATAGGGTTCATTCTAACTTGGTGTAAAACTCTACATGAGCCTGTCAGCTCCATAGGGTTCATTCTAACTTGGTGTAAAACTCTACATGTGCCTGTCAGCTCCATAGGGTTCATTCTAACTTGGTGTAAAACTCTACATGAGCCTGTCAGCTCCATAGGGTTCATTCTAACTTGGTGTAAAACTCTACATGAGTCTGTCAGCACCATAGGGTTCATTCTAACTTGGTGTAAAACTCTACATGAGCCTGTCAGCACCATAGGGTTCATTCTAACTTGGTGTAAAACTCTACATGAGCCTGTCAGCAACATAAGGAGATTCTCCTCAAGGAGATTGCAAAACATTTTGTTGTGGCATTTGAGTCTGAGACTAAAATAGACCCCAACTCCTATGGAACTATGTAGCAAAGCCTAGGTACAATTCAAGGTGGTGATCAAACTCATCAAGAAAACCCATAATATTGACTATCAGGCAACATTGAGTTGGAGGTTATAGCTTGCAAAGTACTGTATTTCATCACCAGTTCATGTTCTCGATCAATAAATCACTATTTAATCCATACATTATGAACATTATTGTTGGCATAGGAAATGTTTTGCTCCCAATTCTAATTTAACACAATGTGGATAGAAGAAAACAGAAAAAATAAATAAAATAATTGAATTACTCCATTCCATAATTTGAGCACCAGTTTATTTTCACAGTAAAGATGTACTGCCGACTGTATGTGATGTTCTCAGTCAAACAACAATAATCTCATCACTAAATAAGTTATTTTCTCATGCATAAATATGATTTTCTCATCCAAATTGTGTAGCGTTTCCATTGTAATGCCTCCACCGGTGGCGGACTTGGGGTCCTCCATGCATTTCAGTAGCCTAATGAGAGAGTGGGAGGGTCAGTCAGTCGGTGCGACTAATAAGGACACGAGGATCTAGTAAGAGATCCATTGTCACTTTTATTTCTTTACAAGTCTACTTTGGAATAGCAACCGACTATTTTTCCAAACATGCGTTCATAAACGTTCATGAATTAATGCGTTTTTATGCTGGAGGAAACTTTCTCACCAATTGTAAGTAGACCGGTTTGGTTTGATATTCATAATTTACAGGTTGAATAATAATGTCTGCTTGAAATCCTCCTCTGTAATGTCATGTATCGATACGAACTTATAAGTAGGGGTCCTTGGTTAGTGCGTCTAGCCTTGTCGTAGTTTGGCACTTTAGTGGTTTTGCGCACAGCTTCAGTTCATGTTCTGGAACTTGTCTGGCTTTACGGGACGGCTTCAGTCACTCGAAATGATTTAGGAACATTCCGTTATGTTCGTGTAAATAGGCTATACTGTATGTAACGCTTGTGTAGCATGCAGTTTTTTCCATATGCTCGCAAGAACCGTATTAAGCTGCAGTGAACGGAATGCACAATTACGCGTAATTTGGTAAGTATTTCCAATGATTGAGGAGCCTTTCTGAAAATATGAATACCGCATAAATGGAATAGACTGTTCCAAACAATCTGAGTTATAGCTGTGGCGCTTTTCAATGTCCGACAGACATTATCACTGGTTTGAATTGTGAGATTGGCACGTTTGAGGAATTTGGCATCTCTCCATCGAAGTTGTATTTTGTCAGTTGGCATCATGCGCGTGATCTCATCTCACTATGAACGTGATCTGTGTCATACTGACCCGGGACAGTTATGTTCAGGTTCAAATTCATAATTTAGACTAGTTCTACATAGCCGACCCCATTCTATTTGTTTCAGTTTGGTATAGCCTAGTGTGACTCTACTGTTTAGCCTATTTTCCTGGTGATATGATTGCGCCATAATAACGCAGAAACTCTTGCAGTGGACCTTTCGCACCTTGCTCCACGCCTTCAGTTGAGGTCTGCAGCGGAGCATTGGTTATTTTCAACTGTGATACGACACACATTACGTTTTCAGTACACACGTTTCGTTATGGGGTAGAAAAGGCGCATCTCATTTTACAGTTTTCTGTGTAATAGATTACTAATACTTCACATACTTGATTAATTGAATTAATTTCAAAACAAATGTATGTATTTCATTCATATTTTACTGTAAGATGTAGGCCTACTATTTGAATAACTAACTTGTATTTTATTTTAGGTTTTGAATAAGTATTTTCTCTTGCATCAGAGAAGACATGAGTTGCTTGCTAAAATGGGCAGCTTTCCTCTGGATCGTACATACCATTCCTTGCACTGTTGGAATGGCAGTGAACGAAAGAATAGGTATGTATCTAACACAGGAGGCTGCTGAGGGGAGGACAGCTCATAATAATGGAGTGAATGGAATGGTATCAAACACATGGAAACCATGGAAACCCTGTGATTGATGAGTTAGACACCATTCCATAACAACAAAATATGTTTTATAGTCAGATACACCAGATAGGTCCAGTGAAATGTGTTGTTTTACAGGGTCAGTCATAGTAGTATGGCGCCCTTGGAGCAAATTAGGGATCAGTGCCTTGCTCAAGGGTATATCGGCATATTTTTACCCTTGTCGGCTTGGGTATTTGAACTAGTGACTTTCAGTTACTGGCCCAACACTCTAACCGCTAGGCTACCAATGAGCCACCAACCTCCTGTGGCATGTAAGGACACTGTCACCAACACCAAGATGACTTTGATCTCACAGACACTCTCCTTAGGCTTAGTTTACAGTGGGAAGACATTTTGGGAGCTATGTGGTACACACATTTTTTAATTTATATTTCATAGCACGCACTAGGCTAGGCTATGTGGTTGTGCTCAAGATATCGTCTGAAACAGGCAGTATGCTATTGTTTACATCCCTTGAAATACATATAGCTTAAAGATAACTGCATTACAGGTTATTCCTACCCGTTTTAGTTGACTTTTGAGTAGTACTAGCATGCCCTTCCAATAACGTTGGGCTAACATTGGTGTTGTAACAGTAGATGATCATGGTCAGATTTTGCAAACAGGAACATGGCAAGTCATTTGTTTGCAGTTTTAGTTACAGTATACGGTCTGGGTCATGTTCAGTTGGCACGAAACTGAAGAAAACCGTCACAAAAAGACTTAAACTGGGAAGTGGTATTATTTGAACTTGTCTAATAAGAAACACCCGTTAGTGTTTTCCATTGCACGACGTTGTGAAACGTTTTGCTACACGACCCTGTAGCCGCGCCCCAGTCTCCAAGAGAAAACATGGCTACATAGAAAAAGGGTCAAAGTTGAGCCCAGTTAGAGTTAGGCCTCTTTCACCACCTCTAATTAACAACACTTCTACATCCCTGTCTGGGCTGTGTGAGGCTGCGGCCCAAATGGCACCCTGTTCTCCATAGGGCACTGGTCAAAAGTAGTGCACTATATAAGGAATAGGGTACCATTTGGGATGCGGAGTGAATCTTAATGAACGGGTGGATAGTGGTGACTAACAAGACATTCTCACTGATGTGGTGAGTGACTGAAGTGCCCCTCCACATAGAAAGACACTGGTCACGTCGCAGGCTAACTATATTGCAGTCCTGCTGTGCACATCAACCAATGGTTTTGTGCCAAATCATCAATCTCGCTGTCGGACATCAGATCTCAAAGTTTTAGTCTTTGATGACTGAAGTGGCTAGAAGGTTTTCTGCACTTGTTTGCTGTCTGCATCTTAATTTTTACTTCAATGAATATGAACCTTGTATGGTTGATGATATGATTTTTGTTTTCTAGACAACTCTAGATGTCCTTCATTGAAAGTAGACAAGGACCGGTTTTCCTACAGTTTAAATGGTCCACAGCCAGAATTCACCGGTAAGAATTACAGTGTTATGGTGTACACCTCCCTCATTTGAAATAAATCCATCTCTCTCTCTCAATGGTTACATACCAAATGGCACCCTATTCCCAATATAGTACACTAATTTTGAACAGGGCTCATAGGGCTCTGGTCAAAAGTAGTGCACTATATTGGGAATATGGTGCCATTTAGGACGCTCTCACTCTGTTTGGCTCTGATCCAGGGGGGTAATAACGTTCATGTCTCAGACGTGTCGTGAAAAACATGAATATGTTCACAGGTTATGTAACACAGAACAGAAATACTATAGAAATAATTGAGCCTGCGCTAACAGAGGTGCCATGCACCAATTTGTTTGAGGGAGCACTGATGGTCACATATATTGTCTTTGAAGTAATTATGCATAAATTAACTATATTGTACCATAGAAATGGATCAAACTGGACAGGAGTTTGATGTAAATCTATAAAGTCCTGACTCCATCCATATTGTTGTGTCACCGTACTGGAGTTTAAAACCACACCTTGTAACACCTAGTACCAGTATGCTGAGCACAGATCCTCTCCAGAGAAAGCGTTTTTATTCCAGGTCAGGATTAGGCTAAATCTATGTCAGTGAAGCAGACTTCTTGAGTTTAAACCAGCCCTTCTCATCCTGTTGTCTCTTTTTTTTCAGGTTTTGATCTGACAGAAAAGTTTCTCCTGAGAAAGGGGGCAGTGACAGAGGAGCGGCCATCATTCCGGCTGGGGAGCAGCCCCCTCATCAAGCCAACAGAGTGAGTAGTGCCAGGCTGGGCCAGGGGGACACTTGGGTGTGACTGGGGGGTAGTTTCATTACACTGGCCTCGCACTTGTTGAGATAATCACCGATCGAGTCATTCAGATCTCCCCTCATGGGTGTATCCTTCAAACAGTATGCATGACAGCAGTTTTGTTGTCCGCCAAAGCATTGCTAGTATCCACGAAATGGGCGTTATCTCTCTAGTCGCTGACCGGCAAGTCTGTGTGTTTCCTCTGTTCCCTCTCCTTTCATTGAAACTAACTGCTCACTGATAGCTAGAGGAGGGAGACACACAGAGTGAGTTGTGTTGGGCCTGCTGGGCCGGGGACATCTTGGTTGTGACTAGAGGGTAGTCCGGCCAGGTCTATTTGGACACCAGTTACTGTACGAGTCTGTCAGTCAGTGTGTGATCATGTTGCTTTGTTTTGGAATTGACTGAAGTCCTGATCCCTCAGGCCATGTGGCTGTGCTCTGTTGGAGCGGTTTCCATTAAGCTCTGGCTTAAAGGCATACAGGACAGCACAGGTGTAGGATCTTCATTTGAGCCAGTTTGCTACAGCAGGAGAAGAATCCTGCAGCAACAAGAACATCTGAATCATTATATTGTGGATTATAATGAATGGATGTTTTTTTAGGGGTTGATACATTTTTGTGATATAAAATCAAGTCTGAAATTTCAAAGTGGAAATTTCAAACTTCAGAATCCTTTTAAAATATCAAATACACTACACGTTCTAGTTCTCCTGCAACAGGGTGATCAAATTAAGATCCAACATCTGTAGGTTGTGTACTAATGATCAAGCTAATGGCTGCGTAGTGTTCTTTACTTGAGATAATTGGAATTGCCAGTCAGAGTAGAGGCTGTGTGACTGAACACTTTATTGGAACAGGCTCTGGCTTTAGGAGATATACTATAGAGACACGAGAGTAGGCTTACATGAATGTACTAATGGACTTTTACTATATTAAGTGTCCTAGTGGTTATACTAATGGATGCATTGTGCTTTACCTGAGCTACTGTAAATCAAAGATAAATAAATGTTGGTGGTTTGTATTATGTGAGAACCAGAGGTGTGGTCATGGACGTGCCGGTGTTTTAGTTTAGTCTATCATGAGAGAATATACATCAAACGAACCACCTGATTCGGTTCTGTTTGCCCAGCTTGTTCCAATGGATCTCTATAGACTCTGAAGGAGAGACATACTGCACAACATTCACAGAGTTGTTTAGAGAGTTTATCCACCTATTAAATGGACAAACTCACTCACATAAATCAGTCCTCCACATGGCATAGACCGCCTGGACTGGCCTGAGATTTGAAAACAAGCCAGGATGATATCGGATTTCCGTTGCAGCAAACAAATACTTTCTCAGGGTGTAGGTTTGCTGCCTCCTGTTCAGCTGATATGTGGAATAAACTGAGTTTCCACCCCTGCTCAATGCAGGATGACATATCGAGGGAGAGAGAGACCAGAAAGAGAGAGAGAGAGACCAGAGAGAGACAGAAAGAGATACCAGAGAGAGAGAGAGAGAGACCAGAAAAAGAGAGAGAGAGAGACCAGAGAGAGAGAGATAGAGAGAGAGAGACCCGAAAGAGAGAGACCCGAAAGAGGGAGACCATAAAGAGAGAGAGAGAGACCAGAGAGAGAGATAGAGAGACCAGAAAGAGAGACCAGAGAGAGGGAGACCAGAAAGAGAGAGAGAGACCAGAAAGAGAGAGAGAGATACCAGAGAGAGATAGCAGAAAGAGAGATGAAGAAAGAGAGAGAGGGAGGGAGAGAGGGAGAAAAAAGAGAGGGAGGGAGAGGGAAAGAGGTAGGGGGAAAGAAATTACATGGGGTGAACCCTGATCCAGCCTACACAGATAATTCCTTTTGCTTTGGCTAACAAGGGTAAACCGAGATGGAATCCGCTACTGCGAGACGTGTAGAATAATTTGTACAGAATATTGATATACATTCTGATTTGAGGGAGGACAATTTTTTTACTCAAGTGTAAAGATAGCCATATACAGGTATATGATGCTACCGTGGTATATATACAGGTATATGGTGCTACCGTGGTATATATACAGGTATATGGTGCTACCGTGGTATATATACAGGTATATGGTGCTACCGTGGTATATATACAGGTATATGGTGCTACCGTGGTATATATACAGGTATATGATGCTACCGTGGTATATATACAGGTATATGATGCTACCGTGGTATATATACAGGTATATGATGCTACCGTGGTATATATACAGGTATATGATGCTACTGTGGTATATATACAGGTATATGGTGCTACCGTGGTATATATACAGGTATATGATTCTACCGTGGTATATATACAGGTATATGATGCTACCGTGGTATATATACAGGTATATGATGCTACCATGGTATATATACAGGTATATGATGCTACTGTGGTATATATACAGGTATATGGTGCTACCGTGGTATATATACAGGTATATGGTGCTACTGTGGTATATATACAGGTATATGGTTCTACCGTGGTATATATACAGGTATATGATGCTACCGTGGTATATATACAGGTATATGTTGCTACCGTGGTATATATGCAGGTATATGATGCTACCGTGGTATATATACAGGTATATGATTCTACCGTGGTATATATACAGGTGTATGATGCTACCGTGGTATATATACAGGTATATGGTGCTACAGTGGTGTATATACAGGTATATGATGCTACCGTGGTTTATATACAGGTATATGTTGCTACCGTGGTATATATACAGGTATATGTTGCTACCGTGGTATATATACAGGTATATGATTCTACCGTGGTATATATACAGGTATATGATGCTACCGTGGTATATATACAGGTATATGATGCTACTGTGGTATATATACAGGTATATGATTCTACCGTGGTATATATACAGGTATATGATTCTACTGTGGTATATATACAGGTATATGATGCTACCGTGGTGTATATACAGGTATATGATTCTACCGTGGTATATATACTCTATACTCTTCTTCACTTCTACTTGCTCTGCTACGTGACAGTCCTGTGTGGCTCAGTTGGTAGAGCGTGGTGCTTGCAATGCCAGGGTTGGGGTTTAGAATCCCACGGGTGACCAGTATGGATGAAAATGTATGCACTCGCTACTGTAAGTCTCTCTGGTTAAGAGTGTCTGCTAAATGACTCATATGTAACTGACATACCTGTTTGGTTTTTACTGCAGAGACTCATTTGGAATCATCTGTAGAACTGGAATGATAAGCAGTATGCACATTATAAAGGATCTTATCAAATTAAAGTGTGTAACAACGAGATGTATATGAGATGGATGGACAATACACCACACATTTAGTGGCAGCAGTGGGACGGTTTCCCCAGCTGGTTTAGGAAGACCAGTGCTTTTCACAATATCCATTGTTCCATCCGTATGGTTTTGGCTTTGCTAAAGAACAACCTGACCTGTCATCCTCCTGGGGAAGACAAGACGCAGGATATTCTTTGTGTTTTACAGTGCAGTACACAAATGTAAACACACACACTCACACACACTGTCCTGTCCTCTCTGGTCAGTGAGAGGAATCACTGAGGCAACATGTTTCTCCAGCCAGTCCCTGTATATCCTCTTCCTCCTCTATGGCCTGGGCTAGACTGCTGTGCCTGAACCTGTTGGATGGAGATCATAGTGAAGGAAGGCAGAGAAACAGAGAGAGAATGGGAGAGTGAGAGAGGGAGGGGAGGGGAAGAGGAGGAAAGAGACAGACAGACAGATAGACAGATAGACAGACAGACAGACAGACAGACAGACAGACAGACAGACAGACAGACAGACAGACAGACAGACAGACAGACAGACAGACAGACAGACAGACAGACAGACAGACAGACAGATAAATGGGAGAGGAAAGGGGGAGAGAGAGATCGATTCTGAGAGAGATAAAGCGGGAGAAGAATAGAGTGCAAGAGAGAGTGAGAGAGAGAGAGGGGGTGAGAGAGAGGGGGTGAGAAAGAGGGGGCAGAGAGAAGGGAGAGGGCAGAGAGAAGGGAGAGAGAAGAGAGTGTGAGTGTGAGAGAGGGAGAGAGAGAGGGGGCAGAGAGAAGGGAGAGAGAAGAGAGTGTGCGTGTGAGAGGGGGAGAGAGAGAGCGAGAGACCGGATTCATCTCCAATTATCTGAGTACTTTGACAGGTGATGTTGCCTGTCAGCTGGGAGGTCCGGTGAAGGGGGACTTGAGAAGGAGGTAGGGGGGACAGCATGAGGTACAGAGGACCCCCCTTTCTCCCCTTTCCTTCCTCCTCCCCTCCCCTTTTTCCCCTCCTCCCCTTTCCTCCCCTCCTCACCTCCTCGCTTTCCTTCCCCCTACCACCACAACCTCCAAGCATCTCTCTCTTTACTCTCAGGAAAGGCAGAGGGGCTCGACTTTCTGGGCCTGGTTAATGTTCTGTCCATCTGGCAGCTCCCAGGCCAAATGGATACTCTTACCCAGAGCAAGATCTCTCCTCTCTTAGTGGACTGATTGTGTGATTAATACTGTTCCACAGAGATGGAGGGATCTCTCCTCTCTTAGTGGACTGATTGTGTGATTGTACATTGTGTCTGTATGCCAAGCTGAATGACAGGTTCTGGAGCTCAAAATGAAATCAAGTCTGTCTGTCTGTCTGTCTGTCTGTCTGTCTGTCTGTCTGTCTGTCTGTCTGTCTGTCTGTCTGTCTGTCTGTCTGTCTGTCTGTCTGTCTGTCTGTCTGTCTGTCTGTCTGTCTGTCTGTCTGTCTGTCTGTCTGTCTGTGGTGGTGTCTGTGATGCTGTATGTCTGTCTGTGGTGCTGTCTGTCTGTCTGTCTGTCTGTCTGTCTGTCTGTCTGTCTGTCTGTCTGTCTGTCTGTCTGTCTGTCTGTCTGTATGTCTGTATGTCTGTGGTGGTGCCTGTGATGCTGTCTGTCTGCCTGTATGTTGTGCTGTCTGTCTGTCTGTGGTGCTGTCTGTCTGTGGTGCTGTCTGTCTGTGGTGCTGTCTGTCTGTCTGCCTGTATGTTGTGCTGTCTGTCTGCCTGTATGTTAGCCCATCTATAATTTAGCCCAAACAACTACCTCTTCCCCTACTGTATTTATTTATTTTGCTCCTTTGTACCCCATTATTTCTATTTCTACTTGCACATTCTTCCACTGCAAATCTACCATTCCAGTGTTTTACTTGCAATATTGTATTTACTTCGCCACCATGGCCTTTTTTTGCCTTTACCTCCCTTATCTCACCTCATTTGCTCACATTGTATATAGACTTATTTTTCTACTGTATTATTGATTGTATGTTTGTTTTACTCCATGTGTAACTCTGTGTTGTTGTATGTGTCAAACTGCTTTGCTTTATCTTGGCCAGGTCGCAATTGTAAATGAGAACTTGTTCTCAACTTGCCTAACTGGTTAAATAATGGTGAAATAAAATAAAAACATGTTGTGCTGTCTGTCTGCCTGTGGTGCTGTCTGTCTGTGGTGCTGTCTGTCTGTGGTGCTGTCTGTCTGTGGTGCTCTCTGTCTGTGGTGCTGTCTGTCTGTGGTGCTGTCTGTCTGCCTGTGGTGCTGTCTGCCTGTGGTGCTGTCTGTCTGCCTGTGGTGCTCTCTGTCTGTGGTGCTCTCTGTCTGTGGTGCTGTCTGTCTGTGGTGCTGTCTGTCTGTGGTGCTGTCTGTCTGTGGTGCTGTCTGTCTGCCTGTGGTGCTGTCTGTCTGTGGTGCTGTCTGTCTGTGGGGCTGTCTGTCTGTGGTGCTCTCTGTCTGTGGTGCTGTCTGTCTGTGGGGCTGTCTGTCTGTGGTGCTGTCTGTCTGTGGTGCTGTCGGTCTGTGGTGCTGTCTGTCTGTGGTGCACACACTATTTTGTATGTTGGTGCTATGTCAGTTATGGATGTTGCTGCTGGATGGTTGTGTTATTGTCTATTCATGAGTGTGTTTGGAGGTGTTCCATTTCTATATCTGTGTGTTACTGTATTCTAGCCTGTAATGTAAGTCTCAGAATGTTACTGTATTCTATCCTATAATATAAGTATGTGTGTTACTGTATTCCAGCCTGTAATGTAAGTCTCAGAATGTTACTGTATTCTATCTTATAATATAAGTATGTGTGTTACTGTATTCCAGCCTGTAATGTAAGTCTCAGAATGTTACTGTATTCTATCCTATAATATAAGCATGTGTGCTACTGTACTCAATCCTGTAATGTAAGTCTCAGAATGTTACTGTATTCTATCCTGTAATATAAGTAGGTGTGTTACTGTATTCTATCCTATAATATAGGTATGTGTGCTACTGTACTCAAGCCTGTAATGTAAGTCTCAGAATGTTACTGTATTCTATCCTGTAATATAAGTATGTGTGTTACTGTATTCTATCCTATAATATAAGTATTTGTGTTACTGTACTCAAGCCTGTAATGTAAGTCTCAGAATGTTACTGTATTCTATCCTGTAATATAAGTATGTGTGTTACTGTATTCTATCCTATAATATAAGTCTCAGTGTGTTACTGTATTCTACCCTGTAATATAAGTCTCAGTGTGTTACTGTATTCTACCCTGTAATATACGTCTCAGTGTGTTACTGTATTCTACCCTGTAATGTAAGTCTCAGTGTGTTACTGTATTCTACCCTGTAATGTAAGTATGTGTGTTACTGTACTCTATCCTGTAATGTAAGTCTCAGTGTGTTACTGTATTCTACCCTGTAATGTAAGTCTCAGTGTGTTACTGTATTCTACCCTGTAATGTAAGTATGTGTGTTACTGTACTCTATCCTGTAATGTAAGTCTCAGTGTGTTACTGTATTCTACCCTGTAATGTAAGTCTCAGTGTGTTACTGTATTCTACCCTGTAATGTAAGTATGTGTGTTACTGTACTCTATCCTGTAATGTAAGTCTCAGAATGTTATTGTATTATATCCTGTAATATAAGTATGTGTGTTACTGTACTCTACCCTGTAATATCAGTCTCAATGTGTTACTGTATTCTACCCTCTAATGTAAGTCTCAATGTGTTACTGTATTCTACCCTGTAATGTAAGTCTCAGTGTGTTACTGTATTCTACCCTGTAATATAAGTCTCAATGTTTTACTGTATTCTACCCTGTAATGTAAGTCTCAGTGTGTTACTGTATTCTACCCTATAATGTAAGTATCAGTGTGTTACTGTATTCTATCCTGTAATGTAAGTCTCAGTGTGTTACTGTATTCTACCCTGTAATGTAAGTCTCAGTGTGCTACTGTATTCTATCATATAATGTAAGTCTCAGTGTGTTACTGTATTATATCCTGTAATGTAAGTCTCAGTGTGTTACTGTATTCTACCCTGTAATGTAAGTCTCAGTGTGTTACTGTATTCTACCCTGTAATGTAAGTCTCAGTGTGTTACTGTATTCTACCCTATAATGTAAGTCTCAGTGTGTTACTGTATTTATCCTATAATGTAAGTCTCAGTGTGTTACTGTATTCTATCCTGTAATGTAAGTATCAGTGTGTTACTGTATTCTATCCTATAATGTAAGTCTCAGTGTGTTACTGTATTATATCCTGTAATTTAAGTCTCAGTGTGTTACTGTAATCTACCCTGTAATGTAAGTCTCAGTGTGTTACTATATTCTACCCTGTAATGTAAGTCTCAGTGTGTTACTGTATTCTACCCTATAATGTAAGTCTCAGTGTGTTACTGTATTCTATCCTATAATGTAAGTCTGTGTGTTACTGTATTTTACCCTGTAATGTAAGTCTCAGTGTGTTACTGTATTCTACCCTGTAATATAAGTCTCAATGTTTTACTGTATTCTACCCTGTAATATACGTCTCATTGTGTTACTGTAATCTACCCTGTAATATAAGTCTCAGTGTGTTACTATATTCTACCCTGTAATGTAAGTCTCAGTGTGTTACTGTATTCTACCCTATAATGTAAGTCTCAGTGTGTTACTGTATTCTATCCTATAATGTAAGTCTCAGTGTGTTACTGTATTTTACCCTGTAATGTAAGTCTCAGTGTGTTACTGTATTCTACCCTGTAATATAAGTCTCAATGTTTTACTGTATTCTACCCTGTAATATACGTCTCATTGTGTTACTGTAATCTACCCTGTAATATAAGTCTCAGTGTGTTACTGTATTCTATCCTATAATGTAAGTCTCAGTGTGTTACTGTATTCTACCCTGTAATGTAAGTCTCAGTGTGTTACTGTATTCTATCCTATAATGTAAGTATCAGTGTGTTACTGTATTCTATCCTATAATGTAAGTCTCAGTGTGTTACTGTATTCTATCCTATAATGTAAGTCTCAGTGTGTTACTGTATTCTACCCTGTAATGTAAGTCTCAGTGTGTTACTGTATTCTATCCTATAATGTAAGTATCAGTGTGTTACTGTATTCTATCCTATAATGTAAGTCTCAGTGTGTTACTGTATTATATCCTGTAATGTAAGTCTCAGTGTGTTACTGTATTCTACCCTGTAATGTAAGTCTCAGTGTGTTACTGTATTCTACCCTGTAATGTAAGTCTCAGTGTGTTACTGTATTCTACCCTGTAATGTAAGTCTCAGTGTGTTACTGTATTCTATCCTATAATGTAAGTCTCAGTGTGTTACTGTATTCTACCCTGTAATGTAAGTCTCAGTGTGTTACTGTATTCTATCCTATAATGTAAGTATCAGTGTGTTACTGTATTCTATCCCATAATGTAAATCTCAGTGTGTTACTGTATTATATCCTGTAATGTCAGTCTCAGTGTGTTACTGTATTCTACCCTGTAATGTAAGTCTCAGTGTGTTACTGTATTCTACCCTATAATGTAAGTCTCAGTGTGTTACTGTATTCTATCCTATAATGTAAGTCTCAGTGTGTAACTGTATTCTACCCTGTAATGTAAGTCTCAGTGTGTTACTGTATTCTATCCTATAATGTAAGTATCAGTGTGTTACTGTATTCTACGATGTAATGTAAGTCTCAGTGTGTTACTGTATTCTATCCTATAATGTAAGTATCAGTGTGTTACTGTATTCTATCCTATAATGTAAGTCTCAGTGTGTTACTGTATTATATCCTGTAATGTAAGTCTCAGTGTGTTACTGTATTCTACGATGTAATGTAAGTCTCAGTGCGTTACTGTATTCTACCCTGTAATGTAAGTCTCAGTGTGTTACTGTATTCTACCCTGTAATGTAAGTACAATTTCTATCTTTCTTTTTAACTTTCTTTTTATCTCTCTCAATATTCTGTCTCATGATACCACTGAACACGTCAGTGAAATTGCAAATTCATTGTTTCCAACTGGGGTTATTCTCTCGCTCTCTCTGTTCTCTCTTTCTATTCTTTGTTCTCTCTCTCTATTCCACCCACACACTTTAGAGTCTGAAAGAAAGTGCTTGCATTCACACTTTCTTTGATTGTTTGCATATTCATAGTCTATGCATCACCGAGGTAACATATTCATAGTCTCTGCATCACCGAGTTAACATATCCCTTCCGAGCTTCATCTGGTTGTGCTTCTTGTTTGTGTTTCTTGAACACGAGCTGACAATGTCATTTTGGAACCATGATTAGATTTCTGTCAGACTCACTTTGTCAAAGAGTGAAAGAAGAGGGCAAATCAAATAGTTTTCAGAAAGTTTTGTCACTAAAGTGGTGTCTTATTTCTCCCCACAGCAGTAAGAGAGTAACATTTTTTAAATCAATGTTTTTAACGGACAATCTTTCTGTGGGTGAATTAGCAATACTCATCAAATGAAGCACTTCTAGACCAGAGGTTAAAACGAAGGGTCCTAGTTTTGACCTTAGAGGATTCATAGACAGGCACCACTGGACTGGCACTCAGAAAGGAGAGGACTTTAAATGTGTTTGGGGGGAAAAGCAAACGCTGTTCACAAACCAAATCCACTTGATAGGAGCATGTGTTTGAGCCGCAGATGGTAAGCTGTGGAGGAGGGGGGGGGTGAGGAGGAGGAGGGTAGAGGGTGGGAGGAGGTGTCAGTAACGTATAACCCTTGACATCTAACCCCTAGGGGTCAAGTGTTCCAATGTAGATAATGTGTGTAAATGACCTCAACAGGCTCATTTACACATACTAACATTAGATAGAAATACAGTGGCATGCGAAAGTATTCACCCCCCTTGGCATTTTGTTGCCTTACACCCTGGAGTTAAAATATATTTTTGGGGGGTTTGTATCATTTTATTTATACAATATGCCTACCACTTTGAATATGCAAAGGACTTCATAGCAAAGGGGGTGAATACATATGCACGCACCACTTTTCAGTTTACATTTTTTTGAATTTCACTTCACCAATTTGGACTATTTTGTGTATGTCCATTACATGAAATTCAGATAAAAATCAACTTAAATTTCAGGTTGTAATGCAACAAAATAGGAAAAATGTTTAGGGGGTGAATACTTTTGCAAGGCACAGTACCCTGAAGAACAGCTCTTCCCGGTAGAACAGATTGCAGCTCAGTGAGACCTAACCTGTGATATTAAAGGTTTGATGGAAATGAAAGTACATGTTTTAGTCCCCTCTCTGGGTCGAATTAGTCTAATTCCTTTAATGTATCTCTCTCCTTATTCTGGAGACATAACTATCCCACTGGGAACACATTGGTTGAATCAGTATTTTTTTCACCAACGTGGAATAGACGTGGAATTATGTGCCCAGATGGGATCTCTGCTGTTTTATGCAGGAATTCCAAATCATTTCTTTAGGTGGAATCTCAGGGAATAAACCTCTATTTTTATGAATAGTCCTGCTCGTCTCTCTCCATTGAATTGCAATATAAATGTTCTCTTTTTGCCCCAAGGCGACGATTCACCTTCCCAGTCTCTCTCTTTCTCTCGCCTACCCTCAGAAAGCATTTGATCTTTCTGTGGCTTTAACCTCGCTGCATATATATTTTAATCATATGCTGTGTCAACGTTCTGTGAGAATTCAAGGGACACACAAGGCAGGAGGGGTATGGCTCTGGGAGAATAGGACATGATCTATGAAGAGGAGAACTCATTTCAGCCTATCTGAAGTGAGCTTAGTCTCTCTCTTACTCTTTTGTCACCTCTCTCTCTCTCCTCTCTCCTCTCTCTCTCTATCTCCCCCCACCTCTATCATTCTTCCCCGTCTCTCTCTTCTCCTCTCTCTCTCGCTCCCCAGACCCCCTCTCTCTCTTTCCTTCCCACCACTCTCTCTCTCCCTCCCTTCCTTGATCTCTCTCTCTGTCTGTATCCCGCTCTCTCTGTTGCTCCCTCCTTCTCTCTCTCTTTCTCTCTCCTCATGTCTTTGAATGGCCTTATCATTGCATCATTGTGATTTAAGCTAAACCTGAATGATTGTGTTTCTGGTGCTTCACTTTTAGCTGTTAATGCATTACTATAGTCTAATCTGAACGTGAGTCCCAGGCTCAGTTTGAGGGGTTAAAGTGTTTATTCAACAGGATGGAAATAGGAGGAGAGAAGTATCAGTGGAGAAATGGAAGAGGAATAGTGTTAGTGTTTCTATAATGAATGAGGTCTATTTTGGTGGTACCATCCCCATTACATGCAGTCTTCACAATGTGCTGGAGATGTTCTACCAACACGGTGTATCAGTTGAACTGAAACGTCTGGGTTAACAAACCTATTGTCTTTTCTTCTTTCTTACCTTTTTACATTTTTCTCTTTATAACAATGTTTTCTTTCTAAGCTATATACTGTAGTCAGCCATGGTCTTGTGTTTTCTAGTCCAGACCTGTTTGTGAAGTAAGAGGAATTGAATTGAAGTTTGAATAAATGATTATTCGATTTGGAATGACAGGGATGCTGAAATAAATGTAATCTGTCTGGATGAATCATGTTTGGCATAAAACTCTAGGTTTTTATGTAAGCGGCCATTGTGCACTAGGAGGCTATAGAAGAACGTTGTCAAGTGATTCAACTTGATTGGTTTGCTTACTACACAGTCATAGAAAGCTAGAAGATATCCAGCATGATTATTCATATTCATTCTGAATATTTATTTTTGACAGTCCATTTAGCAAATGCTAATTTTATGGGTCAAATATTATACGTTAGCTATTAATGCTCTTCCAACCAAGACTGAAAGTTCTGAAACAATGTTTTCACTGTTAGGCCCATTGTTAAGTTTCATATAGTTTTGCGATTCAATTTGACAATATGCAGCTCGAACAAGGTACATTTTGTCTTTCAGATTGGTGTTCCCCAACGGTCTGTCCAGTGAATACTCTCTAGTGACCACCTTCCGGCTGAGGAAAACCACAAAGAAAGACCGCTGGTATCTGTGGCAGATATTCGACCAGACGGGAGGTACCCAGGTAGGTCAGAGTGTCCACTATAAGGATATTCATGATGTCTGGATGTATAGCATTGAAGTGGGTTTGGATCTATATTGATTCATTGGTTGGTTGATTGACTGATCAGTCGATCGCTCACTCACTCTGCCAGTTCGCCCGGCAGGTCGGTCGGTCCATCGGCTGGTTGGCTGGTAGGTCGGTTGGCCGGTAGGTCAGTCAAGTCGGTTGGCCGTGTGGTCAGTAGGTCGGTCGGTCGGTTGGTTAACCATTGGTTCATTGATCAACGTTTTCATGCCATGACTGATGCCTGTATGACCCTGATGGTAATGGTAATGAATGGAAGGTAACACTTTACCGGCAGGTATAAAGCTTTATAACTTGTTATGAGACGATATAATGTCTTACAATCTCCTCCGGCTCTACCTTCAGGTGTCTGTAGTGTTGGACGGTGCTAAACGAGCAGTGGAGTTCTCAGCCCGGGGCCTTCTGAAGAACAGCCTCCGCTACACCTTTAAGAGCCGAGACCTGCACACCCTGTTTGACCGCCAGTGGCACAAGCTGGGTGTGGCGGTCCAGAGCAGCATCGTCTCCGTTTACATGGACTGTAAACTAATAGAGAGGAGGCTGACAGACGAGAAGGATGAAATCGACCCCAGCGGATATACACTGATTACAACCCGGGTGGAGGATGGACGGCCTGTAGATGTACGTTTAGGCCTAAAGCCACAATCTGGAAATATAACCGTGCTGAAGTTCATAGACGGATGAAATGACTGACAGTCCATGAGATCGACATGATAGTTTTAAACATACAGTAATTATATATGGTTGCCCTCAAGGGCAATGTCTAGAAGGGTCCCAGCAAACCGGGAACGTTCCCAGAACATTAGCTAAGATTCCCATTAAGTTCTAGTTAGGATTTTATTTAACAGTAGGATGATAACATCCCTTTTGATAACAAAATATTTTATTTTTCAATAATATTTTAAATGAATTATCGTTGAAATATTCTCCTAACATTCATATATTTTGTGCACAACACCTGTAACAATCATCACACAACTTTCCCCAACAGTTCACATTAGGCTTCCAGGTAATGTAATAACACAGTATACCAGTAATGTTTTCCCAGCAAACCAAAATTGGTTCTGTGAAAGTTCCCAGAACATTCGTTAGGTTGTTGCAAATGTTCTTGTTACATAAAAAGGGTCCATTCATGGTGATGAATGGTTAACATTTGCCTGATGTTGCGAGAGCATTCCTACAACACATTTAATCTGTTCGTTAAAGGTTCCCAGATTGTTTCATTAGGTTGTGGGAACAGTCTGGTGGGATCATTGTGGGTACATCACAAAATATATGTTCCCAAAACACCAAAACTGTCCAGTTATGTGGATGATTCTACAATGTTTCTTTTAGGGTACAAAACACATTCACCTGATGTTACAAGGATGATCCCAGGTGGTAAGGGTATGCAACAACACATCTGCCACACTGATCCTCAACACGGGGAACCCTCAGGGGTGCATGCTTAGTCCCCTCCTGTACTCCCTGTTCACCCAAGACTGTATGGCCATGCACGATTACAAAACCATCATCATGGGAATGGCGCCAGAGGGGATGGCTGCCATTTTACAGGCTTCCAACCAACTGTGCTATTTTGTGTGTTTTTTCGCGTTGTTTGTAACTTATTTTGTACATAATGTTGCTGCTAACGTCTCTTATGACTGAAAAGAGCTTCTGCACATCAGAACAGTGATTTCCTAACTTGAACTGGACGAAGATTTTTTCTTTAATAAGTCCGACGCGAAGGATATACTGCTTCTCCGAGACCAGGCCCAAATCCCTGTCATTCGCGTGAAGAAAAGACGGAAATACAGGGGGCGGAAATCGGGGTGCCTTTGTCGGCGAGTGAGTAACCCGCCTCTACCATCCATTCTGTTGGCCAACATGCAGTCACTGGAAAATAAACGGGATAATCTCCGCTTGAGACTATCCTACCAACGGGACATTCAAAACTGTAATATCTTATGTTTCACCGAGTCGTGGCTGGACCACGACACAGATTTTATACAGTTGGCTGGGTTTTCCATGCATCGTCAGGATAGAACAGATACGTCTGGTAAGATGGGGTGGTGGTGTGTGTCTATTTGTCAATAACAGCTGGTGCGCAATGTCTAATATTGCGCAAAGTCTCAAGGTATTGCTCGCCTGAGGTAGAGTACCTTATGATAAGCTGTAGACCACACTATCTACCAAGAGAGTTTTCATCTATATTTTCCGTAGCCGTCTATTTACCACAACAAACCAATGCTGGCACTAAGACGGCACTCAACAAACTGTATAAGGCTATAAGCAAACAAGAAAATGCTCATCTAGAAGTGGCGCTCCTAGTGGCCGGGGACTTTAATGTAGGCAATCTTAAATCCGTTTTACCTCATTTCTACCATTATGTCACATGTGCAATCCGAGGAAAAAAAACTCTAGACCACCTTTACTCCACACACAGAGACGTATACAAAGCTCTGCCTCGCCCCATTTGGCAAATCTGACCATAATTCTATCCTCCTGATTCCTGCTTACAAGCAAAAACTAAAGCAGGAAGTACCAGTGACTTGCTCAATACAGAAGTGGTCAGATGATGCAGATGCTACGCTACAGCACTGTTTTGCTAGCACAGACTGGAATATGTTCCGGGATTCATCCAATGGCATTGAGGAGTATATACCATCTCAGTCACCGGATTCATCAATAAGTGCATCAACGACGTCGTCCCCACAGTGTCAGTACATACATATCCCAACCAAAAGCCATGGATTACAGACAACATCCTCATGAGCTAAAGGCTAAAGCTGCTGCTTTCAAGGAGCGGGACACTAATCCAGACGCTTATGAGAAATCCTGCTTTGCCCTCAGACGAACCATCAAACAGGCAAAGCGTGAATACAGGACTAAGATTGAATCCTCCTACACCGGCTCTGACGCTTGTCGGATGTGGTAGAGATTGCAAACTATTACGGACTACAAAGGGAAACCCAGCCACGAGCTGCCCAGTGACACGAGCCTACCAGACTAGCTAAAAGCCTTTTATGCTCGCTTCAAGGCAAGCAACACTGAAGCATGCATGAGAGCACCAGCTGTTCTGGACAACTGTGTGATCACGTTGTCCATAGCCGATGTGAGCAAGACCCTTAAACAGGTCTTGCTCACATCGGAAGGCCAGGGGGCCAGACGGATTACCATGACGTGTACTCAGAGCATGCACAGACCAACTGGCAAGTGTCTTCACTGACATTTTCAACCTCTCCCTGACCGAGTCTGTAATACCAACATGTTTGAAGCAGACCACCATAGTGCCCAAGAAAGTGAAGGTAATCTGCCTAAATGACTACTGCCCTGTAGCACGTCGGTAGCCATGAAGTGTTTTGAAAGGCTGGTCATGGCTCACATCAACACCATCATCCCGGAAATCCTAGACCCACTCCAATTCGCGTACAGCCCCAACAGATCCACAGATGACGCAATCTAAAACTCACTCCACACTGCAATTTCCCACCTGGAGAAAAGGAACACCTATGTGCGAATGTTGTTCATTGACTACAGCTCAGCGTTCAACACCATAGTACCCTCAAAGCTCATCACTAAGCTAAGGACCCTGGGACTAAACACCTCTCTCTGCAACTGGATCCTGGACTTCCTGACAGGCCGCCCCCAGGTGGGGGGGGGGCGGCCAACAACACATCTCCCATTCACATCGGCTGTAGTGGAGCGGGTCAAGAATTTGAAGTTCCCTGGTGTCCACATCACCAACAAATGATGTAAAGTGTTACCTTCCAAATCATGGTCCAAACAAACCAAGACACTCGTGAAGAGGACAACACCTTTTCCCCCTCAGGAGACTGAAAAGATTTGACATGTGTCCCCAGATCCTCAAAAAATTATACAGATGCACCATCGAGAGCATCCTCACCGGTTGCATCACCGCCTAGTGTGGCAACTGCTCGGCATCCAACCATAAGGCGCTACAGAGGGTAGTGCGTATGGCCCAGTACATCAATGGGGCCTAGCTTCCTGCTATCCAGCACCTATATACTAGGCGGTGTCAGAGGAAGGCCCAAAAATTGGCAAGTCTCCAGTCACCCAAGTCATAGACTGTTCTCTCTGCTACCACACGGCAAGCGGTACCGGAGCGCCAAGTCTAGGCCCAAAAGGCTCCTTAACAGCTTCTACCCCCAAGCCATAACACTGCTGAACAATTAATCAAATGCCCCCCCGCCTTTGTTTTAACGCTGCTGCTGCTACTCACTGTTTATTATCTATGCATAGTCATTTACCCCTACCTACAAGTACAAATTACCTTGACTAACCTGTACCCCCACACATTGACTCAATACCGGTACCCCCTGTATATAGCCTTGGTATTGTATTTTATTGTGTTACTTTTTATTTTTACTTTAGTTTAGTTAATATTTTCTTAACTCTATTTCTTGAACTGCATTGTTGGTTAAGGGCTTGTAATTAAGCATTTCACGGAAAGGTTTACACCTGTTGTATTCAGCGCATGTGACAAATACAATTTGATTTGATTTGATCATTAAGTTTTGTAGACAGCATGACGGTGGTTGGCCTGATCACTGACGACGAGTCAGTCAATAGGGAGGAGGTCAGAGACCTGGCAGTGTGGTGCCAGGACAACAACCTCTCCCTCAACAAGACAAAAGAGCTGATCGTGGACTACAGGAAAAGGAGGGCCGACTATGCCCCCATTCACACCAACTCCTATTCCTCTTCAGGAGACTGAAAAGATTTTGCATGGGTCCTCTCTCTGTCATAGACTGTTCTCTCTGTTACCGCATTGTTGGTTAAGGGCTTGTAAGTAAGCATTTCTTGGCGCATGTGACAAATAACATTTTATTTGATAACTGAATGTTCGCATAACTGGACAGTTTTTGTGTTTTGGGAACATATCTCTTGTCCAGCCAATGTTACCACAACATAATTAAATATTCTTGGAACCTTTAAAGAACAGATGAAATGTGTTCTGGGAACATACTTGTAATATCTAATGTTTTTTCCACCCTTAAAGAACCATTCTAGAATCCTCCGCACAACTGGACAGTTTTTGTGTTTGGGGAACATATATTTTGTGATGTCCCCAAAAGTTCTCACCAGACTGTTCCCACAACCTAATGAAACATTCTGGGAACCTTTTAAAGAACAGTTCTTGAATGTTCTTGAAACATCAGGCAAATGTTTTATACAAGCATTCAAAAAGAACATTTGCAGCGACCAAACGAACGTTCTGGGAACTTTCCCAGAAGCAATTTTGGTGTGCTGGGGTTGCTTAGTATCAGGCAAAGAAACATGCTTAATTTTTCAAAATATATATTGTTAGCATTTTAAAAAGTTAGTTTTTCTCTATATCTGAATCATCATAATGTCTCTAACAGATGTCTTTCTCTCCAGATCGAACTGCAACAAATCCTGATCTACTGTGACCCATACCTGGCTGAGATGGAGAACTGCTGTGAGCAGGCAGGATCTTCGGTAAGATATTTTACATTTTTATTTTATTTTTCTTTAATGTATGGTGCACATTTTAGGACATACATGAGATCTTCGACGTGGCTTGATATACAGTAGAGCAGGGGTATTACATTCTTACCCTACGAGTTCTGGAGTACTTCTAGTTTCTGTTCTACCTGATAATTAATTGCACCCACCTGGTTTCCCAGGTCTAAATCAGTCCCTGATTAGAGGGAAATATATGTTTTTAAAGCAGTGGAACTGGCTTCTTGGTCGAGATTTGAATTTAAGGGCAGTAGGTAATATAATCTGGTTGAGTTGTGTTTGTCCTTCTTGAAAAATACCCAACTGTATTATGTTTCTTCCATAAGGGACATCTTATCCAGGTTACTGTGCAATATCTTTGTGACAGCTGCTGATGTAAAACGGGATTTATAAATACATTTGATTGATTGATAGATTGATAGATAGATATTCTTCTGTTAGCTCATATTGCAGACCAGGTCAATGGAGAGTGACCTTACAGACTGTGGATGAATCCCAAATAGCACCCTATTCCCAGTATAGTGCACTACATTTGACCAGAGCCCATAGGAAAACGTGTGCAATTTGGACTGCTAACTGTGTTTAAAAGGAGAAGTGACCTTTGACATTTTGACAGTTAGGCCTATATGTATTCATAACCATGTTGTCATCTCAGTGAGTGTTGGGTTATGTTGATTCAATGTGCTAGGTCACATGTGGTCTATATGGTTGGAAATAGTGTGTTTCAGTGACCTCTCACCTTTGGCCTATGGCAGTTATAATATATATCCATAACCAGGATGTTATCTCAGTGTGCATTGAGTTTCAGTACTGGGGCTCAGTCAATATGGTAGGAAATAATGTATTGGCATTCAAAACCTTAAGTATTGTCCTTTCCTCGTTCCCCTGGGACAGTCATCTAGTTCCACAGTAATTAAGGTTCTCATTGGGTCAATGAATCATTGGACATGAACTGATTATAAATACGGTAGTAGTACTGGACTGTTATTACATTTCAGACTATTGGAGAACTGCATTTCAACATGTGTTGTATTATAATTGTCTGGTTTCCTATACCCAAATTAAGCCTACTCCTAAACTAAATAGCACTTTCATTGGAGATTTTACATTGCTTTCTAGACCAAAATTCTGTCTAGCCCTGGACTCAATTTCAAGTGAACTAGAAAACATAATTGAAAACAACATGAAATGATTAGGCTTAATGTGGTTCTAGGAAACTGGCCCTTAAATAGCAGCGTAATGTGTCTTAACAGTTTGTATGCAGTGGACATATACAAAATAGTCCAAATTGGTGAAGTGAAATCAAAAAAAAAAATGTAATGGAAAAGTGGTGCGTGCATATGTATTCACCCCCTTTGCTTTGGAAGCCCCTAAATAAGAGCTGGTGCAACCAGTTACCTTCAGAACTAATTAACGTAATAAATTAAGTCCACCTGTGTGCAAGTGCCACATGATCTGTCACATGATCTCAGTATATATACACTGATATACCTGTTCTGAAAGGCCCCAGAATCTGCAACACCACTAAACAAGATGCACCACCAAGCAAGCGGCACCATGAAGACCAGGGAGCTCCAAACAGGTCAGGGACAAAGTTGTGGAGAAGTACAGATCAGGGTTCGGTTATAAAAATCCATTATAAAAAAATTGAAAGAATATGGCACCACAACAACCTGCCAAGAGAGGGACACCCACCAAAACTCCCAGACCAGGCAAGGAGAGCATTAATCAGAGAGGCAACAAAGACACCAAAGATAACCCTGAAGGAGCTGCAAAGCTCCACAAAGGAGATCGGATTATCTATCCATAGGACCACTTTAAGCCGTACATTCCACAGAGCTGGGCTTTACGGAAGAGTGGCCAGAAAAAAGACATTGCTTAAAGAAAAAAATAAGGAAGCACGTTTGGTGTTTGCCAAAAGGCACGTGGGACACTCCCCAAACATATGGAAGAAGGTACTCTGGTCAGTCGAGACTAAAATGTAGCTTTTTGGCCATCAAGGAAAACGCTATGTCTGGAGCAAACCCAACACATCTCATCATCCCGAGAATACAATCCCCATGCTGTGGGGATGTTTTCATCGGCAGTACCTGGGAAACTGGACAGATATGAAGGAATGATGGATGGCGCTAAATACAGGGAAATTATTGAGGGAAACCTGTTTCCGTCTTCCAGAGATTTGTGACTGGGGCGGAGGTTCACCTTCCAGCAGGACAATGACCTTAAGCATACTGCTAAAGCAACACTTGAGTGATTTAAGGGGAAACATTTAAATGTCTTGGAATGGCCTTGTCAAAGCCCAGACCTCAATCCAATTGAGAATCTGTGGTATGACTTTGTACACCAGTGGAACCCATCCAACTTGAAGGTGCTGGAGCAGTTTTGCCTTGAAGAATGGGCAAAAATCCCAGTTGCTAGATGTGCCAAGCTTATAGAGACATACCTCAAGAGACTTGCAGCTGTAATTGCTGCAAAAGGTGGCTCTACAAAGTATTGACTTTGGGGGGGGTGAATACTTATGCACGCTCAAGTTTTCTTATTTCTTGTTTGTTTCACACAAAAAAATATTCTGCATCTTCCAAGTGGTAGGCATGCTGCGTAAATCAAATGATACAACCCCCCCAAAAAATCTATTGTAATTCCAGGTTGTAAGGCAACAAAATAGTAAAAATCCCAAGGGGGTGAATACTTTTGCAAGCCACTGTATATCTTTGTATTGATCCTACAGTGTGAGCCTAGCAGGGAGGGCCCTGGTGCTGGAGGGGTGACTCCCAATCCCTTGGATACAGCTGGAGCAGGCCAGCTCCCCCAGATGCTCTCCCAGCCCGTCCAGCCAGCCCAGGTCCAGCGGGTCCAGCATTCCAGCAGTGGCAGATGTCAATGTTCAGCAGGAAATGTACAGTCCATAGAAATATCCTGCGTCCCAAACAGCACTCTATTCTCTGTATTTGTGCACTACTTTTGACCAAGGCCAATAGGAAATAGGGTGCCATTACGGACGTAACCATACATATTACTGGAGTGATCTATGGTATAAACCTTATTAACTCTAGAATGTGTTGATAAAGGCAGCCATCTTGGTTTTCTATTTCATTCTGTGGTACAATCAGTCAAGTTGAGGAACGCTCAACTCCGTTCTCTTATATCCGTTCTCTTATATCCGTTCTCTTATTTCCGTTCTCTTATATCCGTTCTCTTATTTCCGTTCTCTTATTTCCGTTCTCTTATATCCGTTCTCTTATTTCCGTTCTCTTATATCCGTTCTCTTATATCCGTTCTCTTATATCCGTTCTCTTATATCCGTTCTCTTATATCCGTTCTCTTATTTCCGTTCTCTTATATCCGTTCTCTTATATCCGTTCTCTTATTTCCGTTCTCTTATATCCGTTCTCTTATATCCGTTCTCTTATATCCGTTCTCTTATATCGAGGCGGAGTTGAGTATTGATAACTGGTCACGCGGTTTGCTAGCAACAACATTGAGTCAACATCAGTCGATGCTTGTAAAAAATGTTAATCTGAAAACTTACCTGTACCTATGTTTGTCCTGTACTGTCCTTCACACTTTTAATAAAAACCTTTATTGAATGGAACCCCCGACTTTTTACTCGTTTGTGTTGCCTGACGGAAGATGTAGCGGCCTTGACGTACTATGTAGTCTAACATTAAAATGTCACAAGTCCATTCGTGCTGAGTTGAGCAACACAAACTAGGTAGAAGTTGGTTGTTGTTTTCGATAATTTTTTAAATTAAAAGTATTCATTTCAGCACCCTTCAGAAGGACCTCTTGTTGTACAGGACAAAAATAGGTACAGGTAAGCGTTTTCAGAATTTCAAGTATCGACTGATGGCAACTCAATGTTGTTGCTAGCAAATCGTGCGACCACTTATCAATACTCAACTCAACTTCGATATAGGAGATCGGAGTTGAGCAATCCTCAGTTACAATCTGTCCAAACAGCAATTAGAATCCTAATGGGTTGGAGTGTTCTGTTCTGTTCTAATGGAACCATGCATTCAGAATTCCAAATTCAAATATCCCACTGCTGCCACCAAACGTATTAAACAAGAAAATAAATAACCAATTAAAGCACATTTATGCCAATGCGTTTTCTTGGATGCCAACCAAAGGCAGGAAATAATAGCTTATTAGCAGTAATTTGGCACAAATATGTAGTTGCTTCGTTTGAGGCATGGCCGCCGTCTCCAGAGGTGGTTCCACTAATGTCCATGGAAGTGTTCTGAAAGCCGACTTCAGACAGAGGGGTACCTTGGGGAATTTCTCATGTCTTTGGGGAGTTTTTAATGTGTGGACGGACAGTCATTAGCAAGCTAGTTCAGGTAAATTACATCAATTAAATGTTCTTGTTCTTTCTAGGGTGATCAAGGTCTACCAGGCTTGGCAGGACTTCCAGGACAGAAAGGAGATCAAGGAGACAAGGTAAAGGAGATGTTGAATATCTATCTGGCTCAATAAAAACCATCATGACTGTGCATGTGTACACAGGTATTGTACCTGTAGAATTCAGTTACAATTCTAACAGAGATAATGCTGTTGTGCTTCCTTAGTCACATATTTCAGGGAGAGAGACAAAGACGGAGACAGAGAAAAAAACGACAGAGATAGAGACAGACAGTGACAGAGAAAAGACAGACAGAGATGGAGACAGACAGAGATGGAGACAGACAGAGATGGAGACAGACAGAGATGGAGACAGACAGAGATGGAGACAGACAGAGATGGAGACAGACACAGATGGAGACAGACACAGACGGAGACAGAAATAAGGAAATAAGTCCCAGACTGTATTGCATGTTATCCTCCGTGATTTAACAATGGAAATATGTCCCAGACTGTATTGCGTGTTATCCTCCGTGATTTAACAATGGAAATATGTCCCAGACTGAATTTACTAATGTCTATGTATGGATTTTCACATTTGGTGTGATTGTTTTTTTTTTATGGTAGAATGAATCAACTAAAACTAAAGTAATAGAACGAGCATTCAGATTCCCCCTGTCGTTTTACAATACATAACCGTCAGTATCAGTTAAACATTTCATTTGCTACGTGTTTCAAGCCTTGAAATCAGACAGAAACAAGTACAGGTGGCTCTCCATTAATCCTCTCCATTGTTTTGCGTGAAATTGTGCGAATTCAAAAATAATGTGGTGCATTATGGGATTCCACATCGCTCTGAAGCCGTTGAAGTGGCTGTCGGAGGGTCTAATACACCCTTCATCATTTTCACTCCCTCAGCATAGGGACACTTGTGTATATGGCGGATGCGCGTGTGAATGCACAAATGGAGGGCTGAGGGCCGAAGGGACTGACAGAAATAGAGAGAGAGAAGAACCAGTGTGTTTGACAGAAAGAGAGAGAGAAGAGCCAGTGTGTTTGACAGAAAGAGAGAGAGAAGAGCCAGTGTGTTTGACAGAAAGAGAGAGAGAGAGAAGAACCAGTGTGTTTGACAGAAAGAGAGAGAGAAGAACCAGTGTGTTTGACAGAAAGAGAGAGAGAAGAAGCAGTGTGTTTGACAGAGAGAGAGAGAGAAGAACCAGTGTGATTGACAGAAAGAGAGAGAGAAGAACCAGTGTGTTTGACAGAGAGAGAGAGAAGAACCAGTGTGTTTGACAGAAAGAGAGAGAGAAGAGCCAGTGTGTTTGACAGAAAGAGAGAGAGAGAGAAGAACCAGTGTGTTTGACAGAGAGAGAGAGAGAAGAACCAGTGTTTGACAGAAAGAGAGAGAGAAGAACCAGTGTGTTTGAAAAAAGAGAGAGAGAAGAACCAGTGTGTTTGACAGAGAGAGAGAGAGAAGAACCAATGTGTTTGACAGAAAGAGAGAGAGAAGAACCAGTTTGTTTGACAGAGAGAGAGAGAGAAGAACCAGTGTGTTTGACAGAAAGAGAGAGTGAAGAACCAGTGTGTTTGACAGAAAGAGAGAGAGAAGAACCAGTGTGTTTGACAGAAAGAGAGAGAGAGAAGAACCAGTGTGTTTGACAGAAAGAGAGAGAGAAGAACCAGTGTGTTTGACAGAAAGAGAGAGAGAAGAACCAGTGTGTTTGACAGAAAGAGAGTAAGAAGAACCAGTGTGTTTGACAGAAAGAGAGAGAGAAGAACCAGTGTGTTTGACAGAAGAGAGAGGGAGAAGAACCAGTGTGTTTGACAGAAAGAGAGAAAGAAGAACCAGTGTGTTTGACAGAAAGAGAGAGAGAGAAGAACCAGTGTGTTTGACAGAAAGAGAGAGAGAAGAACCAGTTTGTTTGACAGAGAGAGAGAGAGAAGAACCAGTGTGTTTGACAGAAAGAGAGAGTGAAGAACCAGTGTGTTTGACAGAAAGAGAGAGAGAAGAACCAGTGTGTTTGACAGAAAGAGAGAGAGAAGAACCAGTGTGTTTGACAGAAAGAGAGAGAGAGAAGAACCAGTGTGTTTGACAGAAAGAGAGAGAGAAGAACCAGTGTGTTTGACAGAAAGAGAGAGAGAAGAACCAGTGTGTTTGACAGAAAGAGAGAAAGAAGAACCAGTGTGTTTGACAGAAAGAGAGAGAGAAGAACCAGTGTGTTTGACAGAAAGAGAGAGGGAGAAGAACCAGTCTGTTTGACAGAAAGAGAGAAAGAAGAACCAGTGTGTTTGACAGAAAGAGAGAGAGAGAAGAACCAGTGTGTTTGACAGAAAGAGAGAAAAAAGAACCAGTGTGTTTGACAGAAAGAGAGAGAGAAGAACCAGTGTGTTTGACAGAAAGAGAGAGAGAAGAACCAGTGTGTTTGACAGAAAGAGAGAGAGAAGAACCAGTGTGTTTGACAGAAAGAGAGAGGGAAGAACCAGTGTGTTTGACAGAGAGAGAGAGAGAGAAGAACCAGTGTGTTTGACAGAAAGAGAGAGAGAAAAAGACCCAGTGTGTTTGACAGAAAGAGAGAGAGAAGAAGCAGTGTGTTTGACAGAGAGAGAGAGAGAAGAAGCAGTGTGTTTGACAGAGAGAGAGAGAGAAGAACCAGTGTGTTTGACAGAAAGAGAGAGAGAAGAACCAGTGTGTTTGACAGAGACAGAGAGAGAAGAGCCAGTGTGTTTGACAGAAAGAGAGAGAGAAGAACCAGTGTGTTTGACAGAAAGAGAGAGAGAAGAAGCAGTGTGTTTGACAGAGAGAGAGAGAGAGAAGAACCAGTGTGTTTGACAGAAAGAGAGAGAGAGAGAAGAACCAGTGTGTTTGACAGAAAGAGAGAGAGAGAGAAGAACCAGTGTGTTTGACAGAGACAGAGAGAGAAGAACCAGTGTTTGACAGAAAGAGAGAGAGAAGAACCAGTGTGTTTGACAGAAAGAGAGAGAGAAGAACCAGTGTGTTTGACAGAAAGAGAGAGAGAAGAACCAGTGTGTTTGACAGAAAGAGAGAGAGAAGAACCAGTGTGTTTGACAGAGAGAGAGAGAGAGAAGAACCAGTGTGTTTGACAGAAAGAGAGAGAGAGAGAAGAGCCAGTGTGTTTGACAGAAAGAGAGAGTGAAGAACCAGTGTGTTTGACAGAAAGAGAGAGAGAAGAACCAGTGTGTTTGACAGAGAGAGAGAGAAAAGAACCAGTGTGTTTGACAGAAAGAGAGAGAGAAGAACCAGTGTGTTTGACAGAAAGAGAGAGAGAGAAGAACCAGTGTGTTTGACAGAAAGAGAGAGAGAAGAACCAGTGTGTTTGACAGAAAGAGAGAGTGAAGAACCAGTGTGTTTGACAGAAAGAGAGAGAGAAGAACCAGTGTGTTTGACAGAAAGAGAGAGAGAAGAACCAGTGTGTTTGACAGAGAGAGAGAGAGAAGAGCCAGTGTGTTTGACAGAAAGAGAGAGAGAAGAACCAGTGTGTTTGACAGAAAGAGAGAGAGAGAAGAACCAGTGTGTTTGACAGAAAGAGAGAGAGAAGAACCAGTGTGTTTGACAGAAAGAGAGAGGGAAGAACCAGTGTGTTTGACAGAGAGAGAGAGTGAAGAACCAGTGTGTTTGACAGAAAGAGAGAGAGAAGAACCAGTGTGTTTGACAGAAAGAGAGAGAGAGAGAAGAGACAGTGTGTTTGACAGAAAGAGAGAGAGAGAGAACCAGTGTGTTTGGGAATGAAGAATGATAGAAATGCATTACTCTGAACAGGTGGTGATTCGCCTATTAGAACCAGATGGTCTTTGTGGTCATTGACCCAATTACCATAGAGTGGTGTAGTTTGGGTAAAGTAATTTTTCAGAGCTAGTAGGAACTTGTGTGTGTCCTAAATGGCACCCTATTCCCAATATAGTGCACTACTTTGGAGCAGAGCCCTATGGGATATCTTATAGGCCCTGGTCAAAAGAAATGCACTATATAGAGACTAGGGGGCCATTTGGGATGCAGTCCTTCTGTTTTTCCCTTAAAACCACTCAGGAATTCAGAGAAAGTACAACAGCTACACAAGCTTTAAATCATTCTACCTGTAGGACCGACCGAGAGGAGGGGGAATTGTGTTATTTGTGAAACTCTCCGTTATAATTAGTATGTTCCTGGTGTAGAAGTGGCATTAAGTTTGTTATAGTGGTCTACTAGGACCAAAGATAACATCTCAGTCTATATATCCTTATTGAACTAGTCTTGGCACTTTAGCTACCATTAAATCATATTAAAAGTAGCACAAAATAAATATCTTTAAAGTCATAATTCATTTTTTTTCAGGTTCAAAGTAACTAGTTGCCTCAAAAAAATTGTAGGGAAAACTCCAAACGTATCATACTGAGGTGAATAGATTCCTGTGAGCACACCATTTACTTGTTCTATTAAACTGTGAATCCAATACAAAGACGTGTCGTTTTCTGAAAGGGTCATTTAATTACTGTACCTCTGTTGAAGTTATACGTTTTGACAGACAAGCTGGGTTCAGCGACACTGTGACAACCAATCAACTACCCCGAATAGGATTCCTGGCATTATTATCACTTTTAGAAGAAGTGCATTGTGGGACTAAATGAAATTAGTGACAGCTCGTTGAGAAGGCAAGCAGGCAGGAATGGAATACATCTGTAGTACGGTGCTAAACACATTCTGGGTTTTGTAAAGGAATAATAAAAAGATATCATTTCATGACTACGTCAATGTTTAGATGTTATTCCACCTAGGAGCTGTGAATGTGTTAATACATCGTATAACATAGTACTAGGGCTGTAAATCCGATAATATAATACAAGGCCATTAGGAAAAACGGATTTCCTTTCAAGGACGCTGCCTTCTCATAATACCAGGATTGATGTGTTTAATTTCCTGAAGAACCCTGGATGACCACAGCTGTTTAATCCCTGTGAACGGGATTAGGATCCTCCATCCAACTTTCACCACAGTGCTGGATTAATACTTTCTCTTGAAGTAACACAACCACAAAGTAAATCCCCCATTTCCCCACAACGTTTTCCTCGTAAGGTCATAACAATTAACCCACAGTTCTCATTATGATTCTGTTTAAATGCTCTAAAGTCTCAATAGTATTGGAGCTTCTGTATTCATCTCTGTAAAAGACAAGCTAAATTGCCAACAACTACGTAAGGGGTGCATTAAAAGGTTGGAATGGTGATGGTCATTTCTGTTCCCTCTTTCTATAAAACGTAATCATTCTGCTATTGCTATCCTCTAGCACACATTCATCTATTGTATGTACATGTCCAGTTGGAGTCTTCAAGAAGTGGCTATGCTTCTCTACTTCATTTGAGCTGTACAGTAATTCAGTTCCACATGACCCATTTATCCCCCTGCTTAACGCTCAGTTAAGGTAATACTGTAAAACCTTGAATGAGTCGGCTGTCGGGTAAAAGTCATTCGTAGAAGTGGACTTCCAATGGGAATTAAGCATGAGACTCAGTGAATGTTATGCATTTATTGAAGAGCTTCTGTAACTTAGTGCCACAGTCCAGTAAAAATCATATTATGGATGGATGGATGGATGGATGGATGGAGGAAAATACAGTGATATCCTTGATGAAAGAGGGTATGAAATGTGTTTGATATCCAGTGGTGTTCTAAGGTTTTCTTCCCGAGGAGTAATGACAGCACATAAACCCAGGAGGATGCCCACAAAATCCCTTCAGGCATAAAAAACATACTACGTTAATGGGCTTATGGTTTTACTACCAAAGATAAATGTCTCTATTTATCCATTTATATTATGCTGCTCGCCTTTCGCAATAGAAAATAGAGTGCATTCGGAAAGAATTCAGACCCCTTCGCTTTTTCCACATTTTCAATCCATAAAAGGATTAAATAAATAAAAATTCTCATCAATCTACACACAATACCCCACAATGACAAAGCGAAAACACGTTTTTAGAAATGTTTGCACATTTACTACAACTAAACAACAGAAATACCTTATTGACATAACTATTCAGATCCTTTGATATGAGACTGAAAATTGAGCTCAGGTAAATCTTGTTTCCATTGATCACCCATGTTTTTACAACTTGATTGGAGTCCACCTGTGGTCAATTCAATTGATTGGACATGATTTGGAAAATCACACAGTTGATAGTGCATATCAGAGCAAAAACCTAGTGAACAAAACCTGAACAGTCCTGGCCAAAACCTGACAGAATCCCCCCCCTAGGAACGGCTCCTGACGTTCCTACCAGCCTTCTCAGGGTGGAGGACCCTGAACTGACGAATGAGGTCAGGGTCCAGTATGTCCTTGGCAGGAACCCAGGAGCGCTCCTCGGGACCGTAGCCTTCCCAGTCCACCAGATACTGCCAGGACCGCTGCACCCGGCGGGAATCCAGTATCCGATGGACGGTATAAGCCGACTGGCCTCCGATGATACGGGGCGGAGGGGGAGGTCTGCCTGCCGGGATAAGGGGAGAAAAAACAACAGGTTTTAATAAAGAAATGTGAAACGTGGGATTAATTTTAAGGGATCTGGGTAAGTGCAGGCGAAAAGTAACGGGGTTCACTTTTCTGGCAACCTTAAAGGGACCGATGAATTTCTGGGACAGTTTGCGAGACTCCACCCGTAGCGGTAAATTCTTGGTTGAGAGCCATACTCTCTGGCCGAGGCGCAGGGTAGGCCCGGGACGGCGACGTCTGTTGGCTTGTTGTTGGTACCTCTGTGAGGAACGCAGAAGATTAAGACGGGCCTTCTTCCACGTAAGCCGACAGCGTCTGATGAACCTCGAGGCTGAAGGCACACTGACTTCTGCCTCCTGGTCCGGGAACAATGGAGGAGCATAGCCAAACTGACACTCGTGCGGGGACATACCAGTGGAGGAGGAGCACAAGGTGTTGTGCGCGTACTCGGCCCAAACCATGAAGGACGACCATGTGGACGGGTTGTTGGAGACCATACATCTGAGGGTGGTTTCCAGCTCTTGATTCATCCTCTCGGTTTGGCCATTGGACTCCGGATGGTACCCTGAAGATAGACTGCCAGTGGCCCCTATGAGTTGGCAGAAGGCCTTCCAAAACCTTGAGGCGAACTGGGGACCTCTGTCAGAAACCATATCTTGCGGAATGCCGAAGACTCGGAACACATGGTTAATCACCAACTCAGCCGTTTCCTTGGCAGAAGGTAACTTAGTCAAGGGAACGAACCTGGCCGCCTTAGAAAACCTGTCGATGATGACTAGGATAGTTGTATTACCATGGGACGGAGGAAGGCCAGTAATAAAGTCCAATGAGATATGGGACCAGGGTCGGTGGGGAATAGATAGAGGGTGAAGGAGTCCTTGAGGGCGGAGGTGAGAAGATTTGCCCTGGCAGCACACGGAACAGGCCTTGACGAAAGTGGCAACGTCTTCTTTTATGGTGGGCCACCAGAACTTACGCTGGATGAACTCCAAGGTGCGACCTACGCCCGGGTGACAGGTGAGGCGAGAGGAGTGCGCCCACAGAAGGACTTGGGACCTTGCTGCCTTGGGAACAAACAACCGATTGGCAGGACCTCCTCCAGGGCCCGGTTCGATGGCTTGGGCTTGTTTCACGGTATCCTCCACTTGCCACGAGATCGGAGCCACGATCTTAGCGGCCGGAAGGACAGTCATGTCAGTATCTTCTCGAATGGCAGGAGAGTAGATTCGTGACAAGGCGTCCGGTTTGAGATTCTTCGACCCGGGTCTATAGGTGAGGATAAACTGAAATCGGCTGAAGAAAAGAGACCATCGAGCTTGTCTGGAGTTCAACCGCTTCGCCTGCTGGATATACTCCAGATTTTTGTGGTCCGTAAGCACTTGAAACGGTTGAGAAGCCCCCTCGAGCCAGTGTCTCCATTCCTTCAATGCCATCTTAACCGCTAGGAGTTCACGATCCCCCACATCGTAATTCCTCTCGGCCGGGGTAAGCCGGTGAGAGAAGAAGGCGCAAGGATGAAGCTTCTTGTCTTCACCCCTCTGAGACAGGACAGCTCCAACCCCAACCTCTGATGCGTCTACCTCCACCACAAAAGGTTCATCCGCCGTTGGTAGTGTCAGAATGGGAGCAGAGAGGATGCGCTGCTTGAGTCCTTGGAAGGCCGTCTCAGCTTCTCTTCCCCACAGAAACCTTGTGTTGCCACCCTTGGTTACAGCTGAGAGAGGGGCTGCCACCGAGCTGAAGTTCTTGATGAACTTGCGGTAAAAGTTGGTGAAGCCCAGGAAACGCTGAACTTCCTTAACGGACTTGGGGGTGGGCCAATCCACTACCGCCCCTACCTTCTTGGGGTCCATCTGGACTCGACCGGGTTCCACTACAAATCCCAGGAATTGTACTCGGGAGGAATGGAATTCACATTTTTCCGGCTTAACGTACAAATGGCTGTCAAGGAGGCGTTTGAGTACTTGTCTGACATGCTTAGTGTGTTCTTGAAGGGAGCTCGAAAAGATGAGGATGTCATCCAAGTAAACAAACACGAAGATGTTAAGCATATCCCTAAGCACATCGTTTATGAGCGCTTGGAACACAGCTGGAGCGTTGGTCAGGCCGAAGGGCATCACCGAGTATTCGTAGTGACCAGTAGGCGTGTTGAAAGCGGTCTTCCACTCGTCACCGGGTTTGATCCGCACAAGATGGTATGCGTTCCGCAGGTCAAGCTTAGTGAAGACAACTGCTTCCTGGAGCAGCTCAAAGGCTGTGGCCATAAGGGGTAGCGGGTAGCGGTTACGGACGGTTATGGCATTAAGTCCCCGGTAGTCGATGCAAGGACGTAATCCCCCGTCTTTTTTGGCCACAAAGAAAAACCCTGCTCCCGCCGGCGAGGTGGATGGACGCATGAGGCCTGCTGCCAGAGCATCCTTGATGTAGGTATCCATAGCAGCTCGTTCGGGAGGAGATAGGGAAAAGATCCGACCCCTGGGGGGGCAGGTGCCCGGAAACAGGTCGATGGGGCAATCGTAAGGTCTATGGGGTGGTAGTTTGGTGGCCCTCTGTTTGCTAAATACCGGTTTGAGGTCATGGTAACACTCGGGAACTCGGGACAGGTCGATGGATTCTAGAGACTCGGGAGGGGAACTCGGGGAACTTGGGAAGATACAAGTGGCTTGGCACGTAGGACCCCACTGCTTGATAGTGCCCACAGACCAGTCGATGTGAGGGTTATGGCTGTGAAGCCAGGGGTATCCAAGGACGAGAGGGAACTCGGAACACGAGGTCAGATGAAAGTTCATCACTTCCTGGTGTTGGGAAACTGAAAGTCGCAAGGGGGTAGTGACACGAGTGACAAGTCCAGATCCCAAAGGGCTTCCATCCAACGTAGTAACCCTTATGGGGTCACTTAGAGGTTCAGAGGGAACGCCATTCTCCTTCGCCCAGACACCATCCATGAAGTTACCTGCGGCTCCAGAGTCTACCAAGGCTTGAAGGGGAAGCTCGTGGTTGTCCCAGGAAAGGGTAACTGGAATGAGCAGGCGGGAGTTGGATGGATGGGAGGAGGTTATGTTACCCGTTACAGTCCTCCCAGGCCTGCACGGGAGAGTGCGTTTTCCCTGGAGCCCGGGACACGTGGAGAGGAAATGGCCCGGTTTGCCGCAATATAGACAGCATCGCTCCCTCATCCGGCGGTCTCTCTCAGCCTGGGAGATGCGTCCAACCTGCATGGGTTCCGGTGGAGTCAGTGAGGATAAAGGTGGAGACTCGGAGCTGGGACCGATAGGAGCTAGGGTGAGAGATCTACGGTTGAGCTCTCTCTCTCTCAGACGCTGGTCTATGCGTGAAGCCAACTTGATCAGGGACTCGAGGTTGTCTGGTGGTTCCCGAGTGGCCAGTTCATCTTGGATGGTGTCGGAAAGACCCTTCAAAAAGCACACTGTGAGCGCCTCGTCATTCCAGCCACTCACTGCTGCCACCGTGTGGAACTGGATGGCATAGTCCATCACGCTGCGCCGACCTTGGCGGAGAGTCAGGAGCTGTTTGGCTGAGTCAGGACCGCTGGTAGGACCTTGAAACACTCGCTTGAATTCTTAAGGTAGAGTAGCTGGCACAGCAGGGACTTTGGGCATCCCACACAGCAGTAGCCCAGGCTAGGGCTTTTTCCGACAGCAGGGTGATGATATATGCTATCTTGGAGCGGTCGGTGGGAAACGACGAGGGTTGCAGCTCGAAGGAGAGAGAACATTGGGTGAAAAACCCCTTACAAACACTCGGATCACCTGAGAACCGTTGGGGAGGCGGCAGACGAGGTTCAGCCAGGGGGTTAACTGCCACGGGCACTTGAATCTGATGAACTGGAGCAGAAGCGGTTGCAGGAGAAAGTTGATCAGAAATCTGCTTTATGGAAGTCATCATCTCCGACAGAAGTTGAGAATGTCCAGCCAGTAAGGCCTCTTGCTGAACCAGAGCAGCTTCGTGACGTTGGACAGTCCCCTCGTGGTGGGACAGCATGGGAAAAAAGTCCTGGGTACTGGCTGCCTCTGGGTTCATATTAATGGCTCAGTGTTTCTGTCAGGACCCGGTGCGAGAAACAGTCACTAAATAATTGGCAGAACCCAGAAGATGAGGCAGACACAGCAGTACTAGAGATGGTGGTTTAATAAAAAAATAGATATCTTCCAAAATACAAAGAAAATCCACAAAGTGGTAAAAACAGCAAGGGAAAAAACAAACCTCAAAAGACCAATCCAAAAATACACGAGAACAAAACCAGAGAACCTCTGGAAAATCCAACAAGAGAAAAATGATCACAAAGGCTGGGGCTGGGTGCTAACATACAAACACTGAGCAAGGAACTGAGGAACACACAGGGTTTAAATACTAACAAGGGAATGACTTACAGGTGCAAACAATAATTAGGGCAAGAAAAAACAAAAGGTACAAAAAAGGTGCAAGGGGGACATCTAGTGAACAAAACCTGAACAGTCCTGGCCAAAACCTGACAGATGCTAACAACGAACTTCAAAGATTCCTAAATGTTTAGCCACCACTGCCAACACATTGTCAGACAGTAAACATGGTCAGAGATAGTGTTGTTTTTTAGCAGAATCACATTAGTGGAAACGGAGGGTGTTCTCAGGGCAGGCCTGGTTGTAGATAGGTATGTTCCAGTCACGTTTTGTTTTTGTTGATGCATTTTAGCTAACCCTAACCCTAACCCTGTCCCTAACCCTGTCCCTAACCCTGTCCCTAACCCTGTCCCTAACCCTGTCCCTAACCCTGTCCCTAACCCTGTCCCTAACCCTGTCCCTAACCCTATCCCTAACCCTGTCCCTAACCCTGTCCCTAACCCTATCCCTAACCCTATCCCTAACCCTGTCCCTAACCCTATCCCTAACCCTGTCCCTAACCCTGTCCCTAACCCTAACCCTATCCCTAACCCTATCCCTGTCCCTAACCCTGTCCCTAACCCTGTCCCTAACCCTGTCCCTAACCCTATCCCTAACCCTGTCCCTAACCCTATCCCTAACCCTATCCCTAACCCTGTTCCTAACCTGAACCTCATTCTCCTAACCTGTTACGAAAAGTCCCTTCTGCTAGTGAAAACTGGCAGACCTGCCCCGAGAACAGCGTGGGTTCTGAGTAACGCGATACTTGTGAAGGGCTCGACAGCAACCTTCACCACCGAATCTAGCTTTGCTTTCCATGTCTAATTTTGTAGATGGTGAAAACCAATGTCACCACTGGCAATACATGATCACACAGCAAACATTCAGCTAGTTAGAGATAAGCTCAATTATGCACGTTGGAGCCCCAACATATACTAATTACCCTGTTGAAGTGTGTCATAATTATCTCTAATGGATTTAACAGAGGAGAACATGTTGTCACTTAGAGGGGGATGTGTGTGTGTGTGTGTGTGTGTGTGTGTGTGTGTGTGTGTGTGTGTGTGTGTGTGTGTGTGTGTGTGTGTGTGTGTGTGTGTGTGTGTGTGTGTGTGTGTGTGTGTGTGTGTGTGTGTGTGTGTGTGTGTGTGTGTGTGTGTGTGTGTGTGTGTGTGCGTGCATGGGTGTGAAAGACATTTGATTAATGATCTGCCCTTCCTTGACATGGCAGCAGACAGACAGTCAGAGGGGAAGAATGAAGGAGAATGCCACAGAACAATAGACAAGATTCCATAGGATACTGTCTATCTCCTACATCACTGGTTATCCTATCGATTCCATAGGCTACTGTCTATCTCCTACATCACTGGTTATCCTATCGATTCCATAGGCTACTGTCTATCTCCTACACAACTGGTTATCCTATAGATTCCATAGGCTACTGTCTATCTCCTACATCACTGGTTATCCTATAGATTCCATAGGCTACTGTCTATCTCCTACACAACTGGTTATCCTATAGATTCCATAGGCTACTGTCTATCTCCTACATCACTGGTTATCCTATAGATTCCATAGGCTACTGTATCTCCTACATCACTGGTTATTCTATAGATTCCATAGGCTACTGTCTATCTCCTACATCACTGGTTATCCTATAGATTCCATAGGCTACTGTCTATCTCCTACATCACTGGTTATCCTATAGATTCCATAGGCTACTGTCTATCTCCTACATCACTAGTTATCCTATAGATTCCATAGGCTACTGTCTATCTCCTACATCACTGGTTATCCTATAGATTCCATAGGCTACTGTCTATCTCCTACATCACTGGTTATCCTATAGATTCCATAGGCTACTGTCTATCTCCTACATCACTGGTTATCCTATAGATTCCATAGGCTACTGTCTATCTCCTACATCACTAGTTATCCTATAGATTCCATAGGCTACTGTCTATCTCCTACATCACTAGTTATCCTATAGATTCCATAGGCTACTGTCTATCTCCTACATCACTAGTTATCCTATAGATTCCATAGGCTACTCTCTATCTCCTACATCACTAGTTATCCTATAGATTCCATAGGCTACTGTCTATCTCCTACATCACTGGTTATCATATAGATTCCATAGGCTACTCTCTATCTCCTACATCACTAGTTATCCTATAGATTCCATAGGCTACTGTCTATCTCCTACATCACTGGTTATCCTATAGATTCCATAGGCTACTGTCTATCTCCTACATCACTGGTTATCCTATAGATTCCATAGGCTACTGTCTATCTCCTACATCACTGGTTATCATATAGATTCCATAGGCTACTCTCTATCTCCTACATCACTGGTTATCATATAGATTCCATAGGCTACTCTCTATCTCCTACATCACTAGTTATCATATAGATTCCATAGGCTACTGTCTATCTCCTACGTCACTAGTTATCCTATAGATTCCATAGGCTACTGTCTATCTCCTACATCACTAGTTATCCTATAGATTCCATAGGCTACTGTCTATCTCCTACATCACTAGTTATCCTATAGATTCCATAGGCTACGGTCTATCTCCTACATCACTAGTTATCCTATAGATTCCATAGGCTACTGTCTATCTCCTACATCACTGGTTATCCTATAGATTCCATAGGCTACTGTCTATCTCCTACATCACTGGTTATCCTATAGATTCCATAGGCTACTGTCTATCTCCTACATCACTGGTTATCCTATAGATTCCATAGGCTACTGTCTATCTCCTACATCACTGGTTATCCTATATATTCCATAGGCTACTCTCTATCTCCTACATCACTGGTTATCCTATAGATTCCATAGGCTACTGTCTATCTCCTACATCACTAGTTATCCTATAGATTCCATAGGCTACTGTCTATCTCCTACATCACTGGTCATCCTATAGATTCCATAGGCTACTGTCTATCTCCTACATCACTGGTTATCCTATAGATTCCATAGGCTACTGTCTATCTCCTACATCACTGGTTATCCTATAGATTCCATAGGCTACTGTCTATCTCCTACATCACTGGTTATCCTATAGATTCCATAGGCTACTGTCTATCTCCTACATCACTGGTTATCCTATAGATTCCATAGGCTACTGTCTATCTCCTACACCACTAGTAGGCCACATGGACATGTTCTTAAAGTAACTCTCCAGTGTTTCCAGATTTCTATGAACTATTACATATAATTAATTACAATATGAGTGAAATAGTTTTCCTTATTTAGTACGTTAAATAGCATATTTTCTGTGTTGCAATGGTGTGGGCGTACCCCAACAACAACAGGATGTGGATATGTACCATTCAATACAGAAATAAATGACAAGTAAACAGCTGATTGGCCAGCTCAGACAATGAGACAATCTCTGCCAAAAACATGACATGACCTTCTGTGAGGAAATGGCAAGCATTTTTTAAATGGTCTGTTTGAGATAATAGTTTGAGGTGGGAATTTTAAAGTATTTTCTTCTTCACTTTTTTGCTTTGACCACAAATACGAGTATAGGACGAGTCAACAACATTATTTGTGTATGAGTTATAATAAGCTTTTAAAGGTAGACTCAGCAATACAACATACATACAGAAAGTAAACAGCATAGAGGGTCAGTTTCTGCAACAACCATGAAAGCGCATGGCTCAACTTCTTCGCTGTTTTGGCGCCCTGGATACCACGCTGCAGAGCGTGAAGCGAACCCATGCACGTGCACAGATACTGTATGTGACTGTGTGAGAGCGAAGTCTTGCATCTCACTCATCTCAATATCTGCAGTGCTGCTCGTGGCAACGTCATTTTGCTGCGTCTAGCTTTTAAAGTGAGATTTTCCCTGGACAGTTACTTTAAAGCTACAGTCCTCAATTGAAACAATAACAAGCCTGTTTCTATTTTGGTAAGCAATTGAGGGATGGGCCTGGATAATAAAAAAAATGGGAAAAAATGATTTAACCATTATTTAACGTTGCAAGTTAAGAACAAATTCTTATTTACAATGACGGCCTACCGGGGAACAGTGGGTTAACTGCCTTGTTCAGGGGCAGAACAACATATTTTTACGTTGTCAGCTCAGGGATTCGATCCAGCAACCTTTCGGTTACTAGCCCAACTCTCTAACCACCGCCCCAGAAAAGTAACCATTCAAATTTGTAGACAGACCTATGGATGCAAGGACTGACCATGCATGATATCAAAATGATAGTTTTAACCATGTTTTGACACTATACAGTGTTTGTTTACATTTACTTTGTTTACAAATTTAATATTTTGGGTTCTGAAGGGGTATGACAGCTGAACTAAGCTCATGAGGCATTTATAAGTTTTTCAAAAATCTATGGGTGTATACAGTATGATTAATTTATGAGTTCTGTTCTTCTAGAATCTATAGGTATATACAATATCATTAATTTATATGTACAAAAATGTAGCAATTAAGGATTTTAGCTTGGACACACTCTAAAAATGTAAAAAACAAACATTATTTGGATATTTTCTCAAAGTTATTATAACCATTATGGCCCTGGGCATGTCCTTATACTAATGTAGGCTACAGTCAGTGGCCGTCAGTGTCTTATTCACACATTAGGCAGAGGATTTAGGAGGTCCAGCAGTTCACTGAGCTAAGCTAGGGTCCCATCCTGCTTCCCTTACAGCTGTTCCGAGCCTGTTGTATTCAACACAGCGCTCCAACAGCTGCAGAGAGAGAGGTGGATAGTATTACCCGATAATTGGCAAGCTACAAGTCCCAGATCTACAGTAACCCTGTTTCACTGTGTTAGGGCCTTGTTTGACGAGGGGAAACATCCTTTCTGCTAGCTGCTTCAACATGGTCTCATTAGAATATGTAAAAAATAGTGACATTTAACCATTGTAGTTCTATGTCAACCAAATAAACGTGAATTTATTTTAACACATTTACGGCAAAGACCTGGGGAATAGTTACAAGGGAGAGGAGTGAGGATGAATGAGCCAATTGGAACCTGGGGATGATTAGGTGGCCGGACTGGGAATTTAGCCAGGACACCGGGGATAACACCCCTACTCTTACAATAAGTGCCATGGGATCTTTAGTGACCACAGAGAGGCAGGACACCCGTTTAACATCCCATCAGGAAGACAGAAACCTACACAGGGCAATGTCCCTAATCACTGCCCTGGGACATTTGTATTTATGTTTTAGACCAGAGTGCCTCCTACTGGCCCTCCAACACCACATCCAGCAGCATCTGGTCTCCCATCCAGGGACTGACCCTGCTTAGCTTCAGAGGCAAGCAGCAGTGGGATGCAGGGTGGTATGCTGTATCAATATGACAATAATTAGTCCAATTAAGGAACTATTGCTACAAACTAAGCTTAATCAAGGCCTATTCATGTTGTCCCAATCATACCACCATTCCTTGGCTGCAACATTCAGGAAAATATTATAGCCATGTCTGTGACTTGTTCAGGGAATTTTTCGAAAAAGTGCAATTTTAACCATACTTACTTGCCATAGACGTGGGAGAGACAAGCTGCTACTAAAATAACAGCCACTGACTGTACAGCCAATTAGAGACCAGCCACTGACTGTACAGCCAATTAGAGACCAGCCCCTGACTGTACAGCCAATTAGAGACCAGCAACTGACTGGCCAGCCAATTAGAGACCAGCGACTGACTGGCCAGCCAATTAGAGACCAGCCACTGACTGTACAGCCAATTAGAGACCGGCCACTGACTGTACAGCCAATTAGAGACCAGCGACTGACTGGCCAGCCAATTAGTGACCAGCCACTGACTGGCCAGCCAATTAGAGACCAGCCACTGACTGTACAGCCAATTAGAGACCAGCCACTGACTGTACAGCCAATTAGAGACCAGCCACTGACTGTATAGCCAATTAGAGACCAGCCACTGACTGTACAGCCAATTAGAGACCAGCCACTGACTGTATAGCCAATTAGAGACCAGCCACTGAGTGTATAGCCAATTAGTGACCAGCTACTGACTGTACAGCCAATTATAGACCAGCCACTGACTGTATAGCCAATTAGAGACCAGCCACTGACTGTACAGACAATTATAGACCAGCCACTGACTGTACAGCCAATAAGACAAGCAGTCACTAACTAAATGACCAATAAGGGAGCAGCAGCTACTGACTGTATCATGTCTTCCTTTGCAGGGAGAGACCGGGAAAGATGGGTTCCCTGGAAACTCAAGCCAGAAGGTACAGTATGTTACCATGGAAATATTTTATATTTATACAATATACTGTATATGAGATATTTCACAACTTACATATGTGTTTGAACATGATAAACCCTTTAAACATAACAGAGAGTCAGAGAGTGTCCTGTCAGCTGGGTCTGAACATGGTCTAGTACCTTCAGTTCACCAGGACCACTCTAAAGCATCATCACCCTCTAAACCCTCCTCTAGGGCCCTTAGACGTTGAAGAATACACACACACCATACACACCACACACACACACACCACAAACACACACCACACACACACACCACACACCACACAGCACACACCACACAGCACACACCACACACACACACCACACACACCACACAGCACACACCACACAGCACACACACACATCACACACACCACACAGCACACACCAAACACCACCCAGCACACACCACACACACACACATCACACACACCACACACACACCACACACCACACAGCACACACCACACACACACACATCACACACACCACACAGCACACACCACACACCACACAGCACGCACCACACACACACAGGGACATATTTGCCTATGAAACTCGATCCAATCTAATGACATAACACTTAAAAGTTCGGCCCACCCAAACATTGTCCTATACTTGATAAGGTTTGAGAATTGGCTAAAGCTGGTCTGCGTTACTCAACACTGCACATGACATGCAAAGTCTATATCAAGTGTCATAACATTCATATTGAGATTGATGGTGGTGTGACTTGGCCTACTCTGCCTGTGTGGTTGGTGTGGTTTCCATCCTAACTGTATTAGCTACCACAGAGCAATGTTTTGCTGTTTTAGAGATGTCTTAAGGCCAACCCTTTTACTGTGTGTGTGTGTGTGTGTGTGCGCGCTTTCGTGTGTGTGCGTGTGTATGCCTAATCCTAATTGTGCGTGTGTGTTATATTTCTCCCTCAGGGTGACCAGGGTGTTTCTGGCTTCCCAGGTCTGGATGGTATTCCTGGACAGAAGGTGAGTCAGACTGTTGGCTTGTTTGGAATGTCCATGATCTGTAAGATATAAGGTTACTGTTTTAAACCACTTTACTGTTTTTCTCCCACTACATATAATCTGTCAAATATAATGTTACTGTTTAAAACCACTTTACTGTTATTTTCCCACTACATATAATCTGTGAGATATAATGTTACTGTTTTAAACCACTTTACTGTTATTCTCCCACTACATATAATCTGTGAGATATAATGTTACTGTTTTAAACCACTTTACTGTTATTCTCACACTACATATAATCTGTGAGATATAATGTTACTGTTTTAAACCACTTTACTGTTATTCTCCCACTACATATAATCTGTGAGATATAATGTTACTGTTTTAAACCACTTTACTGTTATTCTCCCACTACATATAATCTGTAAGATATAATGTTACTGTTTTAAACAATAACAATATCCCCTTCATCAGCTATCATGATAATACTTTCCCCTTCATCAGCTATCATGATAATACTTTCCCCTTCATCAGCTATCATGATAATACTTTCTCCTTCATCAGCTTTCATGATAATAACAATATCCCCTTCATCAGCTTTCATGATAATAACAATATCCCCTTCATCAGCTATCATGATAATACTATCCCCTTCATCAGCTATCATGATAATACTTTCTCCTTCATCAGCTTTCATGATAATAACAATATCCCCTTCATCAGCTTTCATGATAATAACAATATCCCCTTCATCAGCTATCATGATAATACTATCCCCTTCATCAGCTATCATGATAATACTTTCTCCTTCATCAGCTATTATGATAATAACAATCTCCCCTTCATCAGCTATCATGATAATAATACTATCCTCTTCATCAGACCATCATGATAATACTATCCCCATCATCAGCTATTATGATAATACTATCTCCTTCATCAGTTATCATGATAATACTATCACCTTCATCAGCTATCATGATAACACTATCTCCTTCATCAGCTATTATGATAAAATAATCTAATTCATCACCTATCATGATAATAATATCCCCTTCATCAGCTACCATAATAACACTATCTCCGTCATCAGCTATTATGAGTTGGTGGTGGTGTTAGTGGTGATGGTGGTGGTGTTAGTGGTGATGGTGGTGGTGTTAGTGGTGATGGTGGTGGTGTTAGTGGTGATGGCGGGGGTGTTAGTGGTGATGGTGTTGGTTATGGTGGGGGTGTTAGTGGTGATGGTGGGGGTGTTAGTGGTGATGGCGGGGGTGTTAGTGGTGATGGTGTTGGTTATGGTGGGGGTGTTAGTGGTGATGGTGGGGGTGATGGTGGTTATGGTGGTGGTTATGGTGGGGGTGGTGGTGTTAGTGGTGATGGTGGTGGTGGTGTTAGTGGTGATGGTGGTGGTGGTGGTTATGGTGGTGGTGATGGTGGTGTTATGGTGGTGATGGTGGGGGTGGTGGTGGGGGTGATGGGGGTGAGGGTGATGGTTATGGTGGGGGTGATGTTAGTGGTGATGGTGGGGGTGGGGGTGATGGTGTTAGTGGTGATGGTGGTGGCTATGGTGGGGGTGGTGGTTATGATGGTGGTGGTGGTTATGATGGTGGTGTTAGTGGTGATGGTGGTGTTAGTGGTGGTGGTGGTGGTGACTACGGTGGTGATGGTGGTGGTACTATCACCTTCATTAGCTATCATGATCAAATAATCTAATTCATCACCTATCATGATAATAATATCCCCTTCATCAGCTACCATAATTACAGTGGTGGTTATGATTACAGTGGTGGTTATGGTGGGGGTGGTGATTACGGTGGTGGTGGGGGTGGTGGGGGTGATGGTGGTGGTGGTGGGGGTGGTGATTACGGTGGTGGTTATGGTGGGGGTGGTGGTGGTGGTGATTACGGTGGTGTTAGTGGTGGTGGTGGTGATTACGGTGGTGGTTATGGTGGGGGTGGTGGTGGTGATTATGGTGGGGGTGATGGTGGTGATAGTGGTGGTGACTCGCTCCTTCTCTCCCCAGTGTGTTTCTGTAGTGCAGGTCTCTCCAACCCTCTTCTGTCGGTTTTCTCTCCAACACCAGTTGTAACTAACTGGATTCCGCATATCAACCAGCTAATTATTAGAATCTGGTCCACTAGATAAGGGTTGGAGCAAAAACCTCAAGAAGGGTAGCTCTCCAGGAACAGGGTTTGTTGTGAACCTACAGGAGGGTAGCTCTCCAGGAACAGGGTTTGTTGTGAACCTACAGGAGGGTAGCTCTCCAGGAACAGGGTTTGTTGTGAACCTACAGGAGGGTAGCTCTCCAGGAACAGGGTTGGTGTGAACCTACAGGATGGTAGCTCTCCAGGAACAGGGTTGGTGTGAACCTACAGGATGGTAGCTCTCCAGGAACAGGGTTGGTGTGAACCTACAGGAGGGTAGCTCTCCAGGAACAGGGTTGGTGTGAACCTACAGGATGGTAGCTCTCCAGGAACAGGGTTTGTTGTGAACCTACAGGAGGGTAGCTCTCCAGGAACAGGGTTGGTGTGAACCTACAGGATGGTAGCTCTCCAGGAACAGGGTTGGAGCAAAAACCTCAAGGAGGGTAGCTCTCCAGGAACAGGGTTGGAGTGAAAACCTACAGGACGGTAGCTCTCCAGGAACAGGATTTGCACCCAGGACACAAAGGGATTTACACACAGAGCCATAGTCCCTTAGGAGGGAGATAGGACTTGTTCTATATCCTCTCCTCATGTATTTACAGTATTGTATACCCTCTGATTCAATGTCTCATGTACCCTCTCAGAACTGCTTCAATACAGGGTCAGAGGAGAATAACAAAGGATTAGCTTTTACATCTTATAAACACAAGTGAATATCATACACTCACCCAGAGAAATATTTCTGTGTATGTAAATATACATTAGTCATAGAGTTGTGGCTGTTCCTTAAGCATTAGATATTGGACAGTTTGGAATATGTACTGTACATGTATATACAGTAAGGTGTATGGGAAATAGTCCTGCTCTTATTCTTTATAACCTGAGGTGATGTGTAATTCCGTTTTGAAGTTGACTCGAGGCGCTAAACATTGTTGACGTGTGAACGAAGGCCCATTCAGAGCTGCACTGACCCCTACGGCACAGACCTCAGTGAAACTACCAAGATATTTCTCCTCATGAACGAGTAGACCTTCAATGTTTCTTATTTAGCATTTCAAGTTTCAACCTTGTAATTTCAGGGGGAGGCAGGATCAAACGGGTCTAAGGGGATCGATGGAGCAATGGTAAGTACACACACACACACGGAAACGTACACACACACACACATATTACATAATGGTAAATGTATCTGGTTTCACTCTCTGTCATGTATAAACACCAGTTCGTCGAAACGTGCAACGTCTCACTGTAGTGGATATACCGTTATTCATATTCCAAGCATGTGAAGTCTCACTGTAGTGGATATACCGTTATTCATATTCCAAGCATGTGAAGTCTCACTGTAGTGGATATACCGTTATTCATATTCCAAGCATGCGAAGTCCCACTGTAGTGGATATACTGTTATTCATGTTCCAAGCATGTGAAGTCCCACTGTAGTGGATATACCGTTATTCATAGTCCAAGCATGTGAAGTCCCACTGTAGTGGATATACTGTTATTCATGTTCCAAGCATGTGAAGTCCCACTGTAGTGGATATACTGTTATTCATAGTCCAAGCATGTGAAGTCCCACTGTAGTGGATATACTGTTATTCATAGTCCAAGCATGTGAAGTCCCACTGTAGTGGATATACCGTTATTCATGTTCCAAGCATGTGAAGTCTCACTGTAGTGGATATACAGTTATTCATAGTCCAAGCATGTGAAGTCTCACTGTAGTGGATATACAGTTATTCATAGTCCAAGCATGTGAAGTCCCACTGTAGTGGATATACCGTTATTCATGTTCCAAGCATGTGAAGTCTCACTGTAGTGGATATACAGTTATTCATAGTCCAAGCATGTGGTAGTCTCACTGTAGTGGATATACAGTTATTCATAGTCCAAGCATGTGAAGTCCCACTGTAGTGGATATACCGTTATTCATGTTCCAAGCATGTGAAGTCTCACTGTAGTGGATATACCGTTATTCATGTTCCAAGCATGTGAAGTCTCACTGCAGTGGATATACCGTTATTCATAGTCCAAGCATGTGAAGTCCCACTGTAGTGGATATACTGTTATTCATAGTCCAAGCATGTGAAGTCCCACTGTAGTGGATATACCGTTATTCATATTCCAAGCATGTGAAGTCCCACTGTAGTGGATATACCGTTATTCATATTCCAAGCATGTGAAGTCCCACTGTAGTGGATATACTGTTATTCATAGTCCAAGCATGTGAAGTCTCACTGTAGTGGATATACAGTTATTCATATTCCAAGCATGTGAAGTCTCACTGTAGTGGATATACCGTTATTCATATTCCAAGCATGTGAAGTCCCACTGTAGTGGATATACCGTTATTCATGTTCCAAGCATGTGAAGTCCCACTGTAGTGGATATACCGTTATTCATGTTCCAAGCATGTGAAGTCCCACTGTAGTGGATATACCATTATTCATAGTCCAAGCATGTGAAGTCCCACTGTAGTGGATATACCGTTATTCATGTTCCAAGCATGTGAAGTCTCACTGTAGTGGATATACCGTTATTCATAGTCCAAGCATGTGAAGTCCCACTGTAGTGGATATACAGTTATTCATAGTCCAAGCATGTGAAGTCTCACTGTAGTGGATATACCGTTATTCATAGTCCAAGCATGTGAAGTCTCACTGTAGTGGATATACCGTTATTCATAGTCCAAGCATGTGAAGTCTCACTGTAGTGGATATACCGTTATTCATAGTCCAAGCATGTGAAGTCTCACTGTAGTGGATATAGCGTTATTTATAGTCCAAGCATGTGAAATCCCACTGTAGTGGATATACCGTTATTCATAGTCCAAGCATGTGAAGTCCCACTGTAGTGGATATACCGTTATTCATAGTCCAAGCATGTGAAGTCCCACTGTAGTGGATATACCGTTATTCATGTTCCAAGCATGTGAAGTCCCACTGTAGTGGATATACCGTTATTCATAGTCCAAGCATGTGAAGTCTCACTGTAGTGGATATACAGTTATTCATGTTCCAAGCATGTGAAGTCCCACTGTAGTGGATATACCGTTATTCATAGTCCAAGCATGTGAAGTCTCACTGTAGTGGATATACAGTTATTCATGTTCCAAGCATGTGAAGTCCCACTGTAGTGGATATACAGTTATTCATAGTCCAAGCATGTGAAGTCCCACTGTAGTGGATATACCGTTATTCATAGTCCAAGCATGTGAAGTCCCACTGTAGTGGATATACAGTTATTCATAGTCCAAACATGTGAAGTCTCACTGTAGTGGATATACCGTTATTTATATTCCAAGCATGTGAAGTCTCACTGTAGTGCATATACCGTTATTCATAGTCCAAGCATGTGAAGTCCCACTGTAGTGGATATACAGTTATTCATAGTCCAAGCATGTGAAGTCCCACTGTAGTGGATATACCGTTATTCATAGTCCAAGCATGTGAAGTCTCACTGTAGTGGATATACCGTTATTCATAGTCCAAGCATGTGAAGTCCCACTGTAGTGGATATACCGTTATTCATGTTCCAAGCATGTGAAGTCTCACTGTAGTGGATATACAGTTATTCATAGTCCAAGCATGTGAAGTCCCACTGTAGTGGATATACCGTTATTCATGTTCCAAGCATGTGAAGTCCCACTGTAGTGGATATACCGTTATTCATAGTCCAAGCATGTGAAGTCTCACTGTAGTGGATATACAGTTATTCATGTTCCAAGCATGTGAAGTCCCACTGTAGTGGATATACCGTTATTCATAGTCCAAGCATGTGAAGTCTCACTGTGGTGGATATACAGTTATTCATAGTCCAAGCATGTGAAGTCCCACTGTAGTGGATATACCGTTATTCATAGTCCAAGCATGTGAAGTCCCACTGTAGTGGATATACAGTTATTCATGTTCCAAGCATGTGAAGTCCCACTGTAGTGGATATACCGTTATTCATAGTCCAAGCATGTGAAGTCCCACTGTAGTGGATATACCGTTATTCATGTTCCAAGCATGTGAAGTCTCACTGTAGTGGATATACCGTTATTCATAGTCCAAGCATGTGAAGTCCCACTGTAGTGGATATATAGTTATTCATGTTCCAAGCATGTGAAGTCCCACTGTAGTGGATATACAGTTATTCATAGTCCAAGCATGTGAAGTCTCACTGTAGTGGATATACAGTTATTCATAGTCCAAGCATGTGAAGTCTCACTGTAGTGGATATACCGTTATTCATGTTCCAAGCATGTGAAGTCTCACTGTAGTGGATATACAGTTATTCATAGTCCAAGCATGTGAAGTCTCACTGTAGTGGATATACCGTTATTCATGTTCCAAGCATGTGAAGTCTCACTGTAGTGGATATACCGTTATTCATGTTCCAAGCATGTGAAGTCTCACTGTAGTGGATATACCGTTATTCATATTCCAAGCATGTGAAGTCTCACTGTAGTGGATATACCGTTATTCATAGTCCAAGCATGTGAAGTCCCACTGTAGTGGATATACAGTTATTCATAGTCCAAGCATGTGAACTCTCACTGTAGTGGATATACCGTTATTCATAGTCCAAGCATGTGAAGTCCCACTGTAGTGGATATACAGTTTATCATAGTCCAAGCATGTGAAGTCTCACTGTAGTGGATATACCGTTATTCATGTTCCAAGCATGTGAAGTCTCACTGTAGTGGATATACCGTTATTCATGTTCCAAGCATGTGAAGTCTCACTGTAGTGGATATACCGTTATTCATATTCCAAGCATGTGAAGTCTCACTGTAGTGGATATACCGTTATTCATAGTCCAAGCATGTGAAGTCCCACTGTAGTGGATATACAGTTATTCATAGTCCAAGCATGTGAACTCTCACTGTAGTGGATATACCGTTATTCATAGTCCAAGCATGTGAAGTCCCACTGTAGTGGATATACAGTTTATCATAGTCCAAGCATGTGAAGTCCCACTGTAGTGGATATACCGTTATTCATAGTCCAAGCATGTGAAGTCTCACTGTAGTGGATATACCGTTATTCATGTTCCAAGCATGTGAAGTCCCACTGTAGTGGATATACAGTTATTCATAGTCCAAGCATGTGAAGTCTCACTGTAGTGGATATACCGTTATTCATAGTCCAAGCATGTGAAGTCCCACTGTAGTGGATATACAGTTATTCATAGTCCAAGCATGTGAAGTCTCACTGTAGTGGATATACCGTTATTCATGTTCCAAGCATGTGAAGTCCCACTGTAGTGGATATACCGTTATTCATGTTCCAAGCATGTGAAGTCCCACTGTAGTGGATATACCGTTATTCATAGTCCAAGCATGTGAAGTCCCACTGTAGTGGATATACAGTTATTCATAGTCCAAGCATGTGAAGTCCCACTGTAGTGGATATACCGTTATTCATGTTCCAAGCATGTGAAGTCCCACTGTAGTGGATATACCGTTATTCATAGTCCAAGCATGTGAAGTCTCACTGTAGTGGATATACCGTTATTCATAGTCCAAGCATGTGAAATCCCACTGTAGTGGATATACCGTTATTCATAGTCCAAGCATGTGAAGTCCCACTGTAGTGGATATACCGTTATTCATATTCCAAGCATGTGAAGTCTCACTGTAGTGGATATACCGTTATTCATAGTCAAAGCATGTGAAGTCCCACTGTAGTGGATATACAGTTATTCATAGTCCAAGCATGTGAAGTCCCACTGTAGTGGATATACCGTTATTCATATTCCAAGCATGTGAAGTCTCACTGTGGTGGATATACAGTTATTCATAGTCCAAGCATGTGAAGTCCCACTGTAGTGGATATACCGTTATTCATAGTCCAAGCATGTGAAGTCCCACTGTAGTGGATATACAGTTATTCATGTTCCAAGCATGTGAAGTCCCACTGTAGTGGATATACCGTTATTCATAGTCCAAGCATGTGAAGTCCCACTGTAGTGGATATACCGTTATTCATGTTCCAAGCATGTGAAGTCTCACTGTAGTGGATATACCGTTATTCATAGTCCAAGCATGTGAAGTCCCACTGTAGTGGATATATAGTTATTCATGTTCCAAGCATGTGAAGTCCCACTGTAGTGGATATACAGTTATTCATAGTCCAAGCATGTGAAGTCTCACTGTAGTGGATATACAGTTATTCATAGTCCAAGCATGTGAAGTCTCACTGTAGTGGATATACCGTTATTCATGTTCCAAGCATGTGAAGTCTCACTGTAGTGGATATACAGTTATTCATAGTCCAAGCATGTGAAGTCTCACTGTAGTGGATATACCGTTATTCATGTTCCAAGCATGTGAAGTCTCACTGTAGTGGATATACCGTTATTCATGTTCCAAGCATGTGAAGTCTCACTGTAGTGGATATACCGTTATTCATATTCCAAGCATGTGAAGTCTCACTGTAGTGGATATACCGTTATTCATAGTCCAAGCATGTGAAGTCCCACTGTAGTGGATATACCGTTATTCATGTTCCAATCATGTGAAGTCCCACTGTAGTGGATATACCGTTATTCATAGTCCAAGCATGTGAAGTCCCACTGTAGTGGATATACAGTTATTCATAGTCCAAGCATGTGAAGACTCACTGTAGTGGATATACCGTTATTCATAGTCCAAGCATGTGAAGTCTCACTGTAGTGGATATACAGTTATTCATGTTCCAAGCATGTGAAGTCTCACTGTAGTGGATATACCGTTATTCATAGTCCAAGCATGTGAAGTCCCACTGTAGTGGATATACCGCTATTCATAGTCCAAGCATGTGAAGTCCCACTGTAGTGGATATACAGTTATTCATAGTCCAAGCATGTGAAGTCTCACTGTAGTGGATATACCGTCATTCATGTTCCAAGCATGTGAAGTCCCACTGTAGTGGATATACAGTTATTCATAGTCCAAGCATGTGAAGTCTCACTGTAGTGGATATACCGTTATTCATAGTCCAAGCATGTGAAGTCCCACTGTAGTGGATATACAGTTATTCATAGTCCAAGCATGTGAAGTCTCACTGTAGTGGATATACCGTTATTCATGTTCCAAGCATGTGAAGTCCCACTGTAGTGGATATACCGTTATTCATGTTCCAAGCATGTGAAGTCCCACTGTAGTGGATATACCGTTATTCATAGTCCAAGCATGTGAAGTCCCACTGTAGTGGATATACAGTTATTCATGTTCCAAGCATGTGAAGTCCCACTGTAGTGGATATACCGTTATTCATGTTCCAAGCATGTGAAGTCCCACTGTAGTGGATATACCGTTATTCATGTTCCAAGCATGTGAAGTCCCACTGTAGTGGATATACCGTTATTCATGTTCCAAGCATGTGAAGTCCCACTGTAGTGGATATACCTTTATTCATATTCCAAGCATGTGAAGTCCCACTGTAGTGGATATACCGTTATTCATAGTCCAAGCATGTGAAGTCCCACTGTAGTGGATATACCGTTATTCATGTTCCAAGCATGTGAAGTCCCACTGTAGTGGATATACCGTTATTCATAGTCCAAGCATGTGAAGTCTCACTGTAGTGGATATACCGTTATTCATAGTCCAAGCATGTGAAATCCCACTGTAGTGGATATACCGTTATTCATGTTCCAAGCATGTGAAGTCCCACTGTAGTGGATATACCGTTATTCATAGTCCAAGCATGTGAAGTCTCACTGTAGTGGATATACCGTTATTCATATTCCAAGCATGTGAAGTCTCACTGTAGTGGATATACAGTTATTCATAGTCCAAGCATGTGAAGTCTCACTGTGGTGGATATACAGTTATTCATAGTCCAAGCATGTGAAGTCCCACTGTAGTGGATATACCGTTATTCATAGTCCAAGCATGTGAAGTCCCACTGTAGTGGATATACCGTTATTCATGTTCCAAGCATGTGAAGTCTCACTGTAGTGGATATACCGTTATTCATAGTCCAAGCATGTGAAGTCCCACTGTAGTGGATATACAGTTATTCATATTCCAAGCATGTGAAGTCTCACTGTAGTGGATATACAGTTATTCATATTCCAAGCATGTGAAGTCTCACTGTAGTGGATATACCGTTATTCATAGTCCAAGCATGTGAAGTCTCACTGTAGTGGATATACCGTTATTCATATTCCAAGCATGTGAAGTCTCACTGTAGTGGATATACCGTTATTCATATTCCAAGCATGTGAAGTCTCACTGTAGTGGATATACCGTTATTCATATTCCAAGCATGTGAAGTCTCACTGTAGTGGATATACCGTTATTCATAGTCCAAGCATGTGAAGTCTCACTGTAGTGGATGTACCGTTATTCATATTCCAAGCATGTGAAGTCTCACTGTAGTGGATATACCGTTATTCATAGTCCAAGCATGTGAAGTCCCACTGTAGTGGATATACCGTTATTCATAGTCCAAGCATGTGAAGTCCCACTGTAGTGGATATACAGTTATTCATGTTCCAAGCATGTGAAGTCCCACTGTAGTGGATATACCGTTATTCATAGTCCAAGCATGTGAAGACCCACTGTAGTGGATATACCGTTATTCATGTTCCAAGCATGTGAAGTCTCACTGTAGTGGATATACAGTTATTCATAGTCCAAGCATGTGAAGTCCCACTGTAGTGGATATACTGTTATTCATGTTCCAAGCATGTGAAGTCTCACTGTAGTGGATATACCGTTATTCATAGTCCAAGCATGTGAAGTCCCACTGTAGTGGATATACTGTTATTCATAGTCCAAGCATGTGAAGTCCCACTGTAGTGGATATACCGTTATTCATAGTCCAAGCATGTGAAGTCCCACTGTAGTGGATATACTGTTATTCATAGTCCAAGCATGTGAAGTCCCACTGTAGTGGATATACCGTTATTCATAGTCCAAGCATGTGAAGTCCCACTGTAGTGGATATACCGTTATTCATAGTCCAAGCATGTGAAGTCCCACTGTAGTGGATATACCGTTATTCATAGTCCAAGCATGTGAAGTCCCACTGTAGTGGATATACTGTTATTCATGTTCCAAGCATGTGAAGTCCCACTGTAGTGGATATACCGTTATTCATATTCCAAGCATGTGAAGTCCCACTGTAGTGGATATACCGTTATTCATGTTCCAAGCATGTGAAGTCCCACTGTAGTGGATATACCGTTATTCATAGTCCAAGCATGTGAAGTCTCACTGTAGTGGATATACCGTTATTCATGTTCCAAGCATGTGAAGTCCCACTGTAGTGGATATACCGTTATTCATGTTCCAAGCATGTGAAGTCCCACTGTAGTGGATATACCGTTATTCATAGTCCAAGCATGTGAAGTCCCACTGTAGTGGATATACCGTTATTCATGTTCCAAGCATGTGAAGTCCCACTGTAGTGGATATACCGTTATTCATAGTCCAAGCATGTGAAGTCCCACTGTAGTGGATATACTGTTATTCATGTTCCAAGCATGTGAAGTCCCACTGCAGTGGATATACCGTTATTCATGTTCCAAGCATGTGAAGTCCCACTGTAGTGGATATACCGTTATTCATAGTCCAAGCATGTGAAGTCCCACTGTAGTGGATATACCGTTATTCATAGTCCAAGCATGTGAAGTCTCACTGTAGTGGATATACCGTTATTCATAGTCCAAGCATGTGAAGTCCCACTGTAGTGGATATACTGTTATTCATGTTCCAAGCATGTGAAGTCCCACTGTAGTGGATATACTGTTATTCATGTTCCAAGCATGTGAAGTCCCACTGTAGTGGATATACTGTTATTCATAGTCCAAGCATGTGAAGTCCCACTGTAGTGGATATACTGTTATTCATGTTCCAAGCATGTGAAGTCCCACTGTAGTGGATATACTGTTATTCATGTTCCAAGCATGTGAAGTCCCACTGTAGTGGATATACTGTTATTCATATTCCAAGCATGTGAAGTCCCACTGTAGTGGATATACTGTTATTCATAGTCCAAGCATGTGAAGTCCCACTGTAGTGGATATACTGTTATTCATGTTCCAAGCATGTGAAGTCCCACTGTAGTGGATATACCGTTATTCATATTCCAAGCATGTGAAGTCCCACTGTAGTGGATACATGGTTATTAATATGTAGCACATGTCTTCTGTTGTTATATATATTTTATTTGAAAGGTTTTTCTAGCACAGGTTTCTAATACATCTAATACATCTCTGAAGGATCTCCATTGTTTCATAACCCAAGGCCTTTTCCCCTGTCATCTCTACACTAACACAATAGCTATTCATACATGCAACCATGAAGGTACATAGTGTATTCTGTGATTATCTGGTGATAATGTCGAATGTGGATTGAACTCTAATAACTTGGTCTCATGTGAAGGACGTGTCTGGAATGTATATATCACAGCTCTTACCTAGTCTCTGCACCTACAGTAAAACAGCATGCGTTCATGCCAGGTTTCAGGGAAATGAACCTATAGGCTGCAGGCAGCATGAGTATCACATGGGGGTGTGGGAAACTTCCTCCTCAGCCTGAACTGTCCACACTTGCGTCAGAAAATATCTCGCTTTTTCGTTTGGCACCGACTGGTAAGTTGGTTCAGGAGGGCGGTCACATGTGCTAGCAAGGCAGAGGTTCTGGGTTGGAGCATCGGTGTGAGCCGGATCACGAGGAAGTGGTACTCTCTAAGCAAGCAGCATGACGTCCTTTAGACATGCATTCATGCAAGGGTTCAGGGAAATAGTCAGGAATGCTGCGTTATGTCGGGCTGGTCTCAGAGGAGTGAGCTACAGCACTAACAGATCTGGGACCAGAATAGAATTGTGTAGCATTTGCATAATTTGTTCTTTTGTAATGGTGGTGTGGCTTTATGGGCCAAAGGCTGGATATGTTTAGAATAAATATCGTAAAAAGACTTCAGTAGACTATGAAATTACAGGAAAATAAAGCTATGCTTTCAGGGAAATGGTCTGTATTTTGTGGCTTTTGCATAATTAGTTCCTTCGTAATGGCATTGTGGCTCCACTAAGTATTGGGCTGAGCAGATGGACAGTTTAAAATGGCATAATGAAAGAGACTCTTTTCATCACCATATCCTCTCTGATTAGGCCAATAGACTGAGGGAGAAATCTGTCCCTCTGGCACAGTGTACAATACACTGACTGGCCTGCTCAGTACGACATACAGGGACTGGGCTGCCTGCTCAGTACAACATACAGGGACTGGGCTGCCTGCTCAGTACGACATACAGGGACTGCTACTGAATAGCGATACAGAGGGAAACAGCGTAGACACTAAACTAAACAGTCACTGTTAAGGCTGTTGAGATTACACTGAGATAAACAGTTCTATGGATGATATCCAATGGGTCGAATGAACAAGTTTTTGAATAAACCACTTAAAAAGGCTTTGTAGAGCACTCATAGGGTCTTTATAAGCTCTACATACTGTAGCTAGTTTGTAAGCATCTGGATGTATACAGAGTGCCTCACTGTGTAGCAGAGCTGGCACAGGATACTAGGTGACATACTGTAGAGGAGAATGGCACAGCTTATATAGGCTTCTTAGTGCATTCAGAATGGCTTCATTAGCCCTCCATAGCCATTTGGTAAACAGAGTTTTGCTGTGTAGCAGAGCTGGCAATGCATAGGATACCAGGTGCAGTGGTGAAACATGACATACTGTAGAGGGGATACCTCGGGGGCACTTAGTTCTTGACCTTCAGGACATCTAGTTGGTCACACAGACTGGGTTGGTTCCTCTGTGGGATGACCTCAACACAACAGCTCATTGGTCACACAGACTGGGTTGGTTCCTCTGTGGGATGACCTCAACACAACAGCCCATTGGTCACACAGACTGGGTTGGTTCCTCTGTGGGATGACCTCAACACAACAGCTCATTGGTCACAGACTGGGTTAGTTCCTCTGTGGGCTGACCTCAACACGGCAGCTCATTGGTCATACAGACTGGGTTGGTTCCTCTGTGGGCCGACCTCAACACAACAGCTCATTGGTCACAGACTGGGTTGGTTCCTCTGTGGGATGACCTCAACACAACAGCTCATTGGTCACAGACTGGGTTGGTTCCTCTGTGGGATGACCTCAACACAACAGCCCATTGGTCACACAGACTGGGTTGGTTCCTCTGTGGGCTGACCTCAACACGGCAGCTCATTGGTCACAGACTGGGTTGGTTCCTCTGTGGGATGCCTCAACATGACAGCTCATTGGTCACACAGACTGGGTTGGTTCCTCTGTGGGATGCCTCAACACAACAGCTCATTGGTCACACAGACTGGGTTGGTTCCTCTGTGGGATGCCTCAACACAACAGCTCATTGGTCACACAGACTGGGTTGGTTCCTCTGTGGGATGCCTCAACACAACAGCCCATTGGTCACACAGACTGGGTTGGTTCCTCTGTGGGATGCCTCAACACAACAGCTCATTGGTCACACAGACTGGGTTGGTTCCTCTGTGGGATGCCTCAACACAACAGCCCATTGGTCACACAGACTGGGTTGGTTCCTCTGTGGGATGCCTCAACACAACAGCCCATTGGTCACAGACTGGGTTGGTTCCTCTGTGGGCTGACCTCAACACAACAGCCCATTGGTCACAGACTGGGTTGGTTCCTCTGTGGGATGACCTCAACACGGCAGCTCATTGGTCACACAGACTGGGTTGGTTCCTCTGTGGGCTGACCTCAACACGGCAGCTCATTGGTCACACAGACTGGGTTGGTTCCTCTGTGGGCTGACCTCAACACGGCAGCTCATTGGTCACACAGACTGGGTTGGTTCCTCTGTGGGCTGACCTCAACACGGCAGCTCATTGGTCACACAGACTGGGTTAGTTCCTCTGTGGGATGACCTCAACACAACAGCTCATTGGTCACAGACTGGGTTGGTTCCTCTGTGGGATGACCTCAACACAACAGCTCATTGGTCACACAGACTGGGTTGGTTCCTCTGTGGGCTGACCTCAACACGGCAGCTCATTGGTCACAGACTGGGTTGGTTCCTCTGTGGGATGCCTCAACACAACAGCTCATTGGTCACAGACTGGGTTGGTTCCGCTGTTAAAACTGAGCAGGGTGTGACAGAGTAGGATTACTGAGTTCTATACTCATAGGGTTGGTTTCCCAGACACAGCCTAGTCCTCGTAGGGTTGGTTTCCCAGACACAGCCTAGTCCTCATAGGTTTGGTTTCCCAGACACAGACACAGCCTAGTCCTCATAGGTTTGGTTTCCCAGACACAGCCTAGTCCTCGTAGGGTTGGTTTCCCAGACACAGCCTAGTCCTCATAGGTTTGGTTTCCCAGACACAGACACAGCCTAGTCCTCATAGGTTTGGTTTCCCAGACACAGACACAGCCTAGTCCTCATAGGTTTGGTTTCCCAGACACAGACACGGCCTAGTCCTCATAGGATTGGTTTCCCAGACACAGACACAGCCTAGTCCTCATAGGGTTTGTTTCCCAGACACAGACACAGCCTAGTGGTCAATAGGGTTGGTTTCCCAGACACAGACACAGCCTAGTCCTCATAGGGTTGGTTTCCCAGACACAGACACAGCTTAGTCCTCGTGAAGATTAGTCCTCGTGAAGTCCCAGCTTAGTCCCAGCTTAGTCCTCGTGAAGTAGGCGTAATCTGTGTCCAGGAAACCTGCCTTTTAAACTGATCAGGCTGACATTACTGGACTATACTGGAATTACTGTCTCAAAGACGGAGTAGATTCAATGTTTATTATGCAGAGTGGAAAACTAACGGTAACATCTTACTTAAAGCCTGCAGCTATAATGCTTTATGTCTTATCATGTGGCTTACAGTATTTTATTTCTCTCTAGGACATTTTCAACATTGTAATACATCATACCTGCATGCATTGGCAAGTGTTACCCTGTTTATTGAACAGCTTGATAATTGTTGTTGTTTGAATAGGCATATTATCAACATGTTTGTTTCAAGTAATAAAGTTTATTGTCCATATAAAGTTGTTGAGATTTGTATGAAACAGGTGGAACTGGAGCATTATTACGATGCCTGTTTATTCAGCAACATTTGGATGTCACTTTCTATACTGAATGTATTTCAAACAATGGTGACTGCCAAGAGAGAGGTTTATCATAACACTGCTGCGTGCTTCTTCCTGGTTAATGACATGATTTGGTTATGCAGCTGTGTGATAGTGTCTTCTCTATCAAACTGGACGATGAACACACACACACACACATCAACGATGAACACACACACACACACACACATCAACGATGAACACATAAATCAATTACAATCACGATGTGAAACAAGGGTGTGCACTGTCAGATAATTAGGTCCATCAGAAACACTTCATTATCACACACACACACACACCTCTGGCCCCATCATTTATTTATACTGTCAACATAGTCCTAATTTGTTTACAACCAGGACTCCACGTTCAGACAGATATTTCATGGAAACAAATAAACAGAATAATTTGTTTTAGCCTGTTGCCTTAGAGTGGGTTATTTAATATACTTGGGAGTGAAACAGAAAGCAGGGGACTAGAAGATGTCAATGAGTTCTTGTCTGTTCTGTGACCTTTAGCACTGTTTAGTTGAATGTCTCTATAGAGGACGTATCACTTTGATAAATAAACCGCTGAAGACGAGGCCTTTGCTACAACATGAAGACAGACCGGTCATATCAGGTCTCAACTTTCAGGATAGGAATTAGGATTTTGATTTAGGTTTGGGTTTGGAGACATACATTGTGTTTATAGATGAAGTTGACATTTTGTCATGATGCTTGTGACCAGTATCCCTTGTGAGAGGCCCTGGCAGTAAGAGCATCAATGATTGGATAAACCACCTTGGACAGTCTCCTGAGGAGACTTCAGACCTTTCAAAACAACATGTTGTTACTGCACATCTGTACTTATAATACATGGAAATGATGGCGTGCTTTTGTAGGACCTGAGTTTGAACTTGCTCTTATAACTTGCTCTCGTTCCTCTGCAGGGTGAAACGGGATCAGCTGGGGAGCCTGGTGCGGAAGGGAAACCTGGAATAAATGTAAGATACTGTTTTTAATCCCATTCTGTTTATTCATATGCATCATTAATTATTAACATTATTTACATTTACATTTACATTTAAGTCATTTAGCAGACGCTCTTATCCAGAGCGACTATTATAAACATAGTCAGTTTCCCTAAATAAATGTAAGGTGCTTCCTTTGCTATTTTACTATCGTATGCTGTTTACTCATTTGCATCGTTAATAATAAAAACAGTGGCCTAAATAAATTTGCATGTTAATTTAGTTCAGAAGGGTGTTGGAAGGCGCTCAGCCAGGTTAATTTAGTTTGGAAGGGTGTTGGAAGGCGCTCAGCCAGGTTCATTTAGTTTGGAAGGGTGTTGGAAGGTGCTCAGCCAGGTTAATTTAGTTTGGAAGGGTGTTGGAAGGCGCTCAGCCAGGTTAATTTAGTTCAGAAGGGTGTTGGAAGGCGCTCAGCCAGGTTAATTTAGTTTGGAAGGGTGTTGGAAGGCGCTCAGCCAGGTTAATTTAGTTTGGAAGGGTGTTGGAAGGCGCTCAGCCAGGTTAATTTAGTTTGGAAGGGTGTTGGAAGGCGCTCAGCCAGGTTGATTTAGTTTGGAAGGGTGTTGGAAGGCGCTCAGCCAGGTTAATTTAGTTTGGAAGGGTGTTGGAAGGTGCTCAGCCAGGTTAATTTAGTTTGGAAGGGTGTTGGAAGGTGCTCAGCCAGGTTAATTTAGTTTGGAAGGGTGTTGGACGGCGCTCAGCCAGGTTAATTTAGTTTGGAAGGGTGTTGGAAGGCGCTCAGCCAGGTTCATTTAGTTCAGAAGGGTGTTGGAAGGCGCTCAGCCAGGTTCATTTAGTTCAGAAGGGTGTTGGAAGGCGCTCAGCCAGGTTAATTTAGTTGGGAAGGGTGTTGGAAGGCGCTCAGCCAGGTTAATTTAGTTTGGAAGGGTGTTGGAAGGCGCTCAGCCAGGTTAATTTAGTTTGGAAGGGTGTTGGAAGGCGCTCAGCCAGGTTGATTTAGTTTGGAAGGGTGTTGGAAGGTGCTCAGCCAGGTTAATTTAGTTTGGAAGGGTGTTGGAAGGCGCTCAGCCAGGTTAATTTAGTTTGGAAGGGTGTTGGAAGGCGCTCAGCCAGGTTAATTTAGTTTGGAAGGGTGTTGGAAGGCGCTCAGCCAGGTTAATTTAGTTCAGAAGGGTGTTGGAAGGCGCTCAGCCAGGTTAATTTAGTTTGGAAGGGTGTTGGAAGGTGCTCAGCCAGGTTAATTTAGTTTGGAAGGGTGTTGGAAGGCGCTCAGCCAGGTTGATTTAGTTTGGAAGGGTGTTGGAAGGTGCTCAGCCAGGTTAATTTAGTTTGGAAGGGTGTTGGAAGGCGCTCAGCCAGGTTAATTTAGTTCAGAAGGGTGTTGGAAGGCGCTCAGCCAGGTTAATTTAGTTTGGAAGGGTGTTGGAAGGCGCTCAGCCAGGTTAATTTAGTTCAGAAGGGTGTTGGAAGGCGCTCAGCCAGGTTAATTTAGTTTGGAAGGGTGTTGGAAGGCGCTCAGCCAGGTTAATTTAGTTTGGAATGGTGTTGGAAGGCGCTCAGCCAGGTTCATTTAGTTTGGCCTATTTACTTGTTTTTAGAACATTCTCTTGCCCGCCCCCTCTGTCCCCTCCCCGTCTGTGCTAATATTAGGTTATAGTTGTTATTTAAAGCTAGCATGTGATATTTAAGGGTAAAGGGGACACCTGAGAAGACAGAATGTCTTGTATGCATGACTGCCATGTGAGCGAGTATCGTTTTTCTGATACGAGAACTAACTACGGGGCCTGGCTCAGTGGAAGACTACAGCCATATAACCGTGCCCAAAGCAATCCACGTTCCACATGTATATGTCCTCATCTTGTACAGTCATAGACGTATTAGGTGACAGAGAAAAAACACGTCTGGTGGCTATGTAAAGAATATGACTGCAGCTTTATATCATCGGATCTGTTGTTTTTAATGTGTTGAAGTTGTAAATATAGCCTTTGCAATAAGGTACGCTTCCTCTGAGTGTTGCTCTACTGTAAAATTTGATATTTACACTTACAGTCAGTGATCAAGTGTCAATTAGGATTTTTCCCTCTAGACTATCTCACTGTGGTCAGCCTTTCGGTGTGGTTTCTGGAACTCAGTGGATAGAGCACGGTGATTGCAACGTCAGGATTGTGTGTTTGATTCCCGGGGCCACCCCATACAAAACAATGTATGCAGGTAATGACTGTAAATCGCTTTTGATTAAAGCTTCTGCTAAATGTTAACTCTACATCTGAATACTAATGACCAGGTTGTTTTCCTAGAGACGTTCTCACCAGGATCAGCCTCGCAACCTAAGGCTAAGGGTGAGGTTCAGCTATGGCGGTGAATTGCTGAGCCAATGGAAACTTTCCAAAAAGCATTTTCTGCAGTAACCTCTGTGGTATTCGTTGGGCCTGGCCACTCTAGATATCTCTGTTACCCTTGAAGGGATCTGGTTCCAACACAGCTTTGAAGGCAGTTCCCACTCACATGACACAAATCGCATACCAAACGGCAACCTATTCCCTATGTAGTACACTACTTTTGACCAGGTCCAGTAGGGCCCATAGGGCTCTAGTCAAAGTAGGGCACTATGTGGGGAACAGGGTGCCATTAGGGACGCAGTCACAACAGACAAGACAAAGCCCTTACTGTAACTCTAACGGTGTATCTCTTAGTCTCTCCACACATGACAAAACTTCACCCTTCTTGTCTAAAGTAAAGTGCCATTACCGCCAGCCAGGCAGCCACTCTGGTTAGAAAGAGGCAGAGGGTGCGCCAGAAATGGGACCCTATTCCCTATGTAGTGCACTACTTTAGACCAGAGCACAATAAAGTGAATAGGGTGCCATTTGGGACTCAGGCAGCAAGTAAGTAAACATAATTAGTCTGCTGTCTTGAGAAATTCCCCTGCTACTCTCTCTCTCTCTCTCTCTCTCTCTCTCTCTCTCTCTCTCCCTCTCTCCCTTCTGCTCTCTCTCTCTATCCCTCCCTTTCTCTCCCTCTCACTCTCTGCTCTCTCTCTACTCTCTGCTCTCTCTCTCTCTCTCTCTCTCTCTCTTTCTCTCTCTCTCTCTCTCTCTCTCTCTCTCTCTCTCTCTCTCTCTCTCTCTCTCCCCTGCTCTCTCTCTCTATCCCCACTTCCCCCTCCCCACCAACTCCCTCACTATCCCCTCCTTTCTTCCCTCCCACTTTGTCTCTCGCTCCCCCTCTGTTTATTTGCTAGCTGAAGCGGTAGATGTAGAGTGTGTACTGGGGAGCTGCCAGATTGTGTTGTTGTGGCCTGGGCGCTGTCAGAGCGAGGGACGCACAGTGCTGTGTGTGTGTTGTGGCCTGGGCGCTGTCGGAGCGAGAGAGGCGCAGTGCTGTGTGTGTGTTGTGGCCTGGGCGCTGTCGGAGCGGAGAGGCGCAGTGCTGTGTGTGTGTTGTGGCCGGGGCGCTCTCAGAGCGAGGGAGGCACAGTGCCACGTGTGTGGGTGTGTGTAGGTGTGTGCGTGCGTGTGTTGTAGCCCGGGCACTGTCGGAGCGGAGGAGGCACAGTGCTGTGTGTGTAGGTATGTGTGTGTAGGTATTGCGGCCTGGGCGCTGTCGGAGCGAGGGAGGCACAGCACCGTGTGTAATTAGCAAGGCTAGCATACACAGCTCCCTGTATCGTCTCACACCATGCTGCTGCAGGAGAGACAGAGAGGAGAGAGACTGAGCAGAGTAGACCTGGGTTCAAATACTACTTGAAATTATTTCAAATACTAGGTATTGAATTTTCCTGGTGATATGTAACCAACTGTAAACCCTAGAGTCAGCGCTAGAGTCGGCCGAGAGTCACCACTAGAGTCAGGCCAGAGCAAAGACTCAAAGCCTCCCATCCCTGCCTCCCATCCCTCCCTGCCTGCCTGTCACAAGACCCAAGAGCACTGAGCAGAGGCTAACAAGAGTTGTCTCTCCATCTCCCTCTCTCTCCCTCTTCCTGCCTAGATATGTGGTCTGAGCCCCAGCCTCTAAGCAAAGATGCAGAGATATCATGGTCTTTATTTACTGAGCTGATCTTAGGAAGGCAGGACAGAGATATCATGGTCTTTACTGGTCTGATCTTAGGGAGACAGGACAGAGATATCATGGTTTTACTGGTCTGATCTTAGGGAGACAGGACAGAGATATCATGGTCTTTACTGGTCTGATCTTAGGGAGACAGGACAGAGATATTATGGTCTTTACTGGTCTGATCTTAGGGAAACAGGACAGAGATATCATGGTCTTTACTGGTCTGATCTTAGGGAGACAGGGCAGAGATATCATGGTCTTTACTGGTCTGATCTTAGGGAAACAGGACAGAGATATCATGGTCTTTACTGGTCTGATCTTAGGGAAACAGGACAGAGATATCATGGTCTTTACTGGTCTGATCTTAGGGAAACAGGACAGAGATATCATGGTCTTTACTGGTCTGATCTTAGGGAGACAGGGCAGAGATATCATGGTCTTTACTGGTCTGATCTTAGGGAGACAGGACAGAGATATCATGGTTTTACTGGTCTGATCTTAGGGAAACAGGACAGAGATATCATGGTCTTTACTGGTCTGATCTTAGGGAGACAGGGCAGAGATATCATGGTCTTTACTGGTCTGATCTTAGGGAAACAGGACAGAGATATCATGGTCTTTACTGGTCTGATCTTAGGGAAACAGGACAGAGATATCATGGTCTTTACTGGTCTGATCTTAGGGAGACAGGACAGAGATATCATGGTCTTTACTGGTCTGATCTTAGGGAGACAGGACAGAGATATCATGGTCTTTACTGGTCTGATCTTAGAGAGACAGGACAGAGATATCATGGTCTTTACTGGTCTGATCTTAGGGAAACAGGACAGAGATATCATGGTCTTTACTGGTCTGATCTTAGGGAGACAGGACAGAGATATCATGGTCTTTACTGGTCTGATCTTAGGGAAACAGGACAGAGATATCATGGTCTTTACTGGTCTGATCTTAGGGAAACAGGACAGAGATATCATGGTCTTTACTGGTCTGATCTTAGGGAGACAGGACAGAGATATCATGGTCTTTACTGGTCTGATCTTAGGGAGACAGGACAGAGATATCATGGTTTTACTGGTCTGATCTTAGAGAAACAGGACAGAGATATCATGGTTTTACTGGTCTGATCTTAGGGAGACAGGACAGAGATATAATGGTTTTACTGGTCTGATCTTAGGGAGACAGGACAGAGATATAATGGTTTTACTGGTCTGATCTTAGGGAGACAGGATAGAGATATCATGGTCTTTACTGGTCTGATCTTAGAGAGACAGGGCAGAGATATCATGGTCTTTATTTACTGAGCTGATCTTAGGGAGACAGGACAGAGATATCATGGTCTTTGCTGGTCTGATCTTAGGGAGACAGGACAGAGATATCATGGTTTTACTGGTCTGATCTTAGGGAGACAGGATAGAGGATATCATGGTTTTACTGGTCTGATCTTAGGGAGACAGGACAGAGATATCATGGTCTTTACTGGTCTGATCTTAGAGAGACAGGGCAGAGATATCATGGTCTTTATTTACTGGTCTGATCTTAGGGAGACAGGATAGAGATATCATGGTTTAACTGGTCTGATCTTAGGGAGACAGGACAGAGATATCATGGTCTTTACCTGTCTGATCTTAGGGAGACAGGACAGAGATATCATGGTCTTTATTTACTGAGCTGATCTTAGGGAGACAGGACAGAGATATCATGGTTTTACTGGTCTGATCTTAGGGAGACAGGACAGAGATATCATGGTCTTTACTGGTCTGATCTTAGGGAGACAGGACAGAGATATCATGGTTTTACTGGTCTGATCTTAGGGAGACAGGACAGAGATATCATGGTCTTTACTGGTCTGATCTTAGGGAGACAGGACAGAGATATCATGGTCTTTGCTGGTCTGATCTTAGAGAGACAGGACAGAGATATCATGGTCTTTACTGGTCTGATCTTAGGGAGACAGGACAGAGATATCATGGTCTTTACTGGTCTGATCTTAGGGAGACAGGACAGAGATATCATGGTCTTTACTGGTCTGATCTTAGGGAAACAGGACAGAGATATCATGGTCTTTACTGGTCTGATCTTAGGGAGACAGGACAGAGATATCATGGTCTTTACTGGTCTGATCTTAGGGAAACAGGACAGAGATATCATGGTCTTTACTGGTCTGATCTTAGGGAGACAGGACAGGGAAGGAAAACGGTCCAGCCTCTTCCTCTCTCTTTTCCAATCCCTCTCTGTATCTCTTTCTAACTGGGTTACTCTGAGGGAGACGGGACAGATGAGGAAAGAGAGGAAATCACAGGGAAATGAAGGGAGAGTAAAAGGGAGGAAAAGGTCCACTCTCTCCCTAAAGACATCATTATCTTCAGCAGACAGCAGAGAGGGAGAGAGGGGACCTTTCTCTAAAGATCAACAACATACATCATTTACAAGTGGCCTCAGCGTCAGCCCACTACATTCTCTATTTTGTTCCTTCATACCGCCACAGTGTTAAGCAGCAGATCTGGGTTCAAATACTATTTGAAATCTTTAAAACAATTTATAAGTTTGCTCTAGCCTGTCTGGAGTGCCAGAGGGCGGTGTTTGCAGTTTTCAGACTATTCTACTGGCCCAGTAAGACAGGCAAGCTCAATCAAGCCCAGATAAAGTATGATTCAAATAGTATTTGAACCCAGGTCTTACAGGTGGTGAACTGGGCCAGGCTGGATCTATACAGTAGGTTGAATACAGAGTTAAAACATGTAGGAGGATATCTGGACAGTGGAATCAGAACAAATGTAAATACCTATTCAGTATGTTTTTTCTCATTCTGAACCCTTAACATTTGTGTAATAATTGAGTGAGTATTGTACTAGATCCAGATGTCTGCATTTGCTGAAGAGGTACCATTAGCTGATGCTATGACAACAGCTAGTCTTCCAGCAGTCCACTGGCTTTAGTGGGTGTATGAAACTTCTCCCTAGAAATAAACCATTTAAATGACCAGGGCTATCCCATCCAGTGGAAATTGGGCTTTTAAATCCAGGATGCATCACAACCGGCCGGGATTGGGAATCCCATAGGGCGGCACGCAACTGGCCCAGCATCGTCTGGGTTTGGCCGGTGTAGGCCCAGCATCGTCTGGGTTTGGCCGGTGTAGGCCCAGCATCGTCTGGGTTTGGCCGGTGTAGGCCCAGCATCGTCTGGGTTTGGCCGGTGTAGGCCCAGCATCGTCTGGGTTTGGCCAGTGTAGGCCGTAATTGTAAATAAGAATTTGTTTTTAACTGACTTGCCTTGTTAAATGAAGGTTAAATAACATGTTAAAGGTTAAATTTAAATGTCCCTCACAGTGCATGGTTCTAGTCTGTTACCGTACAGTTTAATCCACTAGAAACTAAAGACATTCTCTTCAATCCATGGTCAGTTCAGGTACTGTGATGGGTAAAATCCCTTGACACAGTGTATGGTGTTAATAACCTGGTTTATGGTCTGGGTTATTAGAATGTCTTATGAGATCAATACATGATCAAGTGTCCAAATGTTCTCTAGCTTAACTATTAAACTATAGAATACCATCACCATAAACCTATAGAATACCACCATCACTATAAACCTATAGAATACCACCATCACTATAAACCTGTAGAATACCATCATCACTATAAACCTATAGAATACCACTATAACTATAAACCTATAGAATACCACCATCACCATAAACCTATAGAATACCACCATCACTATAAACCTATAGAATACCACCATCACTATAAACCTATAGAACACCACCATCACTATAAACCTATAGAATACCACCATCACTATAAACCTATAGAGTACCACCATCACTATAAACCTATAGAATACCACCACCACTATAAACCTATAGAATACCACTCATAACTATAAACCTATAGAATACCACTATAAACCTATAGAATACCACTATAACTATAAACCTATAGAATACCACTATAAACCTATAGAATACCACTATAACTATAAACCTATAGAACACCACCATCACTATAAACCTATAGAATACCACCATCACTATAAACATATAGAGTACGACCATCACTATAAACCTATAGAATACCACCACCACTATAAACCTATAGAATACCATCATCACTATAAACCTATAGAATACCACTATAAACCTATAGAATACCACCATAACTATAAACCTATAGAATACCACTATAACTATAAACCTATAGAATACCACCATAACTATAAACCTATAGAATACCACTATAACTATAAACCTACAGAATACCACTATAACTATAAACCTATAGAATACCACTATAACTATAAACCTATAGAATACCACCATCACTATAAACCTATAGAATACCACTATAACTATAAACCTACAGAATACCACTATAACTATAAACCTATAGAATACCACCATCACTATAAACCTACAGAATACCACTATAAACATATAGAATACCATCACTATAAACATATAGAATACCACTATAACTATAAACCTATAGAATAGCACCATCACTATAAACCTATAGAATACCACTATAACTATAAACCTATAGAATACCACCATCACTATAAACCTACAGAATACCACTATAAACATATAGAATACCATCACTATAAACATATAGAATCCCACCATCACTATAAACCTATAGACATTTTTACATTTTTACATTTTTAGTCATTTAGCAGACGCTCTTATCCAGAGCGACTTACAGTAGAGTGCATACATTTTATAACATTTTTTACATACTGAGACAAAGATATCCCTACCGGCCAAGAGAAGACGCTCTTATCCAGAGCGACTTACAGTAGAGTGCATACATTTTATTACATTTAATTAAAAAAAAATAATAATAATTGTATTTAAAAAAAAAAAAATTACATACTGAGACAAGGATATCCCTACCGGCCAAACCCTCCCTACCGGCCAAACCCTCCCTAACCCGGACGACGCTATGCCAATTGTGCGTCGCCCCACGGATCTCCCGGTTGCGGCCGGCTGCGACAGAGCCTGGGCGCGAACCCAGCCCAGCCTGGGCGCGAACCCAGAGACTCTGGTGACGCAGCTAGCACTGCAATGCAGTGCCCTAGACCACTGCGCCACCCGGGAGAATACCACTATAACTATAAACCTATAGAATACCACTATAACTATAAACCTATAGAATACCACCATCACTATAAACCTATAGAATACCACTATAAACCTATAGAATACCACCATCACTATAAACCTATAGAATACCACTATAACTATAAACCTATAGAATACCACTATAAACCTATAGAATACCACTATAACTATAAACCTATAGAATACCACTATAAACCTATAGAATACCACCATCACTATAAACCTATAGAATACCACTATAACTATAAACCTATAGAATACCACTATAAACCTATAGAATACCACTATAACTATAAACCTATAGAATACCACTATAAACCTATAGAATACCACTATAAACTTATAGAATACCACTATAAACCTATAGAATACCACTATAACTATAAACCTATAGAATAACACTATAAACCTATAGAATACCACTATAACCCTATAGAATACCACTATAAACCTATAGAATACCACTATAACTATAAACCTATAGAATACCACTATAAACCTATAGAATACCACTATAACCCTATAGAATACCACTATAAACCTATAGAATACCGCTATAAACCTATAGAATACCACTATAACTATAAACCTATAGAATACCACTATAAACCTATAGAATACCACTATAAACCTATAGAATACCACTATAACTATACACCTATAGAATACCACTATAAACCTATAGAATACCACTATAACTATACACCTAATACCACTATAAACCTATAGAATACCACTATAAACCTATAGAATACCACCATCACTATAAACCTATAGAATAACACCATCACTATAAACCTATAGAATACCACTATAAACCTATAGAATACCACTATAAACCTATAGAATACCACCATCACTATAAACCTATAGAATACCACTATAAACCTATAGAATACCACTATAAACCTATAGAATACCACTATAACTATAAACCTAATGAATACCACCATCACTATAAACCTATAGAATACCACCATCACTATAAACCTATAGAATACCACCATCACTATAAACCTATAGAATACCACCATCACTATAAACCTATAGAATACCACTATAAACCTATAGAATACCACTATAAACCTATAGAATACCACCATCACTATAAACCTATAGAATACCACTATAAACCTATAGAATACCACCATCACTATAAACCTATAGAATACCACTATAACTATAAACCTATAGAATACCACTATAAACCTATAGAATACCACTATAACTATAAACCTATAGAATACCACTATAAACCTATAGAATACCACCATCACTATAAACCTATAGAATACCACTATAACTATAAACCTATAGAATACCACTATAAACCTATAGAATACCACTATAACTATAAACCTATAGAATACCACTATAAACCTATAGAATACCACTATAAACTTATAGAATACCACTATAAACCTATAGAATACCACTATAACTATAAACCTATAGAATAACACTATAAACCTATAGAATACCACTATAACCCTATAGAATACCACTATAAACCTATAGAATACCACTATAACTATAAACCTATAGAATACCACTATAAACCTATAGAATACCACTATAACCCTATAGAATACCACTATAAACCTATAGAATACCGCTATAAACCTATAGAATACCACTATAAACCTATAGAATACCACTATAAACGAATACCACTATAAACCTATAGAATACCACTATAACTATACACCTATAGAATACCACTATAAACCTATAGAATACCACTATAACTATAAACTTATAGAATACCACTATAAACCTATAGAATACCACCATCACTATAAACCTATAGAATAACACCATCACTATAAACCTATAGAATACCACTATAAACCTATAGAATACCACTATAAACCTATAGAATACCACCATCACTATAAACCTATAGAATACCACTATAAACCTATAGAATACCACTATAAACCTATAGAATACCACTATAACTATAAACCTAATGAATACCACCATCACTATAAACCTATAGAATACCACCATCACTATAAACCTATAGAATACCACCATCACTATAAACCTATAGAATACCACCATCACTATAAACCTATAGAATACCACTATAAACCTATAGAATACCACTATAAACCTATAGAATACCACTATAAACCTATAGAATACCACCATCACTATAAACCTAATGAATACCACTATAAACTTATAGAATACCACTATAAACCTATAGAATACCACCATCACTATAAACATATAGAATACCACTATAACTATAAACCTATAGAATACCACCATCACTATAAACCTAATGAATACCACCATCACTATAAACCTATAGAATACCACTATAACCCTATAGAATACCACTATAAACCTATAGAATAACGCTATAAACCTATAGAATACCACTATAACTATAAACCTATAGAATACCACTATAAACCTATAGAATACCACTATAAACCTATAGAATACCACTATAAACCTATAGAATACCACTATAAACCTATAGAATACCACTATAACTATAAACCTATAGAATACCACTATAAACCTATAGAATACCATATATCTAAGCCTATAGTTCAGATCAGTTTATCATGAATTTGTTCCTGCATCATAAATATGGATCCAGACCTGCAGATAGGGAACCTGGCATTCAGTGGTATACTAGTAGGGGATGTTGATCTAACATTAAAATGGCTCTGGGCGATGTTACTATTGGCCAAGTCAACGCCGCTGAATGTTCACACATTAAAATGGCTCTGGGCGATGTATATTACTATTGGCCAAGTCAACGCCGCTGAATGTTCACACATTAAAATGGCTCTGGGCGATGTATATTACTATTGGCCAAGTCAACGCCGCTGAATGTTCACACATTAAAATGGCTCTGGGCGATGTATATTACTATTGGCCAAGTCAACGCCGCTGAATGTTCACACATTAAAATGCAGCAGGTGAAGTTGACAATCTGCAGTCTTTTTTATGTATGGCGGCTAAACATGATGAAGCTGTCTGCTCTCAACGGTTTCTTATACTGTACAGTCAATAGCTGTACTGTAGAGATGTATTTATGTGTGTATTTATGTGACTGGGACAAAGCACATCAATGAACATTTCTGTAAATGTGATAGATTTAGCCAGCTGGCTAGTTGTCATGCAGTAATATTTATATAGTGTCCATTTGTTTATTATGTCTAGGGAACTATGCTTGGTTAAATGGGGTATTCTGACTTCTTCCAAAGTGTATTTTACTGTAATGTGTTAAAGTCCAAACGATGAAATTGGGTTAAAATGTTTTATCTATTATAACATAACACATGTCTGGTGACAAAGCCATGTTTTAATATCAGTATCTATCTCTCGTACATGATGTGAAAAACAAGTCAGTCGGACAGAATGGGCATTATTACTGTATACTGTGTGACTAACAGACAGTTCATCATGTAGGCCAGACCAACGTTGGGACATTGAGTTTTCCTCATTTTGAAGCATTTACATGACACGACAGAATCCTATGACAGCCGTGTTAGCTCCTGTTAACATTACATAACATGGGGAATATTGAAACATTCTAACTGAATGTCGACGATTAGAACACTATTTTTCAAGTGTTCCACTCCGCTAGCCAGCACCTCGCCTAAATAGGTGTGTGTTTCTTTCGCCTCTGGATTACAGGTTAACCATTGAACTTGAAGCCCAGAGAAATATATTTATATATTTAGAGAGTTTGGCCATTTTTCATATTTAGAGAATAAAGGAGAAATGCACACTCTAGGAGCTCAGATGCAATAATATTTATGTCCAACGTTTCGACAGACAAGCTGTCTTCATCAGGGTATAATGACGAACACTGCTGGGTGACTCGTTTATATAGTGTCAAAAGACACACACAGGTGTCTGTAATCATGGCCGGGTGTGGCCTGATATCATTGGTTAATTCTCATATATTAAAATAGCATACAAAAAACATTTGAATAGCGTACGATCATAGATACAATTTGGCTACATAAGCCTACAAACATTTACAGCAGCAAAATCACAACAATCACAAGAATGGCTTCAGATCAAAATCTATGTTGAGACCGAAGGGAGCAAGAGTCTTTAAATTAAAGATCCAGGCAGCCTCTCATTTTAACAATAAATTGTCGAGGTCACCCCCTCTCCTAGGGAGGGTGACATGTTCGATACCAATATAACGTAGAGACGAAATCGAGTGGTTTGCTTCCAAAAATCTGTAATCCAGACTAGCTGACACGATGCTATTCTCCTGATTTATGACCACTTTTCTTCTCTGTCCTCCATTGATTTAGTCACCCTAATTTTGACCAAGGGTAGCAACTCCTATCACTTTTTGAATGGATTATCATAGAGACATTGGTTTTCTTAGAGGATTATCTACACTATTGGTCAAACAATGTGTTTTCATTGGACCACCTACACAGAGTCATGTTGCTGTACTTCTCTGTTTAGTCCTGCAGGACCAGTAGTTGTCTATGAATCAGACTGACTCTGAGTACAAAGACATTTGACAAACAGTTTCCTGGACAATTCAGAGACCCCGATACCTGCGGACACAGATATCAACAGCACGTCAAGCCAAAACACTAATCAATCAATCAATCAATCAGTAAAATGTATTTTGTAAAGGCCTTTTTACAGCAACCGTTGTCCCAAAGTGCTTATACAGAAACACAGCCTAAAACCCCAAAGAGCAAGCAATGCAGATGTAGAAGCACAGAGGCTAGGAAAACTCCCTAGAAGGCAGGAACCTAGAAAGAAACCTAGAGAGGAACCAGCCTCTGAGGGGTGGCCAGTCCTCTTCTGGCTGTACCTGGTAGAGAGGAACCAGGCTCTGAGGGGTGGCTTGTCCTAGGTGCTGAGTAACGGAGAGTCAACTGTAGGCTAGGTGCTGACTAACAGAGAGTCAACTGTAGGCTAGGTGCTGACTAACAGAGAGTCAACTGTAGGCTAGGTGCTGACTAACAGAGAGTCAACTGTAGGCTAGGTGCTGACTAACGGAGAGTGAACTGTAGGCTAGGTGCTGACTAACAGAGAGTCAACTGTAGGCTAGGTGCTGACTAACGGAGAGTAAACTGTAGGCTAGGTGCTGACTAACAGAGAGTCAACTGTAGGCTAGGTGCTGACTAACAGAGAGTCAACTGTAGGCTAGGTGCTGACTAACAGAGAGTCAACTGTAGGCTAGGTGCTGACTAACGGAGAGTAAACTGTAGGCTAGGTGCTGACTGGCAAAAATGTCTATTGTAGTCTTTGTGTTGACTAACATAAAGGTGTCTACTGTCTTTGTTCTTTTTTGACAACATAAAGGTGTCTACTGTCTTTGTTCTTTTTTGACAACATAAAGGTGTCTAATGTCTTTGTTCTTTATTGACAGCAGAAAGGTGTCTGTCTTTGTTCTTTATTGACAACATAAAGGTGTCTACTGTCTTTGTTCTTTATTGACAACAGAAAGGTGTCTAATGTCTTTGTTCTTTTTTGACAACAGAAGGGTGTCTAATGTCTTTGTTCTTTTTTGACAACAGAAGGTGTCTGTCTTTGTTCTTTTTTGACAACAGAAAGGTGTCTAATGTCTTTGTTCTTTTTTGACAACAGAAGGTGTCTGTCTTTGTTCTTTTTTGACAACAGAAAGGTGTCTAATGTCTTTGTTCTTTTTTGACAACAGAAAGGTGTCTGTCTTTGTTCTTTTTTGACAACAGAAGGGTGTCTGTCTTTGTTCTTTATTGGCAAACAGAAAGGTGTCTGTCTTTGTTCTTTATTGACAACAGAAAGGTGTCTGATGTATTTGTTTGTTCCCAGGGTTTAAAAGGAGACTCAGGTCCTATTGGCCCCAAAGGTGATCAAGTAAGTTATAATCCCTCATCTATGGTTTGGTTTTAAACATTAGTAAATAGCATGAGCTGATGTACACCCCAAACTGTTTGTAGGGGTGCTGACTAACAGACAGTCAACTGTAGGCTAGGTGCTGACTAACGGAGAGTCAACTGTAGGCTAGGTGCTGACTAACAGAGAGTAACCTGTAGGCTAGGTGTTGACTAACAGACAGTCAACTGTAGGCTAGGTGCTGACTAACAGAGAGTAACCTGTAGGCTAGGTGCTGACTAACAGAGAGTCAACTTTAGGCTAGGTGCTGACTAACAGAGAGTCAACTGTAGGCTAGGTGTTGACTAACAGACAGTCAACTGTAGGCTAGGTGCTGACTAACAGAGAGTCAACTGTAGGCTAGGTGCTGACTAACAGAGAGTCAACTGTAGGCTAGGTGCTGACTAACAGAGAGTCAACTGTAGGCTAGGTGTTGACTAACAGACAGTCAACTGTAGGCTAGGTGCTGACTAACAGAGAGTCAACTTTAGGCTAGGTGCTGACTAACAGACAGTCAACTGTAGGCTACGTGCTGACTAACAGAGAGTCAACTGTAGGCTAGGTGCTGACTAACGGAGAGTAAACTGTAGGCTAGGTGCTGACTAACGGAGAGTCAACTGTAGGCTAGGTGCTGACTAACAGAGAGTCAACTGTAGGCTAGGTGCTGACTAACAGAGAGTCAACTGTAGGCTAGGTGCTGACTAACAGAGAGTAAACTGTAGGCTAGGTGCTGACTAACAGAGAGTCAACTGTAGGCTAGGTGCTGACTAACAGAGAGTCAACTGTAGGCTACGTGCTGACTAACAGAGAGTCAACTGTAGGCTAGGTGCTGACTAACGGAGAGTAAACTGTAGGCTAGGTGCTGACTAACGGAGAGTCAACTGTAGGCTAGGTGCTGACTAACAGAGAGTCAACTGTAGGCTAGGTGCTGACTAACGGAGAGTCAACTGTAGGCTAGGTGCTGACTAACAGAGAGTCAACTGTAGGCTAGGTGCTGACTAACAGAGAGTAAACTGTAGGCTAGGTGCTGACTAACAGAGAGTCAACTGTAGGCTAGGTGCTGACTAACAGAGAGTCAACTGTAGGCTACGTGCTGACTAACAGAGAGTCAACTGTAGGCTAGGTGCTGACTAACGGAGAGTCAACTGTAGAGTAGGTGCTGACTAACGGAGAGTCAACTGTAGGCTAGGTGCTGACTAACAGAGAGTGAACTGTAGGCTAGGTGCTGACTAACAGAAAGTAACCTGTAGGCTAGGTGCTGACTAACAGAGAGTAAACTGTAGGCTAGGTGCTGACTAACAGAGAGTCAACTGTAGGCTAGGTGCTGACTAACAGAGAGTAAACTGTAGGCTAGGTGCTGACTAACGGAGAGTCAACTGTAGGCTAGGTGCTGACTAACAGAGAGTCAACTGTAGGCTAGGTGCTGACTAACAGAGAGTGAACTGTAGGCTAGGTGCTGACTAACAGACAGTCAACTGTAGGCTAGGTGCTGACTAACGGAGAGTCAACTGTAGAGAAAGAAAGAAAGTTGTGTACTCTATATATGTTCTCAACTTCTTGATAGGAAACAAAGCGCACCACCCAGGTCACATGACTGTTCCTCTGACTTCAGAATTCAATCTGTTTGACCACTGGTCATTTCATTAAACAGGCTGAACATCATTGGATAGGAACTACTATCATCATAGCAAACTTGATCTGCTGTCCAGCCCAGATTATAGTATTGTACAGAGTCCAATATAGTATTTCTGATCAGTCAGACATGCCAATTATTAGTACCAGACACACCCTTCTAAAAACCTCCTGCCTCACTGGTGGTCAGTCTAAATATTACCATATTATTAGACCACTAAATGGGTACATGAAAAGTTGAACCATTTACCATCATTGAAAAAACTCAGACAGAACAGTAATACAGTCTAGATGGGTCCAGCGAGCTGGGAATTTAAAGCATTCATAAATACAGTGGAGACTTGATTATCAGCATTCTTTTATAGCCTGTTCATTGAAAGGGAATTTGAATTACGGTAGGCAAATTCCTCTTATTGCAATTCAAAATATATGGAGAAAAAAATGATCGAATACCACAGTGGGATTTCTTTGCTCTGTAAGAGACGGAATGTTTTCCGTTCTCTAATTAGTTACCATATTGTAACACGTACGGTACTCACGCATGCACACATTCATTTCCGCTTTCATTATTGGTGAGGGAGCTGCTGTATGATTGTAGGGTTATTGTAGGTGCACAGTCTTCCAGCCTTGAAGTTTTAATGAGATATCTGTTTGGTTCTCTGAAGGAGAGAGAGAGAGAGAGAGAGAGAGAGAGAGAGAGAGAGAGAGAGAGAGAGAGAGAGAGAGAGAGAGAGAGAGAGAGAGAGAGAGAGAGAGAGAGAGAGAGAGAGAGAGAGAGAGAGAGAGAGAGAGAGAGAGAGAGAGAGAGAGAGAGAGAGAGAGAGAGAGAGAGAGAGAGAGAGAGAGAGAGAGAGAGAGAGAGAGAGAGAGAGAGAGAGAGAGAGAGAGAGAGAGAGAGAGAGAGAGCCAAATGAGTCTATTTTGTAGAGCTATCTGAGGGAGGGGCAAATGTGATTATTTATATGTTTGGGTCAGAACAGTAATGAGTACCTCAATATTCCCAAGCAGGAAGGACTATTTTGGGCGAGACACCTGTGAATACAACCAAAATGGTCATGAATAACTAATCAGTCATAAATAATCTTAACTTTCCAGATCATATAGACCTAATTGGTTAATGGCATAAGGTTTGGCAAATTAAAAGGACACGTATTCATTAAAAGGACACATGTATTCATTAAAAGGACACATGTATTCATTAAAAGGACACATGTATTCATTAAAAGGACACATGTATTCATTAAAAGGACACATGCTTACAAACCATAATTCAATGGATAGTGAACATATTTTAATTGAAAATCAGGCAGAGGGAAAGTTTTCTAGAGAAGGAAGATAATATTATGGAGAAATATCCAGCTTGTGCATGTGAGAATAGATAGTAGAAACAACAGAGGAGAGTAGACGGGGGGGTTGAGAGGTGCTGTTTACGTTGTGTCATGGGAAAACTATTCTCTTCCTGCTACTTCATTCAAAGGAGTTTACACAGTTGGGAACTACCTGGTACCTAATGGCAGAAGTAAAGTCCTCTAGACTAACAGTCAGCTTGTGAGAATAGACAGTAAACTAGTGGAGAAGAATGTAGTTGAAAGTGTGCGATACATTGAGCTAACGTTTACTTTTGTCATCATGGGAAAACCTTCCATCTCTGAATCGACCACCTGGCTTGTCACGTTAACTAAACAATGTGTCATGGATGTCTCTGTGTTAACACTGCAAATGCTTTTTACGTGATGTTCTGAGGCCGATGCTTATTTGATCTTTTGTCAGATCTGATAACATCATGTTATCCACCTGCCTCTCTCTCTCACACACACTCACACACACAGCACATCGCCTGACAGAAAGGACACACACACACACACACTCACACACACCACATCGCCAGACAGAAAGGACACACTGACACACACGCCACATCGCCTGACAGAAAGGACACACACACACAGCATATCGCCTGACAGAAAGGACACACACACGCTCACACACACACCACATCGCCTGACAGAAAGGACACACTGACACACACACACACACACACACACACACACACACACACACACATTGCCTGACGTAAAGGACTGTCCCGAAACAGTCTTCATTTCATAGGATGGACAGCACACCAGACATAGGTTCCTAGGGAATAGGGTGACATGTGGTATGAAGACCAGACATAGGTTCCTAGGGAATAGGGTGACATGTGGTATGAAGACCAGACATAGGTTCCTAGGGAATAGGGTGACATGTGGTATGATGACCAGACATAGGTTCCTAGGGAATAGGGTGACGTGGTATGAAGACCAGACATAGGTTCCTAGGGAATAGGGTGACATGTGGTATGAAGACAAGACTTAGGTTCCTAGGGAATAGGGTGACGTGGTATGAAGACCAGACATAGGTTCCTAGGGAATAGGATGGGCAGCACACCAGACATAGGTTCCTAGGGAATAGGGTGACGTGGTATGAAGACCAGACATAGGTTCCTAGGGAATAGGGTGACGTGGTATGAAGACCAGACATAGGTTCCTAGGGAATAGGGTGACATGTGGTATGAAGACCAGACATAGGTTCCTAGGGAATAGGGTGACATGTGGTATGAAGACCAGACATAGGTTCCTAGGGAATAGGGTGACGTGGTATGAAGACCAGACATAGGTTCCTGATACTATTTGCAACTTTTCCTTTAGTTATGCTTTGCCAGGCAAGCTCAATCAAGCCCAGATAATGTATTTGAAATGATGTGAAGTAGTATATGAACCCAGCTGTGGTGGACAACACACAGCTAAATAAAGCAGTAACACAAGGTGATGTGAAGTAGTATATGAACCCAGCTGTGGTGGACAACACACAGCTAAATAAAGCAGTAACACAAGGTGATGTTCATTTTGACCTTTAAAGCTCTGCATGCACAAGCCCTCTCGCCAGTACCGCCGCTTGGCTAGACGTGAAGGTAACTTCTGTAGACATTTATTTAGTGTAGTAATACTCTCTGCCATAATTTAAGAGAATGATTGAATAACAGCAATTCCTTCCTTTCAAAATGAATCGTCTGAATGTGTGTCACTTGATGTTCAGTGTTATACTATACGTTGTGTATGACAGGTGCTGAGGAAAAATCTATATAAGAGTCAATAAATTGATGAATGACTAATGAGTTCAACGATAAAAAACAATAATTTCTCTCTCCCACAGGGCGATACGGGTCTTCAAGGTCTGCCTGGTCTCAGTGTAAGTATGCAGTCTTTTATGCAGCTGTCTTCATATGAATCACACACACACACACACACACACACACACACACACACACACACACACACACACACACACACACACACACACACACACACACACACACACACACACACACACACACACACACACACACACACACACACACACACACATGGGGGGGATGAGGAGAGCGTAAGGAGGGGATGATGAGAGGGGATGAGAAGAGGGGAAGGAGGGGGTGATGAGGAGAGTGGAAGGAGGATGGGATGAGGGGAATGAGGGGGGATGAGGAGAGGGGAAGTAGGTTATGAGGAGAAGGAGGGGGGATGAGGAGAGGGGAAGGAGGAGGTTATGAGGCGAAGGAGGAGGAATGAGGGGGGATGAGGAGAGGGGAAGGAGGAGGAATGAGGGGGGATGAGGAGAGGGGAAGGAGGAGGAATGAGGGGGGATGAGGAGAGGGGAAGGAGGAGGTTATGAGGGGAAGGAGGAGGAATGAGGGGGGATGAGGAGAGGGGAAGGAGGAGGTTATGAGGGAAAGGAGGAGGAATGAGGGGGTATGAGGAGAGGGGAAGGAGGAGGAATGAGGGGGGATGAGGAGATGGGAAGGAGAAGGAATGAGGAGGGATGAGGAGAGGGGAAGGAGGAGGTTATGAGGGGAAGGAGGAGGAATGAGGGGGGATGAGGAGAGGGGAAGGAGGAGGTTATGAGGGGAAGGAGGAGGAATGAGGGGGGATGAGGAGAGGGGAAGGAGGAGGAATGAGGGGGGATGAGGAGAGGGGAAGGAGGAGGAATGAGGGGAAGGAGGAGGAATGAGGGGGGGATGAGGAGAGGGGAAGGAGGAGGAATGAGGGGAAGGAGGAGGAATGAGGGGGGATGAGGAGAGGGGAAGGAGGAGGAATGAGGGGAAGGAGGAGGAATGAGGGGGGATGAGGAGAGGGGAAGGAGGAGGAATGAGGGGAGATGAGGAGAGGGGAAGGAGGAGGTTATGAGGGGAAGGAGGAGGAATGAGGGGGGATGAGGAGAGGGGAAGGAGGAGGAATGAGGGGGGATGAGGAGAGGGGAAGGAGGAGGAATGAGGGGGGATGAGGAGAGGGGAAGGAGGAGGAATGAGGGGGGATGAGGAGAGGGGAAGGAGGAGGAATGAGGGGGGATGAGGAGAGGGGAAGGAGGAGGTTATGAGGGGAAGGAGGAGGAATGAGGGGGATGAGGAGAGGGGAAGGAGGAGGAATGAGGGGGATGAGGAGAGGGGAAGGAGGAGGAATGAGGGGGGATGAGGAGAGGGGAAGGAGGATGTTATGAGGGGAAGGAGGGGGTTATGAGGGGAAGGAGGAGGTTATGAGGGGGGGGGGGGGTGAGGAGAGGAGAGAGGGATTTGGAACTGCTCAGGTGAACAGTCTCAGTGTCACATTACCATCCACCTCTGTGCTGTCTGGGAGGTCAGGCAAGGAGAGGCTAGACAGGGGTAGATGAGCATGGTTAACCCCCTCTCTCCACACCTCTCCTGGGGCTTGGAGCATGGTGGAGAGCAGGCAGGTCTGGTCTGGAGCTCTGGGGGGAAGGATGGGAAGGGCAGGAGGAGATGAGAAGGGGGTGGCAGGTAGCATCCATGGTGGACCTACATGTGTGAGGGAAGTTGATGACATGGTTTCCTTCACTCTGTCTCTCAACTTTGAACTTTTATTAGTCAAATTTAAGTTATCACATGCGCCGAATACAACAGGTGCTGTTGTCATTCACCTTACTGTGAAATGCTTACTTACAAGCCCTTAACCAACAATGCAGTTTTAAGAAAATAGAGTTAAGAAAATATTTACAAAGAAAAAAAGTAACACAATAAAATAACAATAATGAGGCTATATACAGGGGGTACCGGTACCGAGTCAATGTACGGGGGTACAGGTTAATCGAGCTCATTTGTACTTGTAGGTAGGGGTAAAGTGACTATGCATAGATAATAAACAGTGAGTAGCAGCAGTGTAAAAACAAAGGGGAGGTGGCCATTTGATTAATTGTTCAGCAGTCTTATGGCTTGGGGGTAGAAGCTGTTACATAACCTTTTGGACCTAGACTTGGGGCTCCGGTACCGCTTGCCGTGTGGTAGCAGAGAGAACAGTCTATGACTTGGGTGACTGGAGTCTTTTTGGGGCCTTCCTCTGACACCGCCTAGTATATAGGTGCTGGATGGCAGGAATCTTGGCCCCAGTGATGTACTGGGCCGTACGCACTACCCTCTGTAGCGCCTTATGGTTGGATGCCGAGCAGTTGCCACACCAGTCGGTGATGCAACCGGACAGAATGCTCTCGATGGTGCAGCTGTAGAACTTTTTGATGATCTGGGGACCCATGCCAAATCTTTTCAGTCTCCTGTGGGGGAATAGGTTTAATCGTGCCCTCTTCACGACTGTTTTGGTGTGTTTGGACCATGATAGTTTGTTGGTCCACTACAGCCCCGCCGATGTCAATGGGGTAGTGTTCAGCCCTCCTTTTCCTGTAGTCCACGATCATCTCCTTTGTCTTGCTCAAGTTGCCAGGTCTCTGGCCTCCTGCCTATAGGCTGTCTCATCGTTGTCGGTGATCAGGCCTACCACCGTTGTGTCATCAGCAAACTTAATGATGGTGTTGGAGTCATGCTTGGCCACGCGGTCTTGGGTGAACAGGGAGTACAGGAGGGGACTAAGCACGCACCCCTGAGGGGCCCCAGTGTTGAGGATTAGCGTGGCACATGTGTTGTTGCCTACACTTACCACCTGGGGGCAGCCCGTCAGGAAGTCCAGGATCCAGTTGTAGAGGGAGGTGTTTAGTCCCAAGGTCCTTAGCTTAGTGATGAGCTTTGTGGGCACTATGGTGTTGAACGCTGAGCTGTAGTCAATGAACAGCATTCTTACAAAGGTGTTCATTTTGTCCTGGTGGGAAAGGGCAGTGTGGAGTGCGATTGAGATTGGGTCATCTGCGGATCTTTTTGGGCGGTATGCGAATTGGAATGGGTCTAGGGTTTCCGGGATGATTGTGTTGATGTGAGCCATGACCAGGCTTTCAAGAACTTCATGGCTGCCGACGTGAGTGCTACGGGGCAGTAGTCATTTAGGCAGGTTACCTTTGCTTTCTTGGGCACAGGGACTATGGTGGTCTGCTTGAAACATGTAGGTATTACATGTACAGGATACACATGGTATACACTGTCCAATTAAATGCTTACTGGCAGGTTCCTTCTGGACAATGCAACAACAATAAGAAATAATAAAATGTAAGAATACCAACATAAAATAAATGTCTCAGTGGAATAGAATAAACCTCTCATCAACTCTGCTCTCCTCAGCTCTCCTCTCCTCTCCTCCCCTCTCCTCTCCTCCCTTCTCCTTTCCTCTCCTCAACTCTCCTCTCCTCAGGTCTCCTCTCCTCTGCTCTGCTCAGGTCTCCTCTCCTCTCCTCAGGTCTCCTCTCCTCTCCTCCCCTCTCCTCTCCTCCCTTCTCCTTTCCTCTCCTCAACTCTGCTCTGCTCTCCCCAGCTCTCCTCTCCTCCCCTCTCCTCTCCTCAGGTCTCCTCTCATCTGCTCTGCTCTCCTCCCCTCTCCTCTCCTCAGGTCTCCTCTCCTCTGCTCTGCTCTCCTCAGCTCTCCTCTCCTCAGCTCTCCTCCCCTCTGCTCTCCTCTCCTCAACTCTCCTCTCGTCTGCTCTCCTCTCCTCAACTCTCCTCTGTTCTCCTCTGCTCTCCTCTCTTCTCCTCCCCACTAACTCAGTCTAGGAGTTCCAGACACCAGTCTCTCCCAGTAGACCCTCAGCGTTTACTGAATCCCAGTAGAATCCTCAGCATGCTTCATGCATAGTGCTCCTATAATTGGGCTGGCTGCACTGTCTGCTTGTCCTCTCTAGTTCTGTTAACATGAGCCCAGGGGAGAAGGGGCTTAGTGGGAGCATAGCCTAGAAACTCCTAGACAGAGACTGGTAGATTAATATACACACACATGCATGGGTGCACACACACTCACAGAGATGCACGTACATGCGCACACGCACCCACACAAACAATGCATGAACCCACGCACGTACACACACACACTAATACACACAGGGCCTGGCTGGTGTTGTTAGGGGAGGTGATGGGTGGAGATGAAGAGTATACTGTGAGTGGTTAGCTAATTATCTGCCCTGCCACGTCCCATTAGCACTGGAGCGAGGCAGAGTGTGTGTGACACCGACCCTTTCATGTCACCCAAATACTTACCAAACCCCAACCCAAAACTGTCAGCGTTGACGAGCTATTTAGTCTAGCTAATTATACATTAATAAGAGACGAATCAGGATAACAGAAATTCTATCCTGGCTATCGAGAACACCATGGTTGGCGTTACCAGGTCTTCTCACAACAGACTTGTAAACAACATTGCAGTGATAGTGGACGTACTATCACTGAACACGTACTGAATGCTACTAAATGGTAGTATAGATGAACTAGCCGATATACCCCATTCAGTTTAACCCAAGGTTTCCCTTTCACAAGTACTGTGTACATATGGTATACATTGAGAATTAATTGAGTTAGTAAAGCAGTACTTTGTGAGATAGAACATTGTGTTTTATAGAGGAGCATCACGTTTCCTAGCTGTCATTCATGTTTACAGCCGCTGTCACAGATACCAAAAGCTTGTCAGCCGTCTTGTTAAACGATAGATTTCTGTCCACCGTTTTAAAGAGGCAATCTGTGATTCAAAAAAACAATGAAGCCGCCACCCTGCCACAGTTTTGGTAAACGGCTAAGGGACAGCTACTGTGCGGATGCAAGGACTGCCCATCCATGAGATCAAAATGATAGTTTAAACCATCTTCTGAAGCTATACAGCAGGGCTAGGCAACCCTGTTCCTGGAGTACACAGATACTGCAGGGTTTTGTTCCAACTAGGCACCACATCTGACCAACTGAGCTAATTCATCAGTTCAGTGATTGCCTAAATTCAACACACCTGGTCTTCCAGGTCGATTAAATCATAAACAGGAACTGCCTACCCCTGATGTACAGTGTTTGTTTACAATTATACTGTTTACAAAAAAATTGAGTAAAATACAAGCTTATATTTGCGGGTTTGATGGGGTACGACAGTTGAACTCAGCTCATGAAGCATTTGAAGTTATCATGGGTATATATCACCCCCCCAAAAAAGTACAAAAATGGATGTACAAACTACAGATTGTACCTTTAAGCACAGAGACAGGGGCCTGTGAGTGACTTTCACATTCTGTACACATGTCATGTTATGAATGGCTATTTTCTGCAGCTGCTGCTTCCAAGAAAAAGGCATCAGTGTTTTTGCGAGGATGCCAATTGAAAGGGGACACCACTTATTTGGGATGGATGTGTAAGCTGATCGGTTGATCTGTGGCCCTGGATGTGGACAGTAGTTTGTGAAGACAGACAACTCTGTCTGTCTGTCTGTCTGTCTGTCTGTCTGTCTGTCTGTCTGTCTGTCTGTCTGTCTGTCTGTCTGTCTGTCTGTCTGTCTGTCTGTCCGTCCGTCCGTCCGTCCGTCCGTCCGTCCGTCCGTCCGTCCGTCTGTCTGCATACCTGTCTGTCTGACTGTCTGCTCCCCTCCCTTCCACCCACAACACCAGTAGGAGTGACTGTGAAAGGCCCTAACCTGGGTTCAAATAATACTGCTTCGACTCAGTCCCTTCTGACCCACATTCATAGCAGGATTTATCAAAGAATTGTTACGAGATTACAAAAACCATAACCTGCCACCTTACCTGATCAATCTACCAATGCTGTTTTGTTCTTCTGATTGAACTATTTTGTATAGTGTATAATGTGTCTTCAATTAGACTGATATTGTAGTTGTCATTGTTTTCTGTTGTTTGTTTCAGGTGGAGAAAGAGGGACTCAAGGGAGATCAGGTATATTCATATTTTCCGTGACATTTCATTGTTTTTATGTGGTACACTGAGTCTGAAGCTCATATCCTCATGTACCCACCAACACGTACCTCTCTATGCTGTTCTGACAGGCTGTTAAATAAACCATAAATGAAGCAAAACAACCCTCCTCCTGATCCAAATCAATTTGATGAAGTGCACTTTTTATTATGTAATTGGTCACGGAACAATGGCCCTGCCTAGGTCAGATTTACAATAGACCCAGGCATACAGCAGTTTATATGAGGCCTTGTCAGAGGAGGAATGACAACTGCAGGAGTTATGTTGGAGAACTATGGAAGTTCCTAATATGGATGGCGTACGGACATTATCATTGTGAATGACAACTCTACACTATTCTTTGTAATTTGAAATGTTAAAAACATTGTTTGTTTGATTTAAAAAAATAATAATTTGGTAACACTTTACTTAAAGCCTGCTGATATAATGCTTCATAACTTGTTATAAGCATATATGAGCCTTTATATTGTGGCATAATCAAATCAAATCAAATTGTATTGGACACATACACATATTTAGCAGATGTTATTGCGGGTGTAGTGAAATGCTTGTATTCCTAGCTCCAACAGTGCTGTAATATCTAACAGTGCAGTAGTATCTAACAATTCACAACAATACACACAAATCTGTATGTGCAGCAGTATGTAAACATTATTACAGGGACTGGTGCTCCATCATTAAAGTGGCCAGTGATTCCATGTCTATGTATATACGGCAGCAGCCTCTAAGGTGCAGGATTGAGTAACCGGGTGGAAGCCGGCTAGTGATGACTATTTAACATTTTGATGGCCTTGGGATAGAAGCTGTTATGCAGTCTCTAGGTCCCAGCTTTGATGCACCTGTACTGACCTCTCCTTCTGGATGATAGCGGGGTGAACAGGCCGTGGCTCAGGTGGTTGATGTCCTTGATTATCTTTTTGGACTTCCTGTGACATCGGGTGGTGTAGGTGTCCTGGAGGGTAGGTAGTTTGCCCCTGGTGATGCGTTGTGCAGACCTCACTACCCTCTGGAGAGCCTTACGGTTGTGGGCGGAGCAGTTGCCGTACCAGGCGGTGATACAGCCCGACAGGATGCTCTCGATTGTGCATCTGTAAAAGTTTGTGAGGGTTTTAGGGGCCAAGACACATTTCTTCAGCCTCCTGAGGTTGAGGAGATGCTGTTACACCTTCTTCACAGCACTGTCTGTGTGGGTGGACCATTTCAGTTTCAGTAATGTGTACGCCGAGGAACATGAAGCTTTCCACCTTCTCCACTGCGGTCCCATCGATGTGGATAGAGGCGTGCTCCCTTTGCTGTTTCCTGAAGTCCACCATCAGCTCCTGTTTTGTTGACGTTGAGGGAGAGGTTATTTTCCTGGCACCACTCAGCCAGGGCCCTCACCTCCTTCCTGTAGGATGTCTTGTCATTGTTGGTAATCAGGCCTACTACTGTTGTGTCATCTGCAAACTTGATGATTGAGTTGGAGGTGTGCATGGCCATGCCGTCATGGGTGAACAGGGAGGATAGGAGGGTACTATGTTGTTGAAGGCTGAGCTGTAGTCAATGAACAGCATTCTTACATAGGTATTCCTCTTGTCCAGATGGGATAGGGCAGTGTCCAGTGTAATGGCAATTTAATTGTCTGTGGATCTATTGGGGCGGTAGGAAAATTGAAGTGGGTCTAGGGTGTCATGTAAGGTGGAGGTGATGTGATCCTTAACTAGCCTCTCAAAGCACTTCATGATGCCAGAAGTGAGTGATGCGGGGCGATAGTCATTTAGTTCAGTTACCTTTGCTTTCTTGGGTACAGGAACAATGGTGGACATCTTGAAGCATGTGGGGACAGCAGACTAGGATAGGGATGGATTGAATATGTCCGTGAACACTCCAGCCAGCTTGTCTGCGCATGCTCTAAAGACTCGGCTAAGGATGCCATCTGGGCCGACAGCCTTGCGAAGGTTAATACGTTTAAATGTCTTCCTCCCGTCATCCACGGAGAACAGGAGACAACAGTTATTGGGAGCAGGACACATCGGTGGCACTGTGTTATCCTCAAAGCACGCGAAGAAGGTATTTAGCTTGTCCGGTAGCAAGACGTCGGTGTCCGCGATGTGGCTGGTTTTCCCTTTGTAATCCGTGATTGTCTGTAGACCCTGCCACATACGTCTCGTGTCTGAGCCGTTGAATCGCAACTCTACTTTGTCTCTGTCTTACACCTATTTAACCAGTCTTATACCTATGTAACCAGTCTTACACCTATGTAACCAGTCGTACACCTATGTAACCAGTCTTACACCTATGTAACCAGTCTTACACCTATGTAACCAGTCGTACACCTATGTAACCAGTCTTACACCTATGTAACCAGTCTTACACCTATGTAACCAGTCTTACACCCATGTAACCAGTCTTACACCTATGTAACCAGTCGTACACCTATGTAACCAGTCGTACACCTATGTAACCAGTCTTACACCTATGTAACCAGTCTTACACCTATGTAACCAGTCGTACACCTATGTAACCAGTCTTACACCTATGTAACCAGTCGTACACCTATGTAACCAGTCTTACACCTATGTAACCAGTCTTACACCTATGTAACCAGTCGTACACCTATGTAACCAGTCTTACACCTATGTAACCAGTCTTACACCTATGTAACCAGTCTTACACCTATGTAACCAGTCTTACACCTATGTAACCAGTCTTACACCTATGTAACCAGTCTTACACCCATGTAACCAGTCTTACACCTATGTAACCAGTCGTACACCTATGTAACCAGTCGTACACCTATGTAACCAGTCTTACACCTATGTAACCAGTCTTACACCTATGTAACCAGTCGTACACCTATGTAACCAGTCTTACACCTATGTAACCAGTCTTACACCTATGTAACCAGTCTTACACCTATGTAACCAGTCTTACACCTATGTTTTGCATCTGACAGGAGCCACCGGGCCTAACTGGAGATACGGTACGCCCAGCACCAGCAATTAAATTTGAATGAAATCAAATCTAGGTATTTTCATACACCAATTAAGCCAACTAGGCAGCCAGCTGTCTTTGTGCTGCACAGGAGGTTGGTGGCATCTTAGTTGGGGAGAACGGGCTAGTGGTAATGACTGGAGCGGAATCAGTGGAATGGTATCAAATACATCAAACACATGTTTTCCAGGTGTTTGATGCCATTCCATTTGCTCTGTTCCAGCCATTATTATGAACCATCCTCCCGTCAGCAGCCTCCACTGGTGTGCTGAGAACATGTGGCTCTAACATCTGTCTCCACAGCAGCTTTATAAGCAACAAGCTGTTAACCCATAGCCTGATCCAGGATCTGTTTGTGTTGCCTTTCTAACTCATATTGTCATTGGCAACAGGTCTGGGATGAGGCCATGAGTTTACATCTGTGTCCATAGAAACAAGCTGGAGACACACTCATTCTAACACTGAATGCCATCCAACCAGCCTATCTAGTAATCCATCCAGCTAGCCTGGTCCATTGCTGTCCTTGTCGAGCCAATCTTTCTTTGGCATGGCAATGAGTAGGAAGGCATTGGCATGATAGCACAAACAGATCTGGCACCAGGCTAGCATCCAGCCCCTTTCTCTCTCTTATACAGAAGCAACATTTCAACAAATAGCAGAATATCAATGGCGTGTCAAACAGCGGAATGTTAGGCTATGTGTCCAGTGTTACTGGTGCTATGAGAGGCCTAGACCGTGAAGCTAGGGTAACGCAACACCCATAGCCTGGCCTTACACAAATGACAGCCCTGCTCTGATACCCTTCTGTCTTCTGTCCCTAGGGATCCCCTGGGTTGCCAGGTCAGACGGGGGCTCTGGGCAAAGAGGGCAAAAGGGTGAGTAAACACCACACACACAATCACACACAGGCACTGCTACTCTTTGTGTGGCCTGGGCTGGGCCTAGCTCCTGCTTCTGGACCCCCTCTCCTGGGGATGGCCTGACAACAGCTGAGGACAGAGTGTGGGGTGGATGTAGGGGCCTGAGTTGGTCTGGGTGGGCCTGGTAGGGCCTGGGTGGGCCCTAGGTAGGGCCTGGGTGGGCCTGGTAGGGCCTGGGTGGGCCTGGTAAGGCCTGGGTGGGCCCTAGGCAGGGCCTGGTAGGGCCTGGGTGGGCCTGGTAGGGCCTGGGTGGGCCTGGTAGGGACTGGGTGGGCCTAGGTGGGCCTGGTAGGGACTGGGTGGGCCTGGGTGGGCCTGGTAGGGCCTGGTAGGGCCTGGGTGGGCCTGGGTGGGCCTGGTAGGGTCGAGCCCTGGGGGAATGCTAATAGTTTGACTACGTTTAATAAATGTCTCTGAGAGGTCAACATGACTGGCAGCACACGTGGCCAGTCCCAGCAGGCAGCTGTCCTAAGCAGTGTTATGTTTCCTATAAAGGACCATACAGGGTTAAAAGAACAATGGCTGTGACTGTACAAACAAGAACATTCCAGTTCTACCCAGTTGGCCCACTTGGATTTCACCTCTTGCTACAGTCGAGCAATCTTAGAGCTCTCACCAATTCCTAGAGGTACTGCAGTGGTCAATATCATTTTTACATTTTAGTCATTTAGCAGACGCTCTTATCCAGAGCGACGTACAGTAGTGAGTGTATACATCTTTTTGCATTCAACTTAGCCTTGATTAAACTACAGCATGCATGTAATGTTGCAGTTATACTGTGATGCTTCAGATGCAGAATCTTAATTTGATCACCCTGTTACAGGAGAAAGTTGAGGTATTTTAGGGTTAAAAAAGCTTCTTAAAAGTCTTTCCATGTTAACATTTTTGACCTGATTTTCTCTTCCTAAAAATGTATCAACCCCTACAAAAATGCACATTTCCTGTTAATGCAGGATTATTTTCCTGCTGTAGCAAACTGGCTCAAATTAAGATCCTTCACCTGTATGTCACCAGTATCAGATGGTTCCAACTTCCAAAACAAGGCCGGCTACCTATAAAACTGTGACCTTGTACACCTGTTTTGAGCACCGGAGGCTGCTGAGGAACGAACAGCTCATAATAATGGCTGGAACGGAGTGAATGGAATGGCATCAAACACATGGAAACCATATGTTTGATGTATTTGATACCATTCCACTGATTCCGCTCCAGTCATTACCACTAGTGCCACCAACCTCCCGTGGTTATGAGCCACACACTACAGTACTGTGGATCATTTTGCAACAGCTAATAGGGATCCTGATAAAATACCAAATAGCAAATTGTAAGGATTACACTGCAGGGAGTGTTGAGATTGTCCCGTTATGTTGGTTTTCAAACGTAAGTAGTGTAAGTATAGTGTATTCACTTTAGAAAGCAAGCTGAAAGATGACCTGTTAGGGGCCTGATTGGTCTCACACTTCTTCTCCATCCCTAGCAAACACAGCTGATTAATCAACTTGCATTCTAAACTGAAGATCATGATTAGGTGATTTTATTTATTTATTTATTTAACCTTTATTTAACCAGGTAGGCTAGTTGAGAACAAGTTCTCATTTACAACTGCGAGCTGGCCAAGAATAAAGCAAAGCGGTTAGAAATATACGACAACACACACATGGAATAAACAAACATACAGCCAATGATACAGTAGAAAAAAGATGATACAGTGTGTGCAAATGTGGTAAGATAAGGGAGGTAAGGCAATAAATATGCCATGGTGGCGAAGTAATTACAATATACCAATTAAACACCGGAGTGATTGATGTGCAGAAGATGAATGTGCAAGTAGAGATACTGAGATACTGGGGTGCAAAGGAGCAAGATAAATAAATAAATACAGTATGTGGATGAGGTAGTTGGATGGGCTATTTACAGATGGGCTATGTACAGGTGCAGTGATCTGTGAGCTGCTCTGACAGCTGGTGCTTAAAGCTAGTGAGGGCCTTGAGACAGTTGAGACATGGATTGTGGGTGAATGGGCAAGACAAAATATTTAAGTTCCTTTGAACGGGGTATGGTGGTAGGTGCCAGGCACACCAGTTTGTATCAAGAACTGCAACGCTGCTGGGTTATTTACGCTCAACATTTACCCATGTGTATCAAGAATGGTCCACTACCCTAAGGACATCCAGCTAACTGGGAAGCATTGGAGGGAAGCATTGGAGTCAACATGGGCAGCATCCCTGTGGAATGCTTTCGACACCTTTCAGAGTCCATGACCCGACGAATTGAGGCTGTTCTGAGGTCAAAATGGGGGAGTGATACCTTCCTTCTTAATAAGGAAGGTATTCTTAATGTTTGGTACACTCAGTGTATATCAACAGTTTAGTGCTATTCCTGAACTTTTCCGTAGCTCTCACTGACACTGCATGAGCTAACAGTGAATCACATTCTCAATGCAAGAATTCCTGGACAGAAAAAGAGAAATCGGAAGTTAGTTAGAGCTGATGGCAGGTGCTACTGTCTATATCCTCACACCAGAAGAGGAACGTTGCAACATAGCGCATCTGACCTCGGAGGCAACTGAATCGCTCGGTGTCAAAGGTCACAATTATAGCGTGACCTCTATGAGAACTTGAACATAATGTACAATTTCTACCCAGTCATAACACCTTTAATTGGTTTCCGTCTGTGTTTGGAGTCCAATTGGAGTCCAATCAGCATGTTGTAATGTTTCCTCGCTGGGTTTGGACCAGTGTTCATTAAAAGCAGTGAGCCCCATAGGGGAATAAAGTAACATTTAAACTAATGTCTTCTTGAGTGTGCAACATGCCTGGGTTCAAATATGATTTGTTTTCTTTCTTTTTAACTGCACTTCATTTGAGCTCGCCTGGCGTGATGGATCTAGTGGAAGAGGCAAAAACCCTGTCAACTGGCACTCCAGTCAGGCTCATTCAAATGCTTCTTTTTGTTGTTGTTGAAAGAACTCAAATCCTAATTGAACCCAGGTGAGGTGTGGAAGGGTATCTCCTTCAGTAGTAATGTGTGAGGGGAGTGGAGTCGTTACACTAAGCCAGTCGGCCATTTGAATCAGTGTCAGAAAATGTTGTTCTGTTGAAGACACACACAACCTCTCTATTAATACCCAGGATGGGTCCCGAATGGACTCCTGTTCCCTGCTGTATGTAGGGCACTACTTCTGACCAGAACCCTATGAGGTAGTGCACTACTTCTAACCAGAGCCCTATGAGGTAGTGCACTACTTCTGACCAGAGCCCTATGGGGTAGTGCACTACTTCTGACCAGAGCCCTATGGGGTAGTGCACTACTTCTGACAAGAGCCCTATGAGGTAGTGCACTACTTCTAACCAGAGCCCTATGAGGTAGTGCACTACTTCTGACCAGAGCCCTATGGGGTAGTGCACTACTTCTGACCAGAGCCCTATGGGGTAGTGCACTACTTCTTACCAGGGCTCTATGAGGTAGTGCACTACTTCTGACCAGAGCCCTATGGGGTAGTGCACTACTTCTGACCAGAGCCCTATGAGGTGGTGCACTACTTCTGACCAGGGCTCTATGAGGTAGTGCACTACTTCTGACCAGGGCTCTATTGGGTAGTGCACTACTTCTGACCAGGGCTCTATGAGGTAGTGCACTACTTCTGACCAGAGCCCTATGGGGTAGTGCACTACTTCTAACCAGAGCCCTATGAGGTAGTCCACTACTTCTGACCAGGGCTCTATGAGGTAGTGCACTACTTCTGACCAGGGCTCTATGAGGTAGTGCACTACTTCTGACCAGGGCTCTATGAGGTAGTGCACTACTTCTGACCAGAGCCCTATGGGGTAGTGCACTACTTCTAACCAGAGCCCTATGAGGTAGTGCACTACTTCTGACCAGAGCCCTATGGGGTAGTGCACTACTTCTTACCAGAGCCAGATGTTGAGACATGGATTGTGGGTTAATGGGCAAGACAAAATATTTAAGTTCCTTTGACCGGGGTGTGGTAGTAGGAGCGTTGCAGTTCAATCTCACACAAATGATCAATGAACCCACCGATCTGGCCCGGGCATCCTGGAAGGATATTGACCTCATTCCATCAGTAGAGAATGCCTGGTTATTCTTTAAAAGTGCTTTCCTCACCATCTTAAATAAGCATGCCCCATTCAAAAAATGTAGAACCAGGAACAGATATAGCCCTTGGTTCACTCCAGACCTGACTGCCCTTGACCAGCACAAAATCATCCTGTGGCGTACTGCATTAGCATCGAATAGCTCCCGCGATATACTTTTCAGGGAAGTTAGGAACCAGGCAGTTAGGAAAGCAAAGGCTAGCTTTTTCAAACAGAAATTTGCATCCTGCATCCACCTTTATTTAACCAGGTAGGCTAGTTGAGAACAAGTTCTCATTTACAACTGCGACCTGGCCAAGATAAAGCAAAGCATTTCGACACATACTGTACGACAACACAGTTACACATGGAATAAACAAACATACAGTCAATAATACAGTAGAAAAAGTATATATACAGTGTGTGTAAATGAGGTAGGATAAGGTAGGTAAGGCAATAAATAGGCCATGGTGGTGAAGTAATTACAATATACCAATTAAACACTGGAGTGAATAGATGTGCAGAAGATGAATGTGCAAGTAGAGATACTGGCGATGCGAAGGAGCAAGATAAATAAATACAGTTTTGGGATGAGGTAGTTGGATGGGCTATTTACAGATGGGCTATGTACAGGTGCAGTGATCTGTGAGCTGCTCTGAAAGCTGGTGCTTAAAGCTAGTGAGGGAAATATGAGTCTCCAGCTTCAGTGATGTTTGTAGTTCGTTCCAGTCATTGGCAGCAGAGAACTGGGATAAGGCGGGGCTTTTCCTAGCAAAGATTTGTAGATGACCTGGAGCCAGTGGGTTTGGCGACGAGTATGAAGCGAGGGCCAGCCAACGAGAGCTTACAGGTCACAGTGGTGGGTAGTATATGGGGCTTTGGTGACAAAACGGATGGCACTGTGATAGACTGCATCCAATTTGTTGAGTAGAGTGTTGGAGGCTATTTTGTAGATGACATCGTCGAAGTCGAGGATCGGTAGGATGGTGAGTTTTACGAGGGTATGTTTGGCAGCATGAGTGAAGGATGCTTTGTTGCGAAATAGGAAGCCGATTCTAGATTTAATTTTGGATTGGAGATGCTTAATGTGAGTCTGGAAGGAGAGTTTACAGTCTAGCCACACACCTAGTTATTTGTAGTTGTCCACATATTTTAAGTCAGAACCGTTCAGAGTAGTGATGCTGGACGGGTGGGCAGGTGCGGGCAGCGATCGGTTGAAGAGCATGCATTTAGTTTTACTTGCATTTAATAGCTTTTGGAGGCAACGGAAGGAGAGTTGTATGGCATTGAAGCTCGTTTGGAGGTTAGTTAACACAGTGTCCAAAGAAGGGCCAGAAGTATACAGAATGGTGTCGTCTGTGTAGAGTTGGATCAGAGAATCACCAGCAGCAAGAGCGACATCATTGATGTATACAGAGAAGAGAGTCCGCCCGAGAATTGAACCCTGTGGCTCCCCCATAGAGACTGCCAGAGGTCCGGACAACAGGCCCTCCGATTTTACACACTGAACACTATCGGAGAAGTAGTTGGTGAACCAGGCGAGGCAGTCATTTGAGAAACAAGGGCTGTTGAGTCTGCCGATAAGAATGTGGTGATTGACAGAGTCGCCTGCCTTGGCCAGGTTGATGAATACGGCTGCACAGTAATGTCACTTATCGATGGCAGTTATGATATCGTTTAGGACCTTGAGCGTGGCTGAGGTGCACCCATGACCAGCTCTGAAACCAGATTGCATAGCGGAGAAGGTATGGTGGGATTCTAAATGGTCGGTAATCGGTTTGTTAACTTGGCTTTCAAAGACCTTAGAAAGGCAGGGTAGGATAGATATAGGTCTGTAACAGTTTGGGTCTAGAGTGTCTCCCCCTTTGAAGAGGGGGATGATCGCGGTAACTTTCCAATCTTTGGGAATCTCAGACGATACGAAAGAGAGGTTGAACAGGCTAGTAATAGGGGTTGCAACAATTTCGGGCAGATCATTTTAGAAAGAGAGGGTCCAGATTGTCTAGCCTGGCTGATTTGTAGGGGTCCTGATTTTGCAGCTCTATCAGAACATCAGCTATCTGGATTTGGGTGAAGGAGAAATGGGGAGGCTTGGGCGAGTTGCTGTGAGGGATGCCGGGCAGTTGACCGGAGTAGGGGTAGCCAGGTGGAAAGCATGGCCAGCCGTAGAAAAATGCTTATTGAAATTCTCAATTATAGTGGATTTATCGGTGGTGACAATGTTTCCTAGCCTCAGTGCAGTTACTATGAATGTGCTAAGGTTCCCCCTATTTAAAGCCCTGAACCTGTCACATGTGGCCCATATGAAACTGAGAAATCACTAATTGACTTCCTGTTAGTTGTGTGATGTCCTAGGACAAAGTGACAATTAAGTCTGTGATTGGGTAACACAGTGTAGATCTGTATACGTCAAGATAAGATAGAATACCATCCCATGACGTGTCTAGGGAAATCCAGATTAACTGTAAATCTGCCATCGCCTTACGTCGGCTGTGATACCCGGAGCTAGACGAGCCACATAGTGTTTTATTCAGCGGAATGTCAGCTTTCAATGAAAAAAAAATACCTCGTAAGTTTCTAACAGATTTTATTAATATAAAAATAAACTATACACTTTCGACTCAAGGGTGCACCAATCAGCTTTAGGGGGTTAAAGCTCTGAGCCTGTCACATGTAGCCCAGGGAAGTTGTTGTTCAACCTGTGTCTTTGGAAGCCTGTGGTTTAAGGAAGCGGAAGAAGACTTATTATTGGGGTCGGGTCTCTCTCACTCTCTCTCTCTCTCTCTCTCTCTCTCTCTCTCTCTCTCTCTCTCTCTCTCTCTCTCTCTCTCACTCACTCACTCACTCACTCACTCACTCACTCACTCACTCACTCACTCACTCACTCACTCACTCACTCACTCACTCACTCACTCACTCACTCACTCACTCACTCACTCACTCACTCACTCACTCACTCACTCACTCACTCACTCACTCACTCACTCACTCACTCACTCACTCACTCACTCACTCACTCACTCACTCACTCACTCACTCACTCTCTCACTCTCTCACTCACTCACTCTCTCACTCTCTCACTCTCTCGCCAGAAGGCCAGTTGATATCTCTCACCCAATTAACAAACTCTGGCCCAACATTACACCTTAGTTTTACACCTTGTGAGTTTCCAGACCTGGGTTCAAATACTACTGAAAATCATAATAAAAAAATAAAAAAATCACTTTCACTGTGCTTGAATGAGTTAGCCAATGCGCAATGCAACCAGTAGAATAGTCCCAAATCTGCACGTCTGGCACTTCAGGGAGGGTAACGCTCGACAGTATTTGAACGATTTCAAATAGTATTTGAACCCAGGTCTGCCTTTCACACCTTCTGGGTTTCCACTTGGGAAGGTGGCCTCAGCTGGAATCTCTTGACTTCACTGTCTCTGAGCGCTCAAGACCTTTACGGAGTAGACGGAAGTATCAAGCTCCCTATCAAGCTATTGGATTAGACATTTGATTTTGAGGTATAAGCTGTCGTCCAACCCAGCCCCTCCCACACTGTCTGCTCCTGTTCAGTTGAAGAAAAACAACCGATCAGGCCCCTACCGTACGTCTCCCTTTAAAGAGACGTAGAGGGCTCTGGAACAGGTGGGAACAGGGGAACAGCAGCAGAGAAGGAAAGGGTGTATTTCAATCATTTCTGGTCAGACGTATTCCTGTTCCTTTAGTTAAACAGGCTTCTCTCATTGAGACAAATCTCTTTTACAACAAAGACCTGTTCATATATATATCAACTGGGTGGTTCGAGCCCTGAATGCTGATTGGCTGACAGCCGTGGTATATCAGACCGTATACCTGACAAAACATTTGTTTTTACTCCTCTAATTACGTTGGTGACCAGTTTATAACAGCAATAAGGCATGAGGGGGTGTGGTATATGGCCAATATACCACGGCTAAGGGACATATACCACACCCCCTCATACCTTATTGCTTAAAGATAGCACAGGAGGATGTCAAGTCAGTATAACATGGTCCTTCACTGTCCTCCATGTGACTCCATAATAAATCACAACACGGTTCTATATCTCTGCTTGATCACATGACTTTAATGGTTGACCTTAACAACACGTCAGGATGGCAGTAAGGGTATAGTCCACTGTCATACAGTATGCAGGAAAAATGACAAACGCTTTGGAGTTGGACTTTGTAGTCATTAAGGTGGTTGTGTGTGTGTGTGTGTGTGTGTGTGTGTGTGTGTGTGTGTGTGTGTGTGTGTGTGTGTGTGTGTGTGTGTGTGTGTGTGTGTGTGTGTGTGTGTGTGTGTGTGTGTGTGTGTGTGTGTGTGTGTGTGTGTGTGTGTGTGTGTGTGTGTGTGTGTGTGTGTTCTTTTCAATATTAAAGCTTTGCGTCTGCATCACACCATGGTGGAGGGTAGCACCATTAATAGTCATGTGACTTGCTTGCCATCCATTATGCATACAGTAGCATTGACATAGAATGGCAATCGAGGTCTGTGTCACAAATGACACTCTATTACCTATATAGTGCACTACTTTTAACCAGAGGCCTATGCGCACCCTGTGGGCTTTGGTTTAAAGTAGTGTGTGAATAGGAGTGCCATTTGGGACGCAGCCTCTGACACTCTGCAGGAGATCAAAAGGGAAGAGGAAGGGTGCCTGTTAAAAAGGATTTCTCTCCTTGCCGCTGGCGACACAGTCGAATATGAATCAGAAGCTCCTGTGATGATGTGCTGAGCTTCCTGTCGTCATTGTAGGTTGGCTGTGTCCTGCACTGGACCAGAGAGGAACAGGGACTAGGGGAGCGGTGGTGTAGGGATTTGGGGGTTTTACACTGTAAAGCTGCTCGGCATTGGCAGCATATGGACATCAGGCTGTGTCCCAAATGGCTATTCCCTAAATAGTGCACTATTTTTCTGTATAGCCCTATGCACCCTTATAATAAACAGTGCACTACAAATGGAATAGTGTGAGATTTGGGTATGTTATAAGACAGAGAGAAGTCTGGACGGAGTACTTTGAAAGGAGCATGTTGTTTTGTGCATGTTGAAGGGAATGAGACGTGAGGATTTGGGATTTGACAGTGTGAAGCTTGTTGGCGTTGGCAGCCTCTGGGCATTAGTGTCTGTGATAAGACTGAACCGATGACTGAGTAACTGAATAACTTCCCTGTTAGGGCAATACATCTGGACTCATCTTCTGAGCTATCAACAGAATCACAGTGTTGCCCTCCTTCCTCCCTTCACTACTAACTAGCTCTCCTACAGCGCTGGTACAATGGGCTCCTGAGTGGCACAGTGGTCTGAGGCACTGCATCTCAGTGCTAGAGGCGTCACTACAGACACCCTGGTTCAGCGGTCTAAGGCACTGCATCTCAGTGCTAGAGGCGTCACTACAGACACCCTGGTTCAGCGGTCTGAGGCACTGCATCTCAGTGCTAGAGGCGTCACTACAGACACCCTGGTTCAGCGGTCTGAGGCACTGCATCTCAGGGCTAGAGGCGTCACTACAGACACCCTGGTTCAGCGGTCTGAGGCACTGCATCTCAGTGCTAGAGGAGTCACTACAGACCCTGGTTCAGCGGTCTAAGACACTGCATCTCAGTGCTAGAGGCGTCACTACAGACATCCTGGTTCAGCGGTCTAAGACACTGCATCTCAGTGCTAGAGGCGTCACTACAGACACCCTGGTTCAGCGGTCTAAGGCACTGCATCTCAGTGCTAGAGGCGTCACTACAGACACCCTGGTTCAGCGGTCTAAGGCACTGCATCTCAGTGCTAAAGGCATCACTACAGACCCTGGTTCAGCGGTCTGAGGCACTGCATCTCAGTGCTAGAGGCATCACTACAGACATCCTGGTTCAGCGGTCTAAGACACTGCATCTCAGTGCTAGAGGCGTCACTACAGACACCCTGGTTCAGCGGTCTAAGGCACTGCATCTCAGTGCTAGAGGCGTCACTACAGACACCCTGGTTCAGCGGTCTGAGACACTGCATCTCAGTGCTAGAGGCGTCACCGCTCACGTCACACAGCAGCACACCGCTCACGTCACACAGCAGCACATCGCTCACATCACACAGCAGTACACCGCTCACGTCACACAGCAGCACACCGCTCACGTCACACAGCAGCACACCGCTCACATCACACAGCAGTACACCGCTCACGTCACACAGCAGCACACCGCTCACATCACACAGCAGTACACCGCTCACGTCACACAGCAGCACACCGCTCACGTCACACAGCAGCACACCGCTCACATCACACAGCAGTACACCGCTCACGTCACACAGCAGCACACCGCTCACATCACACAGCAGCACACCGCTCACGTCACACAGCAGTACACCGCTCACGTCACACAGCAGCACACCGCTCACATCACACAGCAGCACACCGCTCACGTCACACAGCAGCACACCGCTCACGTCACACAGCAGTACACCGCTCACGTCACACAGCAGCACACCGCTCACATCACACAGCAGCACACCGCTCACATCACACAGCAGCACACCGCTCACATCACACAGCAGCACACCGCTCACATCACACAGCAGCACACTCCTCCAAGCTGGTTTATCACAACATACACTGCTTTGGGAAGCTGCTAGCTGCAGAGTAGTGTGTGGATTCAGTACAAACACGTGTTTACCGCTGGGCAAGGCAGTGGGTAGCTGTGGATGAATACGTGTGTGTGTATCACACAAAGCAGGCTAGGTGCTGGAGCTCTGAGCCACGCCCTATGGGAGACATAAGCCTTATTAGATGCATGACTGTACCTGTTAAATGTATTTAAAGCCCCCTGCTAAAATGAAGCCAGAAATCTACGGTATAGTGATTCCCTTGTTTTGGTTGGTATATTATATCTGATTACCTTTTTTCAATGTTTAGCAGCGGAGTAGAGCAGAGTAGAGATTAGCACAATCAAATAAATGATTTCTTACATGTTATTACAATAATTGTCTTGTTAATAATTCACTTTAGTCTTTGATGTATTGTGCATCAGGAAGAGGAAGCGACTTGCGGCGTTCACACTGTACTGTATTGGCAGGAAGGAGAGGCCTCTTCCCTTAGTCTTGCATGGTTTTGGGGAACGCATGGCTCGGAGAGACACGTATTGTGCAGCATTTGTTTTGATGAGACACAGTCTGATACTAGGACTGGATAATGGATGGAACTCCAGCAAGCCTTGAGGACCCTGCACAGAACAACTCATCTGGCTACGGATGTGGGATGTGTACTGAGGAGATGAACTCAGGAGGCGTGATCATCCCTAGTGCAGATGTTTTACTTTGGTCATGAGATTCAACAACTTTCCTTCCTCGTTGTGAGTTACTGAACACAATGACGTGTTGAGTAGAAGTTGTGCCACACAATACATGGACAGGATACAGGACCTGGGTGACTTTACCACTCGGGTAGAGTAGAGTTTAGCAGACAGGCAACACGTGGAAAGCGTACGTTACTAAACGTGGAGAGTTTATACGTGACTCTACCATGGAGACGTCCCAGGAAGAGTAAACTTATCCTAACCTATGTGCCATAACAGACATGTGTCACATTCTGACCTCTTCTTTCATCTGAACTCTTTAACCCCCACCATCATCATCTTCCAAAATGGCAGCATCTTTGTTGAGAGGAGCTTTCTGTCCTTGTACCTTAGCTGTAAAATGTCATTGCGTGGGAGCCACAACAGCACATGAGCAGCATGCCAGTCCGGTCAAATAGCAGAGGACAAACAGAGTGATGAAAGGATAGAAAGCAATAGATGATCTAGTCAGTCAGCAGAAACAGTCAGTCAGTCAGTCAGCAGAAACAGTCAGTCAGTCGGCAGAGTCAGTCAGTCAGCAGAGTCAGTCAGTCAGCAGAGTCAGTCAGTCAGCAGAGTCAGTCAGTCAGCAGAGTCAGTCAGTCAGTCAGCAGAGTCAGTCAGTCAGTCAGCAGAGTCAGTCAGTCAGTCAGCAGAGACAATCAGTCAGTCAGCAGAGACAATCAGTCAGTCAGCAGAGACAATCAGTCAGTCGGCAGAGTCAGTCAGTCGGCAGAGTCAGTCAGTCAGTCGGCAGAGTCAGTCAGTCAGTCAGTCAGCAGAGACAATCAGTCAGTCAGTCAGCAGAGACAATCAGTCAGTCAGCAGAGACAGTCAGTCAGCAGAGACAGTCAGTGAGTCAGTCGTTCAGTCAGCAGAGTCAGTCGTTGAGTCAGCAGAGACAGTCAGTCAGTCAGCAGAGAGTCAGTCAGTCAGCAGAGACAGTCAGACGTTCAGTCAGCAGAGACAGTCAGTCAGTCAGTAGAGGCAGTCAGCAAAGACAGTCATTCAGTCAGCAAAGACAGTCAGTCAGTCAACAGAGATAGTCAGTCAGTAGAGACAGTCAGTCAATCAGCCAGCAGAGTCAGTCAGCCAGCAGAGACAGTCAGTCAGTCAGTCAGCAGAGACAGTCAGTCATCAGAGACAGTCAGTCAGTCAACAGAGACAGTCATTCAGTAGAGACAGTCAGTCAGTCAGAAGTCAGTATAAACTGTTCAGTCAGCAGAAAGAGTCATTCAGTCAGCAGAGAGAGTCAGTCAGTCAGCAGAGAGAGTCAGTCAGTCAACAGAGAGAGTCAGTCAGTCAGCAGAGAGAGTCAGTCAGTCAGCAGAGAGAGTCAGTCAGTCAGCAGAGAGAGTCAGTCAGTCAGCAGAGAGAGTCAGTCAGTCAGCAGAGAGGGTCAGTCAGTCAGTCAGCAGAGAAGGTCAGTCAGTCAGCACAGAGAGTCAGTCAGTCAGTCAGTCAGCACAGAGAGTCAGTCAGTCAGCAGAGAGGGTCAGTCAGTCAGTCAGCAGAGAAGGTCAGTCAGTCAGCACAGAGAGTCAGTCAGTCAGTCAGTCAGCACAGAGAGTCAGTCAGTCAGCACAGAGAGTGGGTGTGTGATTGGCAGGGACACAGAACCAAGAGAGATGTTACATAATTACATGTTTTTCAGTTTTCGAACACCTACACGATCAAGGGTTTTTATTTATGTTTAACTATTTTCTACATTGTGGAATAATAGTGAAGACATCAAAACTATGAAATAACACATATGGAATCATGTAGTACCGAAAAAAAGTGTTAAAAATATATATTTTATATTTGAGATTATTATATTTGAGATTATTCAAAACAGTCAGTCAGTCGGCAGAGTCAGTCAGTCAGCAGAGTCAGTCAGTCAGCAGAGTCAGTCAGTCAGCAGAGTCAGTCAGTCAGTCAGCAGAGTCAGTCAGTCAGTCAGCAGAGTCAGTCAGTCAGTCAGCAGAGACAATCAGTCAGTCAGCAGAGACAATCAGTCAGTCAGCAGAGACAATCAGTCAGTCGGCAGAGTCAGTCAGTCGGCAGAGTCAGTCAGTCAGTCAGTCGGCAGAGTCAGTCAGTCAGTCAGTCAGCAGAGACAATCAGTCAGTCAGTCAGCAGAGACAATCAGTCAGTCAGCAGAGAGGGTCAGTGAGTCAGTCAGCAGAGAAGGTCAGTCAGTCAGCACAGAGAGTCAGTCAGTCAGTCAGTCAGCACAGAGAGTCAGTCAGTCAGCACAGAGAGTGGGTGTGTGATTGGCAGGGACACAGAACCAAGAGAGATGTTACATAATTACATGTTTTTCAGTTTTCGAACACCTACACGATCAAGGGTTTTTATTTATGTTTAACTATTTTCTACATTGTGGAATAATAGTGAAGACATCAAAACTATGAAATAACACATATGGAATCATGTAGTACCGAAAAAAAGTGTTAAAAAAATATATTTTATATTTGAGATTATTCAAAGTAGTCACCCTTTGCCTTGTTGACAGCTATGCACACTCTTGGCATTCTCTCAACCAGCTTCATGAGGTAGTCACCTGGAATACATTTCAATTAACAGGTGTGCCTTGTTAAAAGTTAATTTGTGGAATTTCTTTCTTTCTTAATGCGTTTGAGCCAATCAGTTGTGTTGCGATAAGGTAAGGGTGTTATACAGAAGATAGCCCAAGCGCTATGATGAAACTGATGAAACTGGACCACCACAGGAAAGGAAGACCCAGAGTTACCTCTGCTGCAGAGGATAAGTTCATTAGAGTTACCAGCCTCAGAAATTGCAGCCCAAATAAATGCTTCACGGAGGTCAAGTAACAGACACATCTCAAAATCAACTGTTCAGAGGAGACTGTGTGAATCAGGCCTTCGAATTGCTGCAAAGAAGCCACTACTAAAGGACACTATTAAGAAGGAGAGACTTGCTTGGGCCAAGAAACACGAGCAATGGACATTAGACCAGTGGAAATGTGTCCTTTGGTCTTGAGTCCAAATTTGATATTTTTGGTTCCAACCGCCGTGTCTTTGTGAGACGCGGTGTGGGTGAAGAAATGATCTCTGTATGTGTATTTCCCACAAGAAAGCATGGAGGAAGATGTGTTATGGTGTAGGGGTGCTTTGCTGGTGACACTGTGATTTATTTAGATTTCAAGGCACACTGAACCAGCATGGCTACCACAGCATTCTGCAGCGATACACCATCCCATCTGGTTTGGGCTTAGTGGGACTATCAATTGTTTTTTAATAGGACAATGACCCAAAACCCACCTCCAGGCTGTTTAAAGGCTATTTTACCAAGAAGGAGAGTGATGCAGTGCTGCATCAGATGACCTGGCCTCCACAATCACCCAACCTCAACCAAAATGAGATGGTTTGGGATGAGTCGGACCGCATATTGTAACATGACATAAGATAACATGACATAAGATAACATGACATAAGATAACATTACATATTGTAACATAAGATAAGATAACATTACATATTATAACATAAGATAACATGACATATTGTAACATAACATAAGATAACATGACATATTGTAACATAACTTGAAGTATTGAACATGACATAGCATGGCGTGGCGTAGCATAGCGTCACAAGCCAAAACACCATCCTCTACTGAAAAAATCACTTCCTATTCAGCTCTAATAGTACTGAAACAGGATACAGTAATACTATCCACATGTACAGCGCATTTGCAAAGGATTCAGAACTTTTTCAAATCAAATCAAAATCATATCAGACACATTTTGTTACATTACATTCTAAAATGGATTTAAAAAAAAATGTATCCTCGACAATCTACACACAGTACCCCATCATGACAAAGCGAAAAGAGGTTTTAAGAAATCTTTGCAAATTTATTTAAAAAAAAGATACCTTATTTACATACGTATTCAGACCATTTGCTATGAGACTCGAATTTATACTCAGGTGCATCCTATTTTCATTGATCATCCTTGAGATGTTTCTACAACTTGAAGTCCACCTGTGGTAAATTCAATTGGTTTGACATGATTTGGAATGGCACACACCTGTCTATATAAGGTCCCACAGTTGACAGTGTATATCAGAGCAAAAACCAAGCCAAGAGGTTGAAGGAATTGTCCTTAGAGCTCCAAGACAGGATTGCATCGAGGTACAGATCTGGGGAAGGGTACCAAGAACACAGTGGCCATTCTTAAAATGGAAGAAGTTTGGAACCACCAAGACTCTTCCTAGAGCTTGCCAAACTGAGCAATCGGGGGAGAAGGCCCTTGGTCAGGGAGGTGACCAAGAGCCCGATGGTCACTCTGACAGAGCTCCAGAGATGGGAGACCCTTCCAGAAGGACAACCATCTCTGCATCACTCCACCAATCAGGCCTTTAGGGTAGAGTGGCCAGGCAGAAGCCACTTCGCAGTAAAAGGCACATGACAGCCCGCTTGGAGTTTGCCAAAAGGCACCTAAAGAACTCTCAGACCATGAGAAACAAGATTCTCTGGTCTGATAAAACCAAGATTGAAGTCTTTGGGCTGAATGCCAAGCGTCACGTCTGGAGGAAACCTGGCATCGCTCATCACCTGTCCAATACCATCCCTACGGTGAAGCAGGGTAGTGGCAGCATCATGCTGTGGGATGTTTTTAAGTGGCAGGGACTGGGAGACTAGTCAGGATCAAGGAAAATATTAACGGAGCAAAGTACCTGATACAGAGCACTCAAGACCTCAGACTGGGGTGAAGGTTCACCTTTCAGCAGGACAACGACCCTAAGCACACAGCCAAGACAACGCAGGAATGGCTTTGGGACAAGTCTCTGAATGTCCTTGAGTGACCCAGCCAGAGCCCGGACTTGAACCCGTTCGAACATCTCTGGAGAGATCTGAAAATAGTTGTGCAGCGACGCTCCCCATCCAACCTAACATAACTTGAAAGGATCTTCAAGTTTGTAGAGTCATACCCAAGAAGCACCTTTGGCTGTAATTGCTGCCAAAGGTGCTTCAACAAAGTACTGAGGCAAGGGTCTGAATACTTATGTAAATGTAATATTTCATTATTATAATTTTTTCCTTACATTTGCAAAAATGTCTGAAAACCTGACTTTGCTTTGTCATTATGGGTTATTGTGTGAAGATTGATGAGGGGAAAAAACGATTTAATCAATTTTAGAAGGCTGCGTAACAAAATGTGGAAAAATTGAAGGTGTCTGAATACTTTCCGAATGCACTGTAAATGTCATTGCCTATGCTTGATGATGTGATGTTTGGTATGCACAGAGCAGCAGTCCAAATTATCCCCACAGGGGTCATAAAGTCATTATCGTAGAGGATGAGTGTATCCACGTTATTGATGCTTATTGATCAAACAGAGATGATTATGGAGAGAAGACCGAGCTCCTATGGCTCTGGGCTATGGGACGTCTTACAGTTCACAGAACATTCATTTTCCTGTATTGACTCTGGGTGTGTCCCATATGGCATCATATTCCCTATATAGTGCACTACTTTTGACTAGAGCCGTATTTTCACTGGTCAAAATGAGTGCACTACATAGGGAATAGAGTGCCATTTAGAACACGACCCTCTTGTTCTATTTTCTCTGTGATCATTAGCCAGACCCTGACACTGGGTGATTATAGATGTACAGTCAATCTAATTATATACTAATTACCCTCAGCGTGTTGTGTGAAGGACCCCTTTAACACAAGACATTGTTAGATATCTGGATTATAAATCGTAGTCATTATAAATTATTGAAAATCGTTTCAGCTAATTCATCAAAATGATTTTTTGGGGTGTTTATGTGCAGGACAAATTATCAATCGTGTGGTCTTTGTTAGTGTGATAATGACGATGATGATAATGACAATAATGATGTCACAAAGCCATCTGCCATATACAGTATGTGTGTTGCTATGATTGTCAATGGCTGATACATACTAGGACACTAGCCATAAACGTCAAGCATTTTGGTGTAAGGGACTGAGTAAGCAGAGACCGTATACTATTCACAACACATAAATATCAAAACGGTTGGGATTATGTTGAAAATAGTTTGCCTCCAACTGATCCCGACGTTTAAAAAAACCAAGTAAAAACACAGCAAGTGGGATGATCCACACGCTGGCTGGCTGGTCCACATTTTATTTCACAACAAGCAGATAGGAATGGGAGCTCACCAAACCATTAGATACGTGATACATGTCAGGAAGGAAGTCAATAAGTCACTGTATGTACAGTTGTTGGGTCAGAAGTGATTTTCTCAGGATAGTGACTGTCCCCCAGATGTTATGAGAAGAGTTGATGCTCACTAATTCAAGACATGGGGTTCCTTCCAAAATGGCACCCTAATACCTACATAGTGCACTCCTTTGCCCAGGGCCCATAGGTCTCTGGTCAAAATAAGTGCATTATATAAGGAATAGGATGCCAGTTTAGACACAAACGTTTTGTCCAACAGCAGTAATATCACTTTATATCTACCCGTTATTTTCAGCATTAACCATTGTGATACAACAGTGCACAATGGCAGATCACGTACACTCTGTGTCAGATCACGTACACTCTGTGTCAGATCACGTACACTCTGTGTCAGATCACGTACACTCTGTGTCAGATCACGTACACTCTGTGTCAGATCACGTACACTCTGTGTCAGATCACGTACACTCTGTGTCAGATCACGTACACTCTGTGGCAGATCACGTACACTCTGTGGCAGATCACGTACACTGTGTGTCAGATCACGTACACTCTGTGGCAGATCACGTACACTCTGTGTCAGATCACGTACACTCTGTGTCAGATCACGTACACTCTGTGCAAGCCCGATGTCTAATGTTTCGGGGCTTTGGTGTTCAGCAGTCTGATTGGTTACACACTTTCCTCTTAGTGCGCCTTCCAGTTTTTAACTTTTATGTGAATGTCACACGGTGAGAGGATTACCAGCTGAGCCCTGTGGCCTTGCTGTGTGACATGGCTATCCAATGTAAAACAGTACAAGTGGAAGGGATATCTCCAATGACTCCATGTTATAGTTGTAGAGTCATAGTAACTGTATGTTAGGGAAGTGAAGGGATGACTGTGAACTGACCAAAGGCTGGACACTACACTGATCCACACATAGGGATATGAAGGACAGTAACAGTATCTCAGGAAAGTGGTAGTGGTGTTTAGGGTTTTCCAATGGCAGCCCTGGTCGACAGTGATGTAGAGGAGAGTGGTAACATATAGAGACAGTGATGTAGAGGAGAGTGGTAACATATAGTGGTGTAGAGGAGAGTGGTAACAGAGTGGTGTAGAGGAGAGTGGTAACAGAGTGGTGTAGAGGAGAGTGGTAACATATAGAGATAGTGATGTAGAGGAGAGTGGTAACAGAGTGGTGTAGAGGAGAGTGGTAACAGAGTGGTGTAGAGGAGAGTGGTAACATATAGAGATAGTGATGTAGAGGAGATTGGTAACAGAGTGGTGTAGAGGAGAGTGGTAACAGAGTGGTGTAGAGGAGAGTGGTAACATATAGAGATAGTGATGTAGAGGAGAGTGGTAACAGAGTGGTGTAGAGGAGAGTGATAACAGAGTGGTGTAGAGGAGAGTGGTAACATGTAGAGGAGAGTGGTAACATATAGAGATAGTGATGTAGAGGAGAGTGGTAACAGAGTGGTGTAGAGGAGAGTGGTAACAGAGTGGTGTAGAGGAGAGTGGTAACATATAGTGGTGTAGAGGAGAGTGGTAACATATAGAGATAGTGGTGTAGAGGAGAGTGGTAACAGAGTGGTGTAGAGGAGAGTGGTAACATATAGAGATATACCTACTAGCCCAGACAGGGGCTTCGTCCCTCTTAGTAATATTATTTCTATAAGCGGTACTTGTATCTTAGGGGTGTTAGTAGTGTTAAGGGTTTTCCAGACGTAGTCCGTACTGAATGACCCGACCAGTCCTAACCAGTCCCTAGCAGCTGCCACTTTAAGCCCCAGACCAGTGGGGTAGCCAATAGCCATGTCTTTTACTCCTTCTCCTCCCCCACCTCCTCCTCCTCTGTCTCTTCCTCCTCCTCCTCTGTCTCCTCCACCTCCCACTACCTTCTTATCCTTCTCCTCTCCCACCTTTTCCTCCTCTGCCTCTTCCTCCTCCTCCCTCCCCAACCCCCTCCTTCTCTGTCTCCTCCTCCTCCTCTTCCTCTTCCTCACCCTACTCCTCTTTTACCTCCTCCTCCTCCTTCTCTTTCACCCCCTCCTCCCATGAACCCCTAACCCTTCCGCTGGCCTGGGAGGAGGTGATATGAAGTGGTGTTTCAGCTCTGCCTGGGAGGCAGGAGTCAGATTGCTCTCTCAAGGGTAAAGAAAAACTACAGACGATGATAATACATTTTCCTCTCCCTGCTCACCATTTCCTCCCAACACAGCACATGCTGTGTGTGCCAACAAGGTGCAACAAGGTGGCTGTAGAGTGGGGGTCCTCTCACTCAGAGGCACCATTTCCTCTGCATCACCCTCTAAAGTATATCACTGATCAGTCTGACACAATGACAGGCCATCCATGTTTCAATGGATAGACTCAGATTCATCTACTTTATATCAAGGTTGTGTTTTAGGTATTCCCCTAAACCTGATGTATGTTGTCAACCTACTCGTACAGTAAATACCAGCTAGCTCTTGTCTTGTAACCAAATTAGGGAATGAGAAATCTGTTGTGTTCTGACAACCGAATTCATTGCTATGACTCTCCATGGTACAGCTACAAGAGTAATGTTGTTTGGAGATGATATTTCCTGCCCAGTGTACTTAATGTTTCTATTATTTTGAATGGTATTGGCTCGGGCTCACTTTGAGTAGAAAGACTGTGTAGAGAGAGAAAGAGAGTGGGGGGAGGTTGACAGAGGCTGACAGAGAGAGAGGTAGAGAGAGAAAAGAGAGAGAGAGAGACTAAGAGACTCTGAGAAACAGAGAGAGAGGTAGAGAGAGAAAGAGAGAGAGAGAGACTAAGAGACTCTGAGAAACAGAGAGAGAGGTAGAGAGAGAAAGAGAGAGAGAGAGACTAAGAGACTGAGAAACAGAGAGAGAGGTAGAGAGAGAAAGAGAGAGAGAGAGACTAAGAGACTGAGAAACAGAGAGCGAGTGAGAGGCTGACAGAGACAGGTACAGTGATGGGGGTGGAGTTATGAGACAAGTACAGTGATGGGGGAGGACTTATGAGACAGGTACAGTGATGGGGGTGGAGTTATGAGACAGGTACAGTGATGGGGGTGGAGTTATGAGACAGGTACAGTGATGGGGTGGAGTTATGAGACAGGTACAGTGATGGGGGTGGAGTTATGAGACAGGTACAGTGATAGGGGAGGAGTTATGAGACAGGTACAGTGATAGGGGAGGAGTTATGAGACAGGTACAGTGATAGGGGATGAGTTATGAGACAGGTAAAGTGATAAGGGAGGAGTTATGAGACAGGTACAGTGATAGGGGAGGAGTTATGAGACAGGTAAAGTGATAAGGGAGGAGTTATGAGACAGGTACAGTGATGGGGGAGGACTTATGAGACAGGTACAGTGATGGGGGTGGAGTTATGAGACAGGTACAGTGATGGGGGAGGACTTATGAGACAGGTACAGTGATGGGGGTGGAGTTATGACACAGGCACAGTGATGGGGGTGGAGTTATGAGACAGGTACAGTGATGGGGGTGGAGTTATGAGACAGGTACAGTGATGGGGGTGGAGTTATGAGACAGGTACAGTGATGGGGGTGGAGTTATGAGACAGGTACAGTGATGGGGGTGGAGTTATGAGACAGGTACAGTGATAGGGGAGGAGTTATGAGACAGGTACAGTGATAGGGGAGGGGTTATGAGACAGGTACAGTGATAGGGGATGAGTTATGAGACAGGTAAAGTGATAAGGGAGGAGTTATGAGACAGGTACAGTGATAGGGGAGGAGTTATGAGACAGGTACAGTGATAGGGGAAGAGTTATGAGACAGGTAAAGTGATAAGGGAGGAGTTATGAGACCGGTAAAGTGATAAGGGAGTGGAGTTATGAGACAGGTAAAGTGATAAGGGAGGAGTTATGAGACAGGTACAGTGATAAGGGAGGAGTTATGAGACAGGTAAAGTGATAAGGGAGGAGTTATGAGACCGGTAAAGTGATAAGGGAGGAGTTATGAGACAGGTACAGTGATAAGGGAGGTGTTATGAGACAGGTACAGTGATAAGGGAGGTGTTATGAGACAGGTAAAGTGATAAGGGAGGTGTTATGAGACAGGTAAAGTGATAAGGGAGGAGTTATGAGACAGGTAAAGTGATAAGGGAGGAGTTATGAGACAGGTACAGTGATAAGGGAGGAGTTATGAGACCGGTAAAGTGATAAGGGAGGAGTTATGAGACAGGTACAGTGATAAGGGAGGTGTTATGAGACAGGTACAGTGATAAGGGAGGTGTTATGAGACAGGTAAAGTGATAAGGGAGGTGTTATGAGACAGGTAAAGTGATAAGGGAGGAGTTATGAGACCGGTAAAGTGATAAGGGAGGAGTTATGAGACAGGTACAGTGATAAGGGAGGAGTTATGAGACAGGTAAAGTGATAAGGGAGGAGTTATGAGACCGGTAAAGTGATAAGGGAGGAGTTATGAGACAGGTACAGTGATAAGGGAGGTGTTATGAGACAGGTACAGTGATAAGGGAGGTGTTATGAGACAGGTAAAGTGATAAGGGAGGAGTTATGAGACAGGTAAAGTGATAAGGGAGGAGTTATGAGACAGGTAAAGTGATAAGGGAGGAGTTATGAGACAGTTAGCCAGCAGGGAGTGTTATAGTTGGCTGTGGTTTCCGTTCTGAGCTCCTCAGGTGGGGGGAGGGAGGAAGATAGAGAAAGGGAGGGAGATATGGCTGAGTCCATTAGAGGCCATTAGCCTGCGGGCCTCCAGTGTGTCTGTGTGCGTGCGTGCCAGACTGAACAAACACGTGAGAGTTGGTAGGTTATTGACAGAATCCACTTTAGTAGTGTTTTGTTTAGTTTTGCTCAACATGATATCATCACGCCATGAAGAATTGTTGGCAGTAGTGATTTTGGGTTGGATGTTACAGCTGCACTGTATTCACCACAGGGTTCTCTTCTGGTATACAGGTGTACTGTATTCACCACAGGGTTCTCTTCTGGTATACAGGTGTACTGTATTCACCACAGGGTTCTCTTCTGGTATACAGGTGTACTGTATTCACCACAGGGTTCTCTTCTGTCATACAGCTGTACTGTATTCACCACAGGGTTCTCTTCTGGTATACAGGTGTACTGTATTCACCACAGGGTTCTCTTCTGGTATACAGGTGTACTGTATTCACCACAGGGTTCTCTTCTGGTATACAGGTGTACTGTATTCACCACAGGGTTCTCTTCTGTCATACAGCTGTACTGTATTCACCACAGGGTTCTCTTCTGGTATACAGGTGTACTGTATTCACCACAGGGTTCTCTTCTGGTATACAGGTGTACTGTATTCACCACAGGGTTCTCTTCTGGTATACAGGTGTACTGTATTCACCACAGGGTTCTCTTCTGGTATACAGGTGTACTGTATTCACCACAGGGTTCTCGTCTGGTATACAGGTGTACTGTATTCACCACATAGTTCTCTTCTGGTATACAGGTGTACTGTATTCACCACAGGGTTCTCTTCTGGTATACAGGTGTACCGTATTCACCACAGGGTTCTCTTCTGGTATACAGGTGTACTGTATTCACCACAGGGTTCTCTTCTGGTATACAGGTGTACTGTATTCACGACACGGTTCTCTTCTGTCATACAGCTGTACTGTATTCACCACAGGGTTCTCTTCTGGTATACAGCTATACTGTATTCACCACAGGGTTCTCTTCTGGTATACAGGTGTACCATATTCACCACAGGGTTCTCTTCTGGTATACAGGTGTACCATATTCACGACAGGGTTCTCTTCTGTCATACAGCTGTACTGTATTCACCACAGGGTTCTCTTCTGGTATACAGGTGTACTGTATTCACCACAGGGTTCTCTTCTGGTATACAGGTGTACTGTATTCAACACAGGGTTCTCTTCTGGTATACAGGTGTACTGTATTCACCACAGGGTTCTCTTCTGGTATACAGGTGTACTGTATTCACCACAGGGTTCTCTTCTGGTATACAGGTGTACTGTATTCACCACAGGGTTCTCTTCTGGTATACAGGTGTACTGTATTCACCACAGGGTTCTCTTCTGGTATACAGGTGTACCATATTCACCACAGGGTTCTCTTCTGGTATACAGGTGTACTGTATTCACCACAGGGTTCTCTTCTGGTATACAGGTGTACTGTATTCACCACAGGGTTCTCTTCTGGTATACAGGTGTACTGTATTCACCACAGGGTTCTCTTCTGGTATACAGGTGTACTGTATTCACCACAGAGTTCTCTTCTGGTATACAGGTGTACTGTCTTCACCACAGGGTTCTCTTCTGGTATACAGCTGTACTGTATTCACCACAGGGTTCTCTTCTGGTATACAGGTGTACTGTATTCACCACAGGGTTCTCTTCTGGTATACAGGTGTACTGTATTCACCACAGAGTTCTCTTCTGGTATACAGCTGTACTGTATTCACCACAGGGTTCTCTTCTGGTATACAGGTGTACCATATTCACCACAGGGTTCTCTTCTGGTATACAGGTGTACTGTATTCACCACAGAGTTCTCTTCTGGTATACAGCTGTACTGTATTCACCACAGGGTTCTCTTCTGGTATACAGGTGTACCATATTCACCACAGGGTTCTCTTCTGGTATACAGGTGTACTGTATTCACCACAGGGTTTTCTTCTGGTATACAGGTGTACTGTATTCACCACAGGGTTCTCTTCTGTCATACAGCTGTACTGTATTCACCACAGGGTTCTCTTCTGGTATACAGGTGTACTGTATTCCCCACAGGGTTCTCTTCTGGTATACAGGTGTACTGTATTCACCACAGGGTTCTCTTCTGTCATACAGCTGTACTGTATTCACCACAGGGTTCTCTTCTGGTATACAGGTGTACTATATTCACCACAGGGTTCTCTTCTGGTATACAGGTGTACTGTATTCCCCACAGGGTTCTCTTCTGGTATACAGGTGTACTGTATTCACCACAGGGTTCTCTTCTGGTATACAGGTGTACTGTATTCACCACAGGGTTCTCTTCTGGTATACAGGTGTACTGTATTCACCACAGGGTTCTCTTCTGTCATACAGCTGTACTGTATTCATCACAGGGTTCTCTTCTGGTATACAGGTGTACTGTATTCACCACAGGGTTCTCTTCTGGTATACTGTATGTTGAATGTTAGAAAATACAATGGATTTCCTATTAATTTACGGTCTCCATCTACAGGCAATTCCTGCAAACATGTGTGTGTTTGATGTGTTTATTCATTGTGTATGTGTCATCCAATAAGCGTCACGTAGGTTATACATAGTGGGGAGAACGTCTCCTTTTACGAATAGAGGTGTGATTGATGTGTTTATTTGTTGTGTATGAGTCAACCAATAGATGTGTACTTGTCATCCAATAGACGTGTATTTGTCATCCAATAGATGTGTATTTGTCATCCAATAGACGTGTATTTGTCATCCAATAGATCTGTATGTGTCATCCAATAGACGTGTATTTGTCATCCAATAGATGTGTATTTGTCATCCAATAGACGTGTATTTGTCATCCAATAGATCTGTATGTGTCATCCAATAGATGTGTATTTGTCATCCAATAGACGTGTATTTGTCATCCAATAGATCTGTATGTGTCATCCAATAGACGTGTATTTGTCATCCAATAGATCTGTATGTGTCATCCAATAGACGTGTATTTGTCATCCAATAGGCGTGTATTTGTCATCCAATAGACGTGTATTCGTCATCCAGTAGATGTGTATTTGTCATCCAATAGACGTGTATTTGTCATCCAGTAGATGTGTATTTGTCATCCAATAGGCGTGTATTTGTCATCCAATAGGCGTGTATTTGTCATCCAATAGACGTGCATTTGTAATCCAATAGGCATGTATTTCTGTTAGGAATTTTGTTAATAAATAGTTAAAACAAATTCTAGCTTTAGATAAAACTATAACCAATTGAACTCTGCACGCCTGGTGAAAAGAGATTTGTGTTGTGGGTTATAAAGTAAGCAGAAAGGGTCATTAAACTATGGTTGAACTGACCCAACTTAGCCCTGAGATGTTTAGATAAGGCTGTGGGTAACTTTTTAGGTCTTCCATTATCTTGAGTTGTCTGCTAAAGTGGTAATAAATTATAGTGAGCCTTCAGGATAATTGATTATATTATGTGTCATGTGTGTGTGCTGTGAAGTTGGAATGAACTTTTGAACCTGTTTTCTATTTGTCAGGACAATGAGACTTATTCTGTAACCTATGACGTCATATCTTGTATATAAACCTGTGTTTATGATCAAATGGGAGCGTGCTCCGAGAATAAACACTATTATCTAATTTTAATAAGACTGTATCCTGTCTATTTTATGTTAATAAGTATCTTACAAATTCTTATAAATAGACAGATTGAATTTAATTAATGAGTATATTAGAGGAATTATTTAATTCCACTAACAATTTCTCATCCAATAAACGTGCATTTGTCATCCAATAGACGTGTATTTGTCATCCAGTAGATGTGTATTTGTCATCCAATAGGCGTGTATTTGTCATCCAGTAGATGTGTATTTGTCATCCAATAGGCGTGTATTTGTCATCCAATAGACTTGCATTTGTCATCCAATAGGCGTGTATTTGTCATCCAATAGACGTGCATTTGTCATCCAATAGGCGTGTATTTGTCATCCAATAGGCGTGTATTTGTCATCCAATAGACGTGCATTTGTCCTCCAATAGACGTGTATTTGTCATCCAATAGACGTGTATTTGTCATCCAATAGACGTGTATTTGTCATCCAATAGATGTGTATTTGTCATCCAATAGATGTGTATTTGTCATCCAATAGACATGTATTTGTCATCCAATAGACGTGTATTTCTCATCCAATAGACGTGTATTTGTCATCCAATAGGCGTGTATTTGTCATCCAATAGATGTGTATTTGTCATCCAATAGATGTGTATTTCTCATCCAATAGATGTGTATTTGTCATCCAATAGATGTGCATTTGTCCTCCAATAGACGTGTATTTGTCATCCAATAGACGTGTATTTGTCATCCAATAGACGTGTATTTGTCATCCAATAGATGTGTATTTGTCATCCAATAGATGTGTATTTGTCATCCAATAGACATGTATTTGTCATCCAATAGACGTGTATTTCTCATCCAATAGACGTGTATTTGTCATCCAATAGGCGTGTATTTGTCATCCAATAGATGTGTATTTGTCATCCAATAGATGTGTATTTCTCATCCAATAGATGTGTATTTGTCATCCAATAGACGTGTATTTGTCATCCAATAGATGTGTATTTGTCATCCAATAGATGTGTATTTCTCATCCAATAGATGTGTATTTGTCATCCAATAGATGTGTATTTCTCATCCAATAGATGTGTATTTGTCATCCAATAGACGTGTATTTGTCATCCAATAGATGTGTATTTCTCATCCAATAGATGTGTATTTGTCATCCAATAGATGTGTATTTCTCATCCAATAGATGTGTATTTGTCATCCAATAGATGTGTATTTCTCATCCAATAGATGTGTATTTGTCATCCAATAGATGTGTATTTCTCATCCAATAGATGTGTATTTGTCATCCAATAGATGTGTATTTCTCATCCAATAGGTGTGTATTTGTCATCCAATAGATGTGTATTTCTCATCCAATAGATGTGTATTTGTCATCCAATAGATGTGTATTTGTCATCCAATAGATGTGTATTTCTCATCCAATAGATGTGTATTTCTCATCCAATAGACGTGTATTTGTCATCCAATAGATGTGTATTTGTCATCCAATAGATGTGTATTTCTCATCCAATAGATGTGTATTTGTCATCCAATAGACGTGTATTTGTCATCCAATAGATGTGTATTTCTCATCCAATAGATGTGTATTTGTCATCCAATAGATGTGTATTTCTCATCCAATAGATGTGTATTTGTCATCCAATAGATGTGTATTTCTCATCCAATAGATGTGTATTTGTCATCCAATAGATGTGTATTTCTCATCCAATAGATGTGTATTTGTCATCCAATAGATGTGTATTTCTCATCCAATAGGTGTGTATTTGTCATCCAATAGATGTGTATTTCTCATCCAATAGATGTGTATTTGTCATCCAATAGACGTGTATTTGTCATCCAATAGATGTGTATTTCTCATCCAATAGATGTGTATTTCTCATCCAATAGACGTGTATTTGTCATCCAATAGATGTGTATTTGTCATCCAATAGATGTGTATTTCTCATCCAATAGATGTGTATTTGTCATCCAATAGATGTGTATTTGTCATCCAATAGATGTGTATTTGTCATCCAATAGATGTGTATTTGTCATCCAATAGATGTGTATTTCTCATCCAATAGATGTGTATTTCTCATCCAATAGATGTGTATTTGCTACTACTAGCTAGCAGTAGATAAAGTTGTATGGGGGCCTATGGTTTAAAACGGTAGCCTTATGGAATGGTAGAGGTATGTAAGCTAGCTAGCAGCTAGTAGTAGCAGGTAGGTGTCTACAAGCTCCAGTACAGTATTGCCTGGCCCATGCAGGATATACCGTTGGAGCTCAGAGACCGAGTGACACCACAGAGATAATTTACAGGTCAGCAGAGGGCTCACAGCTGAGATTTTATGACAAGATTTACACCCTTCTGTCATGTTCAGGAGGGGAGGACACAGGCGATGCGGGTGTATTTTAACAGTGCTATCCCTTTGTTGAACAAGACCAGGTGAGGACAGGACAGAAAAGGGCAGAAGGGGCAACCCAAATGTCTATGAACAGGTCTTCAGATTTGGACTGAGAGTTGGTTGGAGCGGAGGACGGAATGGGGGAGAGAAGGAAACAGAGTAGAGATGGGTGAGAACAGAGAGAAGGGGGGAGACGGGGGAAGTGTTTGGCACATGGGGGAGAGAGGACAGATGCTCAGAGTGATGATTTATCTGGCTGTCTCTCCTGGCTCCCACTGAGACACACACACATACACACACACCTCACACATACACACACACCCCACACATACACACACACATACACACACACCCCACACATACACACACATACATACATACACACACACCCCACACATACACATGCACACACATACACACACATACACATAAACAAACACATACACATAAACACATACGGTGGTAATGTAGGTCAACCCATCCGCTGAGGACAAGGTAGGCCTGGCTTTAGTTGGCCAAGAAACATAGTCCTCATTCACACGTACACACACACACACACACACACACACACAAGAGTCCAAGAGTCAGGGACAGGGAGAGAGGAGGACAGCTAGGGGACCAAGAGTCAGGGACATGTGGCAGTGTGTGTGGAGAATAGTAATATGGATACAGTATGTACGCTGGCTGGGCTTAGTTATCTGTGTGTCCCTGTATACTATAAAAGCCTGCAGCCAGCTGACTATAACCTCTCTGACCTCTAACATTTAGTGTGTGAAATCAACTGGGCAGTATGTTCCCTGACTGGAACCACATCTGGTTGTACAGTACTACCCTCATCCCAGATCTGTTTGTGCTCTACAGCTGACTTCTATGGCCGCTGCCTTGCCAAGCATTCCAATGACCTCACAAACAGATCTGGGACCAGGTATGCAATCTGCACTGAATCAGCTGAGAATCCCAGCTGAGAATCTCAGTCCAGTCTAGCCAATCCAAAATCCAGAACCGAACAGTGAATATTTCTGAGAGACGCCGTGACCAATTAGATGGTCCTTTAAGACATGAGAATATTTTAGAGGCAGAGTGGGAGGGCACAGTAGAGTGAGGGGGTTTGTGTTTGTGTGTTTGTGTGTGTTTGTGTGTGCCCGTGCTCACGTGTGTGTGTGGTCCTTGCAGCCTCCTTTCCTCTCAACTCTCTTCTCCTGAGAATCCCAGTCCAGCCAAGGTCAAATCCAGAGCAGAACCGTTAATATCTCTGAGAGACGAAGTGACCAATTAGATGGTCCAATGAGATGTAGTGTGTATAGCCCCCCCCCCCCCCCCCCCCCCCCCCCAGCTGATCAGAAGGAAATTGAACTCAGAGTTGAATGTCAATTCATGTTCTCCTTCTTCACATGAAAATGCTAATTCACAAATCCTGACATTTAATCCTAGTAAAAATTCCCTGTTTTAGGTCAGTTAGGATCACCACTTTATTTTAAGAATGTGAAATGTCAGATTAATAGTAGAGAGAATTATTTATTTAAGCTTTTATTTCTTTCATCACATTCCCAGTGGGTCAGAAGTTTACATACACTCAATTGGTATTTGGTAGCATTGCCTTTAAATTGTTTAACTTGGGTCAAACGTTTTAGGTAGTCTTCCATAAGCATCCCACAATAAACTGGCCGAATTTTGGCCCATTCCTCCTGACAGAGCTGGTGTAACTGAATCAGGTTTGTAGGCCTCCTTGCTCGCACACGCTTTTTCAGTTCTGCCCTCCAATTTTCTATAGGATTGAGGTCAGGGCTTTGGGATGGCCACTCCAATACCTTGACTTTGTTGTCCTTAAGCCATTTTGCCACAACTTTGGAAGTGTGCTTGGGGTCATTGTCCATTTGGAAGACCCATTTGAGACTAAGCTTTAACTGCCTGACTGATGTCTTGAGATGTTGCTTCAATATAGCCACATCATTTCCCTTCCTTATGATGCCATCTATTTTGTGAAGTGCACCAGTCCCTCCTGCAGCAAAGTACCCCCACAACACGATGCTGACACCCCCGTGCTTCACGGTTGGGATGGTGTTCTTCGGCTTGCAAGCATCCTTCTTTTCCCTCCAAACATAACGATGGTCATTATGGCCAAACAGTTCTATTTTTGTTCCATCAGACCAAAGGACATTTCTCCAGAAAGTACGATCTTTGTCCCCATGTGCAGTTGCAAACCGTAGTCTGACTTTTTTAAGGCGGTTTTGGAGCAGTGGCTTCTTCCTTGCTGAGCGGCCTTTCCGGTTATGTCGATATAGGACTCATTTTACTGTGGATATAGATACTTTTGTACCCATTTCCTCCTGCATCTTCACAGGGTCTTTTGCTGTTGTTCTGGGATTGATTTGCACTTTTCACACCAAAGTACGATCATCTCTGGGAGACGGAAAGCGTCTCCTTCCTGAGCGGTATGACAGCTGTGTGGTCCCGTGGTGTTTATAATGTTTGTACAGATGAACGTGGTACCTTCAGTCATTTGGAAATTGCTCCCAAGGATGAACCAGACTTGTGGAGGTCTACAGCTTTTTTTCTGAGATCTTGGCTGATTTCTTTTGATTTTCCCATGATGTCAAGCAAAGAGGCACTGGGATTGAAGGTAGGCCTTGAAATACATCCACAGGTACACCTCCAATTGACTCAAATGATGTCAATTAGCCTATCAGAAGCTTCTAAAGCCATGACATCATTTTCTGGAATTTTCCAAGCTGTTTAAGGCACAGTAAACTTAGTGTATGCAAACTTCTGACCCACTGGAATTGTGATGCAGTGAAATAATAATAAGTGAAATAATCTGTCTGTAAGCAATTGTTGGAAAAATGACTTGTGTCATGCACAAAGTAGATGTCCTAACCGACTTGCCAAAACTATAGTTTGTTAACAAGAAATTTGTGGAGTGATTGAAAAACGAGTTTTAATGACTCCTACCTAAGTGTACGTAAACTTCAGACTTCAACTGTAGGTAGTAGCATTGTGACATGGGGGATACTGCGCTAGTGATTCAGAGGGGATTTCAATTCACACCTTCCTGATGAGGTAGCCCTGACACTTGGCAGCCTCAGGCTTTGAGGATGTCCTATTGGTGGAATGGTTGAGATGTTGGGTTGGCAAGCAGAAGACAGAGGTTCAACTCCCAGCGGTTATACAGTACTAGTTCATGTCTCATTCTCAGTAACAGTCTGTGTGGGGTATTTTATTTGATGTAGTTGCTCGTGTCGACTGTGTGTGTGTGGGTGGGTGGGTGTGCGTGCGTGCGTGCGTGCGTGCGTGCGTGTGTGCGTGCGTGCGTGCGTGTTCAGTCCTCTCGAAGATACAGTGTCTTCTCTACTTTCACTGTGTGACAACACCTGTATTATGATAATACCTGTATCACTTTACTACAGCAGAGACAGAAGGAGAGGGAAGAGACAATCACTCTGGCTTGTTCTCTCTCTCTCTCTCTCTCTCTCTCTCTCTCTCTCTCTCTCTCTCTCTCTCTCTCTCTCTCTCTCTCTCTCTTTCTCTCTCTCGCATTCTTGTTCTCGCCCTCTCTCTCTCACATTCTAATTTTTCTCACTTTTTATCGCCCCTACTCTCTCTCTCTCTTTGTCTCTTGCTCATTCCCTTTCTCTCCATCTCTCCATCTCTCTCTCTCTCTCTCTCTCTCTCTCTCTCTCTCTCTCTCTCTCTCTCTCTCTCTCTCTCTCTCTCTCTCTCTCTTCTCTCTCTCGCATTCTTGTTCTCGCCCTCTCTCTCTCACATTCTAATTTTTCTCACTTTTTATCGCCCCTACTCTCTCTCTCTCTTTGTCTCTTGCTCATTCCCTTTCTCTCCATCTCTCCATCTCTCTCTCTCTCTCTCTCTCTCTCTCTCTCTCTCTCTCTCTCTCTCTCTCTCCCAACCCCCCTTTCTCTCCATCTCTCTCTCCATCTCTCCATCTCTCTCTCCATCTCTCCATCTCTCTCTCCATCTCTCCATCTCTCCATCTCTCTCTCTCTCGCTCTCTCTCTCTCTCTCTCTCTCTCTCTCTCTCTCTCTCTCTCTCTCTCTCTCTCTCTCTCTCCATCTCTCCCCTCTCTCCCCTCTATCTATCTCTCTCTGTCTCTTGCTCCTTCTCTATCTCTGTTTGTCTATCACACAATCACACACCCTTGCTCCCTCTCTCTCTTCGTCTCTCTCCCACCCCCCCTTTCCCTGTCTCTTTCTCACCACCCCCCCTCTCTCTCTTTCTCTCCATCTCTCCCCTCTCTCCCCCTCTCTCTCTCCATCTCTCCCCTCTATCTCTCTCTCCCCTCTATCTCTCTCTCTCTCACACATCTTTCTCCGTCTCTTCTCTCCTTCTCTTTCCCACTCTCACACACCAAAACGAACCTCTTCTCACGAATCTCCTTCACACGATTAAGTAGTTAATTGCCAAACTGCAGTAATTACGGATGTTACCCAACACACATCATAGCTGCATTCATGCTTTAAGGATATCTATCCACCCCCACCCACTCACAAGGCTTACAGCTTTATAGTGGACTCGTGTTGGCTCTTTTCTAGCTCCTACTCTGGCAGCCTTGCTACTATTCCATCATCCATGAAGCTAGTTTGCCATCTAGTGGTCAAACGAGGGACTGTTGCCCAGATTTGTCATAAATGGCTATCTGTATGTGATTTCAGCAGACTTAGACAGAGAGGGAAAATGTGCCAGGAGAGAAAGAAACCAACGATTGCTGATAGCTCTAATCTTTGGCCATCTAATCTGCTGTGTCTTAAATCAACCATGGTGTCAGCCCATCAGCCCATCAGCCCATCTCTTTATACGGCCCTGAATATTCCTCTGGCTGGGAGTTACAGTTGTAGAACTTCACATTGTGTTCGACCCAAATGGCACCCTTATTTCCTACATAGTGCACTACTTTTGACCAGAAGCTTATTGGCCCTGGTCCAAATCAGTGCACTATATAGTGAATAGGGTCCCAATTGGAACACACATATTGTGTGCCAGTCAGTCAGAACAGTGGAAAAGGAAAATGCTAAGCTGCGTTTTGAGCCGCTGCCAGGCAGCTGTCGGCTTTACCGTTCTGTCTCTGCCCTCGGTCGCTCCCCTCTTAACCCTCAGTAACACACACACACACACACACACACACACACACACACACACACACACACACACACACACACACACACACACACACACACACACACACACACACACACACACACACACACACACACACACACACACACACACACACACACACACACAAGAGTCCAAGAGTCAGGGACAGGGAGAGAGGAGGACAGCTAGGGGACCAAGAGTCAGGGACATGTGGCAGTGTGTGTGGAGAATAGTAATATGGATACAGTATGTACGCTGGCTGGGCTTAGTTATCTGTGTGTCCCTGTATACTATAAAAGCCTGCAGCCAGCTGACTATAACCTCTCTGACCTCTAACATTTAGTGTGTGAAATCAACTGGGCAGTATGTTCCCTGACTGGAACCACATCTGGTTGTACAGTACTACCCTCATCCCAGATCTGTTTGTGCTCTACAGCTGACTTCTATGGCCGCTGCCTTGCCAAGCATTCCAATGACCTCACAAACAGATCTGGGACCAGGTATGCAATCTGCACTGAATCAGCTGAGAATCCCAGCTGAGAATCTCAGTCCAGTCTAGCCAATCCAAAATCCAGAACCGAACAGTGAATATTTCTGAGAGACGCCGTGACCAATTAGATGGTCCTTTAAGACATGAGAATATTTTAGAGGCAGAGTGGGAGGGCACAGTAGAGTGAGGGGGTTTGTGTTTGTGTGTTTGTGTGTGTTTGTGTGTGCCCGTGCTCACGTGTGTGTGTGGTCCTTGCAGCCTCCTTTCCTCTCAACTCTCTTCTCCTGAGAATCCCAGTCCAGCCAAGGTCAAATCCAGAGCAGAACCGTTAATATCTCTGAGAGACGAAGTGACCAATTAGATGGTCCAATGAGATGTAGTGTGTATAGCCCCCCCCCCCCCCCAGCTGATCAGAAGGAAATTGAACTCAGAGTTGAATGTCAATTCATGTTCTCCTTCTTCACATGAAAATGCTAATTCACAAATCCTGACATTTAATCCTAGTAAAAATTCCCTGTTTTAGGTCAGTTAGGATCACCACTTTATTTTAAGAATGTGAAATGTCAGATTAATAGTAGAGAGAATTATTTATTTAAGCTTTTATTTCTTTCATCACATTCCCAGTGGGTCAGAAGTTTACATACACTCAATTGGTATTTGGTAGCATTGCCTTTAAATTGTTTAACTTGGGTCAAACGTTTTAGGTAGTCTTCCATAAGCATCCCACAATAAATTGGCCGAATTTTGGCCCATTCCTCCTGACAGAGCGGGTGTAACTGAGTCAGGTTTGTAGGCCTCCTTGCTCGCACACGCTTTTTCAGTTCTGCCCTCCAATTTTCTATAGGATTGAGGTCAGGGCTTTGGGATGGTCACTCCAATACCTTGACTTTGTTGTCCTTAAGCCATTTTGCCACAACTTTGGAAGTGTGCTTGGGGTCATTGTCCATTTGGAAGACCCATTTGAGACTAAGCTTTAACTGCCTGACTGATGTCTTGAGATGTTGCTTCAATATAGCCACATCATTTCCCTTCCTTATGATGCCATCTATTTTGTGAAGTGCACCAGTCCCTCCTGCAGCAAAGTACCCCCACAACACGATGCTGACACCCCCGTGCTTCACGGTTGGGATGGTGTTCTTCGGCTTGCAAGCATCCTTCTTTTCCCTCCAAACATAACGATGGTCATTATGGCCAAACAGTTCTATTTTTGTTCCATCAGACCAAAGGACATTTCTCCAGAAAGTACGATCTTTGTCCCCATGTGCAGTTGCAAACCGTAGTCTGACTTTTTTAAGGCGGTTTTGGAGCAGTGGCTTCTTCCTTGCTGAGCGGCCTTTCCGGTTATGTCGATATAGGACTAATTTTACTGTGGATATAGATACTTTTGTACCCATTTCCTCCTGCATCTTCACAGGGTCTTTTGCTGTTGTTCTGGGATTGATTTGCACTTTTCACACCAAAGTACGATCATCTCTGGGAGACGGAAAGCGTCTCCTTCCTGAGCGGTATGACAGCTGCGTGGTCCCGTGGTGTTTATAATGTTTGTACAGATGAACGTGGTACCTTCAGTCATTTGGAAATTGCTCCCAAGGATGAACCAGACTTGTGGAGGTCTACAGCTTTTTTTCTGAGATCTTGGCTGATTTCTTTTGATTTTCCCATGATGTCAAGCAAAGAGGCACTGGGATTGAAGGTAGGCTTTGAAATACATCCACAGGTACACCTCCAATTGACTCAAATGATGTCAATTAGCCTATCAGAAGCTTCTAAAGCCATGACATCATTTTCTGGAATTTTCCAAGCTGTTTAAGGCACAGTAAACTTAGTGTATGCAAACTTCTGACCCACTGGAATTGTGATGCAGTGAAATAATAATAAGTGAAATAATCTGTCTGTAAGCAATTGTTGGAAAAATGACTTGTGTCATGCACAAAGTAGATGTCCTAACCGACTTGCCAAAACTATAGTTTGTTAACAAGAAATTTGTGGAGTGATTGAAAAACGAGTTTTAATGACTCCTACCTAAGTGTACGTAAACTTCAGACTTCAACTGTAGGTAGTAGCATTGTGACATGGGGGATACTGCGCTAGTGATTCAGAGGGGATTTCAATTCACACCTTCCTGATGAGGTAGCCCTGACACTTGGCAGCCTCAGGCTTTGAGGATGTCCTATTGGTGGAATGGTTGAGATGTTGGGTTGGCAAGCAGAAGACAGAGGTTCAACTCCCAGCGGTTATACAGTACTAGTTCATGTCTCATTCTCAGTAACAGTCTGTGTGGGGTATTTTATTTGATGTAGTTGCTCGTGTCGACTGTGTGTGTGTGGGTGGGTGGGTGGGTGTGCGTGCGTGCGTGCGTGCGTGCGTGTGTGCGTGCGTGCGTGCGTGCGTGTTCAGTCCTCTCGAAGATACAGTGTCTTCTCTACTTTCACTGTGTGACAACACCTGTATTATGATAATACCTGTATCACTTTACTACAGCAGAGACAGAAGGAGAGGGAAGAGACAATCACTCTGGCTTGTTCTCTCTCTCTCTCTCTCTCTCTCTCTCTCTCTCTCTCTCTCTCTCTCTCTCTCTCTCTCTCTCTCTCTCTCTCTCTCTCTCTCTCTCTCTCTCTCTTTCTCTCTCTCGCATTCTTGTTCTCGCCCTCTCTCTCTCACATTCTAATTTTTCTCACTTTTTATCGCCCCTACTCTCTCTCTCTCTTTGTCTCTTGCCTTTCTCTTTCTCTCCATTCCCTTTCTCTCCATCTCTCCATCTCTCTCTCTCTCTCTCTCTCTCTCTCTCTCTCTCTCTCTCTCTCTCTCTCTCTCTCTCCCAACCCCCCTTTCTCTCCATCTCTCCATCTCTCTCTCCATCTCTCTCTCCATCTCTCTCTCCATCTCTCCATCTCTCTCTCTCTCTCTCTCTCTCTCTCTCTCTCTCTCTCTCTCTCTCTCTCTCTCTCCCCTCTCTCCCCTCTCTCCCCTCTCTCCCCTCTATCTATCTCTCTCTGTCTCTTGCTCCTTCTCTATCTCTGTTTGTCTATCACACAATCACACACCCTTGCTCCCTCTCTCTCTTCGTCTCTCTCCCACCCCCCCTTTCCCTGTCTCTTTCTCACCACCCCCCCTCTCTCTCTTTCTCTCCATCTCTCCCCTCTCTCCCCCTCTCTCTCTCCATCTCTCCCCTCTATCTCTCTCTCCCCTCTATCTCTCTCTCTCTCACACATCTTTCTCCGTCTCTTCTCTCCTTCTCTTTCCCACTCTCACACACCAAAACGAACCTCTTCTCACGAATCTCCTTCACACGATTAAGTAGTTAATTGCCAAACTGCAGTAATTACGGATGTTACCCAACACACATCATAGCTGCATTCATGCTTTAAGGATATCTATCCACCCCCACCCACTCACAAGGCTTACAGCTTAATAGTGGACTCGTGCTGGCTCTTCTCTACCTCCTACTCTGGCAGCCTTGCTACTATTCCATCATCCATGAAGCTAGTTTGCCATCTAGTGGTCAAACGAGGGACTGTTGCCCAGATTTGTCATAAATGGCTATCTGTATGTGATTTCAGCAGACTTAGACAGAGAGGGAAAATGTGCCAGGAGAGAAAGAAACCAACGATTGCTGATAGCTCTAATCTTTGGCCATCTAATCTGCTGTGTCTTAAATCAACCATGGTGTCAGCCCATCAGCCCATCAGCCCATCTCTTTATACGGCCCTGAATATTCCTCTGGCTGGGAGTTACAGTTGTAGAACTTCACATTGTGTTCGACCCAAATGGCACCCTTATTTCCTACATAGTGCACTACTTTTGACCAGAAGCTTATTGGCCCTGGTCCAAATCAGTGCACTATATAGTGAATAGGGTCCCAATTGGAACACACATATTGTGTGCCAGTCAGTCAGAACAGTGGAAAAGGAAAATGCTAAGCTGCGTTTTGAGCCGCTGCCAGGCAGCTGTCGGCTTTACCGTTCTGTCTCTGCCCTCGGTCGCTCCCCTCTTAACCCTCAGTAACACACACACACACACACACACACACACACACACACACACACACACACACACACACACACACACACACACACACACACACACACACACACACACACACACACACACACACACACACACTCGTCCGCCCATCTTAACCCTCAGTAACACACAAACACACACACTTGTCCGCCCCATCTTAACACTCAGTAACACACACATACACAAACACACACACACAAACACACACACAAACTCGTCCGCCCCATCTTAACCCTCAGGAAACAACTGGAACAAATCCTATTTTATTGAGGCTTTTCCGAGTGCAAAGGGCTACTGGTGTTCTCTGAGCCAGTTCCTTCCTCTCTAGTGTACTGGTGTTCTCTGAGCCAGTTCCTTCCTCTCTAGTGTACTGGTGTTCTCTGAGCCAGTTCCTTCCTCTCTAGTGTACTGGTGTTCTCTGAGCCAGTTCCTTCCTCTCTAGTGTACTTGTGTTCTCTGAGCCAGTTCCTTCTTCTCTAGTGTACTGGTGTTCTCTGAGCCAGTTCCTTCCTCTCTAGTGTACTGGTGTTCTCTGAGCCAGTTCCTTCCTCTCTAGTGTACTGGTGTTCTCTGAGCCAGTTCCTTCCTCTCTAGTGTACTGGTGTTCTCTAAGCCAGTTCCTTCCTCTCTAGTGTACTGGTGTTCTCTGAGCCAGTTCCTTCCTCTCTAGTGTACTGGTGTTCTCTGAGCCAGTTCCTTCCTCTCTAGTGTACTTGTGTTCTCTGAGCCAGTTCCTTCCTCTCTAGTGTACTGGTGTTCTCTGAGCCAGTCCCTTCCTCTCTAGTATACTGGTGTTCTCTGAGCCAGTTCCTTCCTCTCTAGTGTACTGGTGTTCTCTGAGCCAGTTCCTTCCTCTCTAGTGTACTGGTGTTCTCTGAGCCAGTTCCTTCCTCTCTAGTGTACTGGTGTTCTCTGAGCCAGTTCCTTCCTCTCTAGTGTACTGGTGTTCTCTGAGCCAGTTCCTTCCTCTCTAGTGTACTGGTGTTCTCTGAGCCAGTTCCTTCCTCTCTAGTGTACTGGTGTTCTCTGAGCCAGTTCCTTCCTCTCTAGTGTACTGGTGTTCTCTGAGCCAGTTCCTTCCTCTCTAGTGTACTGGTGTTCTCTGAGCCAGTTCCTTCCTCTCTAGTGTACTGGTGTTCTCTGAGCCAGTTCCTTCCTCTCTAGTGTACTGGTGTTCTCTGAGCCAGTTCCTTCCTCTCTAGTGTACTGGTGTTCTCTGAGCCAGTTCCTTCCTCTCTAGTGTACTGGTGTTCTCTAAGCCAGTTCCTTCCTCTCTAGTGTACTGGTGTTCTCTGAGCCAGTTCCTTCCTCTCTAGTGTACTGGTGTTCTCTGAGCCAGTTCCTTCCTCTCTAGTGTACTGGTGTTCTCTGAGCCAGTTCCTTCCTCTCTAGTGTACTTGTGTTCTCTGAGCCAGTTCCTTCCTCTCTAGTGTACTGGTGTTCTCTGAGCCAGTTCCTTCCTCTCTAGTGTACTGGTGTTCTCTGAGCCAGTCCCTTCCTCTCTAGTATACTGGTGTTCTCTGAGCCAGTTCCTTCCTCTCTAGTGTACTGGTGTTCTCTGAGCCAGTTCCTTCCTCTCTAGTGTACTCGTGTTCTCTGAGCCAGTTCCTTCCTCTCTAGTGTACTGGTGTTCTCTGAGCCAGTTCCTTCCTCTCTAGTGTACTGGTGTTCTCTGAGCCAGTTCCTTCCTCTCTAGTGTACTGGTGTTCTCTGAGCCAGTTCCTTCTTCTCTAGTGCACTGGTGTGACGACCTGGGTTCAAATAGTATTAGAAAGCATTTCAAATGCTGTATCTATGTTCGATTTGAGCTTGCATAGTGCAATGTAACCAACAGAATAGTCCCAAAACTGTAAACCTCACCCACTCAAGGCTGGCTAAATCAAATGCTCAAAGTATATGAAATATCTCACCAGTTTTTGGTAGTGTGGTGTCTTCAGTTAGCAGTCCAGAGCGGGCTAGTATTTCAAATCAAATCAAATTGTATTGGTCACATACACATGTTTCGCAAATGTTATTGTGGATGTAGTGAAATGCTTGGTTGTGTGGTGTCTTCATATAGCAGACAAGAGTGGACAGGTGGGACAGGTGGGACAGTGTCTTCATATAGCAGACAAGAGTGGACAGGTGGGACAGTGTCTTCATATAGCAGACAAGAGTGGACAGGTGGGACAGTGTCTTCAGATAGCAGACCAGAGTGGAAGGTGGGACAGTGTCTTCAGATAGCAGACCAGAGTGGACAGGTGGGACAGTGTCTTCAGATAGCAGACCAGAGTGGACAGGTGGGACAGTGTCTTCAGATAGCAGACCAGAGTGGACAGGTGGGACAGTGTCTTCAGATAGCAGACCAGAGTGGAAGGTGGGACAGTGTCTTCAGATAGCAGACAAGAGTGGAAGGTGGGACAGTGTCTTCAGATAGCAGAATAGAGTGGACAGTGTCTTCAGATAGCAGACCAGAGTGGACAGGTGGGACAGTGTCTTCAGATAGCAGACCAGAGTGGAAGGTGGGACAGTGTCTTCAGATAGCAGACAAGAGTGGAAGGTGGGACAGTGTCTTCAGATAGCAGACCAGAGTGGACAGTGTCTTCAGATAGCAGACCAGAGTGGACAGGAGGACAGTGTCTTCAGATAGCAGACCAGAGTGGACAGGAGGACAGTGTCTTGAGATAGCAGACCAGAGTGGACAGGTGGGACAGTGTCTTCAGATAGCAGACCAGAGTGGACAGGTGGGACAGTGTCTTCAGATAGCAGACCAGAGTGGACAGGTGGGACAGTGTCTTCAGATAGCAGACCAGAGTGGGCAGGTGTGACAGTGTCTTCAGATAGCAGACAAGAGTGGAAGGTGGGACAGTGTCTTCAGATAGCAGACCAGAGTGGGCAGGTGGGACAGTGTCTTCAGATAGCAGACCAGAGTGGACAGGTGGGACAGTGTCTTCAGATAGCAGACCAGAGTGGACAGGTGGGACAGTGTCTTCAGATAGCAGACCAGAGTGGACAGGTGGGATAGTGTCTTCAGATAGCAGACCAGAGTGGACAGGTGGGACAGTGTCTGCAGATAGCAGACCAGAGTGGACAGTGTCTTCGGGTAGCAGACCAGAGTGGACAGGTGGGATAGTGTCTTCAGATAGCAGACCAGAGTGGACAGGTGGGACAGTGTCTTCAGATAGCAGAATAGAGTGGACAGTGTCTTCAGGTAGCAGACCAGAGTGGACAGATGGGACAGTGTCTTCAGATAGCAGAATAGAGTGGACAGTGTCTTCAGATAGCAGACCAGAGTGGACAGGTGGGACAGTGTCTTCAGATAGCAGACCAGAGTGGACAGGTGGGACAGTGTCTGCAGATAGCAGACCAGAGTGGACAGGTGGGACAGTGTCTTCAGATAGCAGACCAGAGTGGGCAGGTGGGACAGTGTCTTCAGATAGCAGACCAGAGTGGACAGGTGGGACAGTGTCTGCAGATAGCAGACCAGAGTGGACAGTGTCTTCGGGTAGCAGACCAGAGTGGACAGGTGGGATAGTGTCTTCAGATAGCAGACCAGAGTGGACAGGTGGGACAGTGTCTTCAGATAGCAGACCAGAGTGGACAGGTGGGACAGTGTCTTCAGATAGCAGACCAGAGTGGACAGGTGGGACAGTGTCTTCAGATAGCAGACCAGAGTGGGCAGGTGGGACAGTGTCTTCAGATAGCAGACCAGAGTGGACAGGTGGGACAGTGTCTGCAGATAGCAGACCAGAGTGGACAGTGTCTTCGGGTAGCAGACCAGAGTGGACAGGTGGGATAGTGTCTTCAGATAGCAGACCAGAGTGGACAGGTGGGACAGTGTCTTCAGATAGCAGAATAGAGTGGACAGTGTCTTCAGGTAGCAGACCAGAGTGGACAGATGGGACAGTGTCTTCAGATAGCAGAATAGAGTGGACAGTGTCTTCAGATAGCAGACCAGAGTGGACAGGTGGGACAGTGTCTTCAGATAGCAGACCAGAGTGGACAGGTGGGACAGTGTCTGCAGATAGCAGACCAGAGTGGACAGGTGGGACAGTGTCTTCAGATAGCAGACCAGAGTGGGCAGGTGGGACAGTGTCTTCAGATAGCAGACCAGAGTGGACAGGTGGGACAGTGTCTGCAGATAGCAGACCAGAGTGGACAGGTGGGACAGTGTCTTCAGATAGCAGACCAGAGTGGGCAGGTGGGACAGTGTCTTCAGATAGCAGACCAGAGTGGGCAGGTGGGACAGTGTCTTCAGATAGCAGACCAGAGTGGACAGGTGGGACAGTGTCTGCAGATAGCAGACCAGAGTGGACAGTGTCTTCGGGTAGCAGACCAGAGTGGACAGGTGGGATAGTGTCTTCAGATAGCAGACCAGAGTGGACAGGTGGGACAGTGTCTGCAGATAGCAGACCAGAGTGGACAGTGTCTTCAGGTAGCAGACCAGAGTGGACAGATGGGACAGTGTCTTCAGATAGCAGAATAGAGTGGACAGTGTCTTCAGATAGCAGACCAGAGTGGACAGGTGGGACAGTGTCTTCAGATAGCAGACCAGAGTGGACAGGTGGGACAGTGTCTGCAGATAGCAGACCAGAGTGGACAGGTGGGACAGTGTCTTCAGATAGCAGACCAGAGTGGGCAGGTGGGACAGTGTCTTCAGATAGCAGACCAGAGTGGACAGGTGGGACAGTGTCTGCAGATAGCAGACCAGAGTGGACAGGTGGGATAGTGTCTTCAGATAGCAGACCAGAGTGGACAGGTGGGACAGTGTCTTCAGATAGCAGACCAGAGTGGACAGTGTCTTCAGGTAGCAGACCAGAGTGGACAGGTGGGACAGTGTCTTCAGATAGCAGACCAGAGTGGACAGGTGGGACAGTGTCTTCAGATAGCAGACCAGAGTGGACAGGTGGGACAGTGTCTTCAGATAGCAGACCAGAGTGGACAGGTGGGACAGTGTCTTCAGATAGCAGACCAGAGTGGACAGGTGGGACAGTGTCTTCAGATAGCAGACCAGAGTGGACAGGTGGGATAGTGTCTTCAGATAGCAGACCAGAGTGGACAGTGTCTTCAGATAGCAGACCAGAGTGGACAGGTGGGACAGTGTCTTCAGATAGCAGACCAGAGTGGACAGGTGGGACAGTGTCTTCAGATAGCAGACCAGAGTGGACAGTGTCTTCAGATAGCAGACCAGAGTGGACAGGTGGGACAGTGTCTTCAGATAGCAGACCAGAGTGGACAGGTGGGACAGTGTCTTCAGATAGCAGACCAGAGTGGACAGGTGGGACAGTGTCTTCAGATAGCAGACCAGAGTGGGCAGGTGGGACAGTGTCTTCAGATAGCAGACCAGAGTGGACAGGTGGGACAGTGTCTTCAGATAGCAGACCAGAGTGGGCAGGTGGGACAGTGTCTTCAGATAGCAGACCAGAGTGGACAGGTGGGACAGTGTCTTCAGATAGCAGACCAGAGTGGACAGGTGGGACAGTGTCTTCAGATAGCAGACCAGAGTGGACAGGTGGGACAGAGTCTTCAGATAGCAGACCAGAGTGGACAGGTGGGACAGTGGATTAATAATGTGGATTAATAATGTTTGGTGATGTCTCACTCCACAGAGAAATATATATGGTGTCATGGCAACCTTTGCACGAGTTGTGGATGGCCTAGTCTTGATTGGGGAAGAGGAAGGAGGCAATGGTCTGATGTGACCATTCTAAATCAGAGTCAGTCAGTCACCAAGGCCAGTCAATCAGTCAGTCATAGAGTCAGTCACCAAAGCCAGTCAATCAGTCAGTCAGAGAGTCAGTCACCAAGGCCAGTCAATCAGTCAGTCAGAGAGTCAGTCAGTCAACAAGGCCAGTCAGTCAGAGAGTCAGTCAGTCAGTCACCAAGGCCGGTCAATCAGTCAGTCAGAGAGTCAGTCAGTCACCAAGGCCAGTCAATCAGTCAGTCAGAGAGTCAGTCACCAAGGCTAGTCAATCAGTCAGCCAGAGAGTCAGTCACCAAGGCTAGTCAATCAGAGCGTCAGTCAGTCAGTCACCAAGGTCAGTCAGTCAGTCAGCACAGATCTCTCCGGTGCTCATATGAGAGATGACCTTTTTCCCGACTGGACCACTCACAAGACACTCTTTCTGCATGAACTGCCTCAGTCCCTCAGGGAGACCGAGTGTGTGTGTGTGTGTGTGTGTGTGTGTGTGTGTGTGTGTGTGTGTGTGTGTGTGTGTGTGTGTGTGTGTGTGTGTGTGTGTGTGTGTGTGTGTGTGTGTGTGTGTGTGTGTGTGTGTGTGTGTGTGTGTGTCATGGGTGTGTGTGTGTCATGGGTGTGTGTCTGTGTCGTGGGTGGTTTATGTGTGTGGGTGGTCTGTGTGTGTAACTGTGTGTCCCTTGGGGGACGTGTGTTCAGGCCACCTGAGCCTTTCGTACAACAAATTGATGAGGATCTGAATGACATATTTATTTATAACAATCTACACACAGCTGTGTTTACTGTTTACCAGCCGACAACAGACACCAACCACTGGAACTATAAAGACGAGCCAGACAGGTGTGCCCTTGTGATGTCATTGCGTTCCTGAGCAGGTTGATTTGTTGAGGTAAAATGGGGTGTTGGTCCTAGAACAGCCCTCAATAGTTTTTTCTTTCTTCTGTTTTACTGTACTGCTCGTAAATATTATAGTCTAAATATATGGTGTGTGTGTGCGTGTGTGTGTGTGTGTGTGTGTGTGTGTGTGTGTGTGTGTGTGTGTGTGTGTGTGTGTGTGTGTGTGTGTGTGTGTGTGTGTGTGTGTGTGTGTGTGTGTGTGTGTGTGTGTGTGTGTGTGTGTGTGTGTGTGTGTGGTGGGGTATTACTGATATTACAGAGCAGATAGATCATCTTCTACTACTCAGTCTAAAGGGGTTTGGAGCATTGTCCTCTCTTCCCTACACTTCCCTCCCTCCCTCCCTTCCTCGTCTCTCCCTCCTTCCTGTCTTCCCTCCCTTCCTCGTCACTCCCTCCTTCCTGTCTTCCCTCCCTCCCTCGTCTCTTCCTCCTTCCTGTCTTCCCTCCCTCCC